>NC_139227.1:94842884-94952884 GCF_055691185.1 Crinia signifera
TCCCCCTTATCAGGTGCCACCGCTGTCCTCTCACTTATTGTTTATTGAGTGTAATCCATTGTAGTCACATCCTGCAGATTGTACCAATGTAACCAAAAGGCAGCCCCAGGGCACAGATGGGCAGGGGGTGATCACCAGCCTCTGACCACACAGACCGTAACGTCTGGTTATTCTATAGGAAGACCGTTGTGTTTATGCAGATGTATTTGTGAGCTGAACACCACTCAGAATGGGGATGACGGTCATTTGGTCTACAGCATGATGGTCGACCATAAGGCGACATGGGGAAAGGTGGTTAGTTCAAGAATGTTTAGGTCGACAGTGAAAAGGTTGACATGGGGTTTTTCACTATTTTTGAGCCGACATGTGCCGACAGGCGGTATTTCATGCCCTATCATCCACTAGGTGTGGTGGGAGAATAAAATAGTGCGCCGAGCGTAGCGAGGGAATGCGCTGCACTTGAAACTGTGTCCATGTCGACTGGGTCAAAAACAGTGAAAAACCCCATGTCGACCTTTTACTGTCGACCTAGACATTGTCGACTAATGACCTGTCGAACTAATGACCTTTCGACCTTGTCCCATGTCGACCTTTACCGTTGTCGACCTAGGCACATGTTGGCCTTTACCAATGTCAACCTAATGACTGTCAACCACCATGCTGTAGACCAAATGATCCCAACCCCTCAGAATGTGACCCGATGTTGTGGGGAACTTTCGGGGAAGTGTGTTGGATGACGCAGAACCTTCGGAATGAATGCATCTTGCCGTCGCTACATAGGTGAGATGTGTTACGCTTGGGCGCCTGCCATTTTCTAGGCTGTGCTAGATAAATGATTTGGTGATTGGGTACAGGATGTGCCAACCACTTGCGGTATGTCTCGTATCAAACAATATCTGACGGTTCTCCGAAAACACCTTTTCTCAGAGGTTGGCCACAGATCTAGGGGTTACAGCAGCACTGCACTCCAATTCCCGGCTGCGTTCCCAATATTCCGGCTGCGATCCCACCAACAGCCACTCACTCCATAGATTCCTAGAGTGCGACGCCACGGATTTTCCAACGCCGGGGAATGCCAAGCCCTCACAATATCAGGCAATTCCCCCGGATGTCACTTAAGCTGCGTACACACGGGGGCGATTTGTGTAATGTCGCGGGAAATATGGTCGTTAAGCGACCATATTGCCCACCGATGGGAGTGTGCACCGGCGATGTATCGCCGGGTGCGCGCTCCCGTTTTTACCCCTGTAGTGATCGCTGGTCGCAGGAACATGCTCCTGCGACCAGCTGATAACCACTGCCAGGCTCCCACCGGCAGTTTCTTTTTCATCAGCGGTCATCTCTGGTCGCTGATGAACAGGAGAAACTGAGCAATATATCTCCCCCGTGTGTACGGGGCTTTGAACGAAATATCCCCAAAAGCAACTAGAAAAAGCGTTTTGGTTGGGAAATGCGTTTTTATTTCCACCTGTGTCTCAAGGATTATGATGCAAGTTGGAGCACTACCTGCAAAGAGTGGAGCAGAGCCCTCTACAGGACGTCAGGCTCGCTGCAGCTACAAGTCACCCTTACACAACAGGCCCTAAGGAGCACAGATCCGGAACCAGGACCTCAGCCCCCTTTTTTTGGAGTAAAGATTCAACAAGGATGGAAACCAGCTCCCAATATTCAGCACACACTTTTGCTTTTCCTCTTTGCACAAAATGCAAACACACAATCACACACACACAATCACAGTTTCAAAGTTCAGTTACTGTGAGAAGTTGTATATTTATATAAAGGCGCTGCGATAATTGCGCAGTCAGACATTAGACATGAATAGACAGCTCAGTTTATTGCCTCACAATCGTAGCTGTAATAAGACGTGACTGTACACTGGGAAGCCACAATTACCAATGGAACTGTTATTACACACCGGACCTGGGACATTACATTGCTCTGTATATTATAATAGGCATAAGGATAATATTGGGGTGAATCTCCACTTTCTCCGTAGAGGACCCAGCGCCATTCCTGAGGCTCAGCCATGTATTGCCGCACTGACACATAGATCTGGAAGATGAACAGCGAGTAATCCCATTGGCCATTGTTATGTTTGAGGCTCCATACCCAGCAGGACATGAGCCATAAAGGCATGGAACCTTTTACATAAGCATCACATCCTCATTCTAGGAACATTGTCATTCGGCTGTAACATTCCCGGCTCGTTAGCAAACTTATTCAGTGGCTCCGCAATTATATATCTATAATAAACTGGTTCTGACCCCGAGAGCTCTGCATCTCCTCGCGCCGGTTATTACACTGAGAGCCTGTCTCGGTATCGCTGTACTGGTTCCCGGCTCCTTGCGCCGGTTATTACACTGAGAGCCTGTCCCGGTATCGCTGTACTGGTTCCCGGCTCCTTCCATTGGTTATTACGCGGAGAGCCTGTCCCGGTATCGCTGTACTGGTTCCCGGCTCCTCACCCCTGTTATTACACTGAGAGCCTGTCCCGGTATCGCTGTACAGGTTTCCGGCTCCTCACCCCGGTTATTACACGGAGAGCCTGTCCCGGTATCGCTGTACTGGTTCCCGCTCCTCACCCCGGTTATTACACGAAGAGCCTCTCCCGGTATCGCTGTACAGGTTCCCGGCTCCTAACCCCGGTTATTACACGGAGAGCCTCTCCCGGTATCGCTGTACAGGTTCCCGGCTCCTCACCCCGGTTATTACCCGGAGAGCCTTTCCCGGTATCGCTGTACTGGTTCCCGGCTCCTCACCTCGGTTATTACACGGAGAGCCTGTCCCGGTATCGCTGTACGGGTTCCCGCTCCTCACCCCGGTTATTACACGGAGAGCCTGTCCGGTATCGCTGTACGGGTTCCCGGCTCCTCATCCTGGTTATTACACTGAGAGCCTGTCCCGGTATTTCCATACTGGTTCACGGCACAACAATATACTGTAATGTCAGCGCCATCTTGTGGCCGTTGGCGCACAAAGCACTTGAGGTAGAGGTGAGGAGCGCAGGAGCTGTTGTTATAATATAGGAATATTTCCTAGTTGGCACAGCCGCGATCTGTCAGCAAATGAAGCACATTTTTGGAATGTTTTTCTCTGATTGTTTTTCAGTGAAAGTAACAAATCGTGTTATTGCTGTAGGAACACGCAGCAGCCCCATGACCGCCTGTATCTGCTGTGTCATAATGAGGAAGAGATAACATGATGGAGGCTTCCTGTTTCCAAACCGTGCACATGAAATAAGAAATAATCCCATCCCATCCCCCCCAACTGCGCCTGCCCCCCAGGTTGGGTGTATATAGATGTCTTGTCACTGGTATATACCCAGGGACTGGCGGGATGCTGCGGCTGAGCTGTAAGGAGTTAAGCAGAACTTATTGTACATTCCTGCTGTGCACACATCTACCAGCTGCTGGTGCTATCACTGCGTATGGTGGGGTGTGTGTATATATATATGTGTGTGTGTGTGTGTGTGTGTGTGTGTAGGGGGAGGTCTGGGAGAATGAGCAGAGGGCGTTGGACATGAAGCAGCTGTGCCCCCCTACACTAGATCTGAGGCAGAGACAGCTGGGAATTTCGGGAATGCGCCTTTTTTATGATGGACTTTTTCCTGATGATAACGGTCCCAGTAACCCCTTCACTGCGGTCTATACGGAGCAGCGCAGTAGTGCGGCGGTGCTCTATTGGCTTGCTGTAGTGATGTGCGCGTGCCTGTCTCTGTTTGTGCATGTCACTTTGTCTGTGTGTGTTTGTCCTGTGTATGTGTGTGCGTGTGTGTTTGTGTCTCTCTGTGGTGTACGTATGTCTGTGTCTGCAAGCTTGTGTATGTCTGCATTTGCGTGTCTATGTACTGTATGTGTGTTTGGATGGACTCTGTGTGTGTGTGTCGCTGTTTGTCTATGTGTGTGTTTTGTGTGTCTCTGTGTGTGTGTGTGTGTGTTTGGATGGACTCTGTGTGTGTGTGTCGCTGTTTGTCTATGTGTGTGTGTTTTGTGTGTCTCTGTATGTGTGTCTGTGTGTGTTTGGACGGACTCTCTGGCAGAACCAGTGATTTCCTGGCAGGCAGAAGGGAGATGTATATTGAGTCCTCTCTGCGGAGAGTCTGGGGCTCTTTTCCCCCAAGTCAACACAAGACTTGAGCACAAAGCAGACAGCCCTGGACATAGCGGCAGCAGCGGCTGGGAGTGGGCCACATTCTCATCTGCGCTCCTGTTCTGTGTGCTTTCAAAATGGATAATCACAGTGTTACACCATGTGACCCAACCCCCCCCCCCCCCATCCCCATATAACTGAGTATGCAACTGCAGCACCATCAGGCATTAGTGTGATTAGTGTTTCCCCCATTTCGCGCACACCTGCCCTGTATTCTGTGCCCCCACAGTGACATGGTAAGCTGGCACCTACGCGCTAGTCCAGTTCACAGGGAGTCCTCCCTGTTATCTCTCCCCCCCCCCCCCCATCTATGTCTGTGGGTGACTGGCTGAAAAGCATTGGACGGGGGGGGGGGGATGCCAGCATGCCAGCAATGGTGCCTGAGGAGCTTCTACTTTGACCTTTGGAGACCACTATGGACTCTCTAAAGAGGCAGCGGTTCTCAATACTCCATATGTATGATATAGGCTATAGCAGGGGTCCTCAAACTATTTTGCTCTGGGACCCCATCACACAATAAAAATAATGACAGGACCCCAGCAAGTTACTGCAGAAGGTCATCACATCACATGTGTAGTCAGCAGACAGCACATACATGGCAGCATTGGGAGGCACAGAGTGATGGGAGGAGTCTGATATACCATACCCATCACATCACATGTGTAGACAGCAGACAGCACATACATGGCAGCATTGTGGAGGCACAGAGTGATGGGAGGAGTCTAAAATAACAGACAGTTCAACAAATTTTATAGACTCCCTGAATCACTGACTGAGATTACAAAAGTCACATACCTCCCAACTGTCCCGCTAAACGTGGGAACGTCCCGATTTTTGGGGACGTTCCTGCGTCCCTCCCGCGGCCGGCACAGTGTCCATTCGTGTCTGAAAACGGGGACGCGTCTTAATTTGCATAAGCTGCACCCTCATTTGCTTACACCACACCCCCTTTTCGGACGCTCGCGCGAGTCTCCCTATTCTCTTATTGATAAAGTTGGGAGGTATGAAGTCATCAGCCTGATGGTCAGCAACCTGGAGTCGCAACCCCATGCTGAGAAAGGGTGGGACCCACTTTGGGGTCAGGACCCATAGTTTGAAAACCTCTGGGCTAGAGTCGTCTTTTGGTTCCTGTGAGGGGAGGCGTATCCGCGCTCAGCGATATAATACGTTCAGAATTCACATGTCTGTTTATTGGAAATCTAAATCTACAATTCACAGAAATATAAGGGGAATAAGATCCAATAACAAGGTGCTTGTACACCATCAAATATAGATAGTGATAGACAGGAGATGTGGGCACAGGGGACACTGTCCAGTATATATAGTGATAGACAGGAGATGTGGGCACAGGAGACACCGCCCAGTATAGATTGTGATAGACAGGAGATGTGGGCACAGGAAACACTGTCCAGTATATATAGTGATAGACAGAAGGTGTGGGCACTGGAGACACCGCCCAGTATATACTGTATAGTGATAGACAGGAGATGTGGGCACAGGAGACACCGCCCAGTGTAGATAGTGATAAACAGGAGATGTGGGCACAGGATACACCGCCCAGTATAGATAGTGATAGACAGGAGATGTGGGCACAGGAGACACCGTCCAGTATATATACTCCTAGGAGCGTGGTGTAGGTAACGATCGTGGGTGATGGCCATTGGAAAGGAATCTGAGGGCAACCAATCGGGGCATATCGCCCCTGTCCGCAATCTGATCTATGCAGCCTCCACAGAGCCCAATCCTTAATGTTGTGGCCCTGGGGCAGCACAGGGAGATGCGATCCATTCTGCAATGGGGTGGCATACATCATAGCTGAGCCGGGATGCCATGTGGTATTTAGAATATGCTTCAGTAACTCCTGAAGTGGTCTCAGAGTGCAGCATGGGCCGGGATGGTAAAGAAACTACTGGAGAATTTGCCATTCTGATGCAGTAAAGGTGGATGTAGGGGCACGACCACCGCCCGTGAGATCGGGTTCCCTTCTGGCCACATATGCCAGCAATAAATGAGTGTGATTCCTATAATGACGTTAGAGCCCACGTAGGGCTCCTGTACCCCGAAACCTCTACGTTCCGGCTATATAACGGGCATTCTGACATGGTCTCTGGTTCCATAATCATGCCAGCCTGAAGGAAAGTCTCTTGTGCGCTACCACACGCATTGTAATTGTCAGGCGATCCCTCGCTGCGCTTCTCTCCCTAATCCTGCCCGACGGGTTGGTCCTGTTTGCAGCAGGGTGGCATTAACCGTAAAACTCATAGCTCCAGACCGGTTTCTCCATAGAAATGGCATAAATGATTCTTAATAATTCACCACAGTCACACACTGAACCCCATTGCCCCGATTTCTCCCCAGATCCTTGGAGCGGTGATCCTCGGCTTCGGAATATGGATCCTCGTGGACAAGACCAGTTTCATCGCTGTGTTACGTGAGTGTGCGATACAATGTATACAGCTGTGTTACGTGCGTGTGCGATACAATGTATACAGCTGTGTTACAATGTATACAGCGGTGTTATGTGAGTGTGCAATACAATGTATACAGCTGTGTTACGTGCGTGTGCGATACAATGTATACAGCTGTGTTACGTGAGTGTGCGATACAATGTATACAGCGGTGTTATGTGAGTGTGCAATACAATGTATACAGCTGTGTTATGTGAGTGTTCGATACAATGTATACAGCGGTGTTACGTGAGTGTGCGATACAATGTATATAGCGGTGTTACGGAAGTGTGCGATACAATGTATACAGCGGTGTTATGTGAGTGTGCGATACAATGTATACAGCGGTGTGTACGTGAGTGTGCGATACAATGTATATAGCTGTGTTATGTGAGTGTGCGATACAATGTATACAGCGGTGTTATGTGAGTGTGCGATACAATGTATATAGCGGTGTTACGTGAGTGTGCGATACAATGTATACAGCTGTGTTATGTGAGTGTGCGATACATGTATACAGCTGTGTTACAATGTATACAGCGGTGTTATGTGAGTGTGCGATACAATGTATACAGCTGTGTTACAATGTATACAGCGGTGTTATGTGAGTGTGCGATACAATGTATACAGCTGTGATACGTGAGTGTGTGCGATACAATGTATACAGCGGTGTTATGTGAGTGTGCGATACAATGTATACAGCGGTGTTATGTGAGTGTGCGATACAATGTATACAGCGGTGTTACGTGAGTGTGCGATACAATGTATATAGCTGTGTTATGTGAGTGTGCGATACAATGTATACAGCGGTGTTATGTGAGTGTGCGATACAATGTATATAGCGGTGTTACGTGAGTGTGCGATACAATGTATACAGCTGTGTTATGTGAGTGTGCGATACAATGTATACAGCTGTGTTACAATGTATACAGCGGTGTTATGTGAGTGTGCGATACAATGTATACAGCTGTGTTACAATGTATACAGCGGTGTTATGTGAGTGTGCGATACAATGTATACAGCTGTGATACGTGAGTGTGTGCGATACAATGTATACAGCTGTGTTACGTGAGTGTGCGATACAATGTATACAGCTGTGTTATGTGAGTGTTCGATACAATGTATACAGCGGTGTTACGTGAGTGTGCGATACAATGTATAAAGCGGTGTTACGGGAGTGTGCGATACAAGGTATACAGCGGTGTTACGTGAGTGTGCGATACAATGTGTATACAGCTGTGATACGTGAGTGTGTGCGATACAATGTATACAGCTGTGTTACGTGAGTGTGGGATACAATGTATACAGCTGTGTTACGAGAGTGTGCGATACAATGTATACAGCTGTGATACGTGAGTGTGTGCGATACAATGTATACAGCTGTGTTACGTGAGTGTGTGATACAATGTATACAGCTGTGTTACGTGCGTGTGCGATACAATGTATACAGCTGTGTTACGTGAGTGTGCGATACAATGTATACAGCGGTGTTATGTGAGTGTGCGAAACAATGTATACAGCTGTGTTACGTGAGTGTGGGATACAATGTATACAGCTGTGTTACATTGTATACAGCTGTGTTACGGGAGTGTGCGATACAATGTATACAGCTGTGTTACAATGTATACAGCTGTGTTACGGGAGTGTGCGATACAATGTATACAGCTGTGTTATGTGAGTGCGCGATACATTGTATACAGCTGTGGTACGTGAGTGTGCGTTACAATGTATACAGCTGTGGTACGTGAGTGTGCGTTACAATGTATACAGCTGTGGTACGGGAGTGTGCGCTACAATGTATACATCTGTGTTATGTGAGTGTGCGATACATTGTATACAGCTGTGTAACGTGAGTGTGCAATACAATGTATACAGCTGTGATGGTTACTATAGTACACAGGTACAGTTCTCTATGACTAGGTCCTAATGTGGAATATATCTGCCCAGTGTTAAGTGACTGTTCCTTCTCCTGCCCACAGAGAACTCCTCTTCATCGCTGAAAACAGGCTCGTACATCCTGATCGCAGTGGGCGGGTTCACAATGGTGATGGGTTTCCTGGGCTGCTTGGGAGCCGTGAATGAGGTCCGCTGCCTCCTGGGCCTGGTGAGTACTCGCGTGTCTCCGTGCTGTAAGCAGGCGGGAATGACATAAATAGCATTGTAGCACAGTGGTTAGAACTGCCAAATGGGTCCAATTCCAACCAGGGCGTAATTTGTAGGTGCTATAAATAGATCATTAATATACTTTAGACTTTTCTGTGCGGCCTATAAACATGGAGTTTGGCCTAGTAGGAGGCAAATTAGTTCTGGGGAAGAGAAGGCAAATAATGATTTGTGCGCACTGGAAGCATAAGAAACAGTGGCAGCATTTTATACTTTCACCCCTTAAAACAAAGTTAATCTCATTCTTTTACCTGGTTCTACCCCTCACCAGGGGCAGATGTATTAATCCTTAACAAGAGATATAAAGTGCTGGGGTCACCTGGACCCCACCTAACCTCTGTAGGCAGCATTTAGTGTCACCTGCTCTGTGCGTGGCTCCGCCACCTACCTGCTCTGCAGGCGTTCTCTCTGTGCGTGGCTCCGTCACCTACCTGCTCTGCTGCCGTTGGTTCTGTGCGTGGCTCTGCCACCTACCTGCTCTGCTGCCGTTAGTGCTCTGCGTGGCTCTGCCACCTACCTGCTCTGCTGCCGTTAGTGCTGTGCGTGGCCCTGCCACATACCTGCTCTGCTGCCATTAGTTCTGTGCGTGGCTCTGCCACCTACCTGCTCTGCTGCCGTTAGTTCTTTGCTTGGCTCCGTCACCGGCTCGTCCACATCACTCGTCCTCTCTTTATGTTTCAGTATTTCACATTTCTGCTGCTGATCCTCATCCTGCAGATTGTTGCTGGAGTCCTGATCTACTTCCAGAAAAATACGGTAAGTGACCTAAGACCTCCATTGGTCATATCACTAACAGTCAGTAGGACGGGTATGATTGCATGTGTGATCCTGGAAGATTAGGTTCTTAGCCCATGGTTGAAGCCTGCAAAGCAGTAATGGGAGGGGGAGGGGGTCTCACCTGGAGCCCGCAGGCTGTGGGGGCGGGGCCACTCAATATTGTACCCCCTTTATCTGCCCATGGACTCAGGGGTACCCTTGTGTGACACAATGTGGTGATCCTGCGCCCCCTTAGTAATTCTTACAGTAGCAGTAAGCATGACCAGTGCTGGGATAAGGGTGAGGAGGGTCCTGCCCTCATACCACGCCGCAGACTGTGACCGGTGCTGGGATAGGGGTGAGGAGGGCCCTGCCCTCATACCACGCAGCAGACTGTGACCGGTGCTGGGATAGGGGTGAGGAGTGCCCTGCCCTCATACCACGCCACAGACTGTGACCAGTGCTGGGATAAGGGTGAGGAGGGTCCTGCCCTCATACCACTCAGCAGACTGTGACCAGTGCTGGGATAAGGGTGAGGAGGGTCCTGCCCTCATACCACGCCGCAGACTGTGACCGGTGCTGGGATAGGGGTGAGGAGGGTCCTGCCCTCATACCACGCCGCAGACTGTGACCGGTGCTGGGATAGGGGTGAGGAGGGTCCTGCCCTCATACCACGCCGCAGACTGTGACCGGTGCTGGGATAGGGGTGAGGAGGGTCCTGCCCTCATACCACTCAGCAGACTGTGACCAGTGCTGGGATAAGGGTGAGGAGGGTCCTGCCCTCATACCACGCCGCAGACTGTGACCGGTGCTGGGATAGGGGTGAGGAGGGTCCTGCCCTCATATCACACAGCAGACTGTGACCGGTGCTGGGATAGGGGTGAGGGGGGTCCTGACCTCATATCGCGCCACAGACTGTGACCGGTGCTGGGATAGGGGTGAGGAGTGCCCTGCCCTCATACCGCGCCTCAGACTGTGACCGGTGCTGGGATAGGGGTGAGGAGGGTCCTGCCCTCATACCACGCAGCAGACTGTGACCGGTGCTGGGATAGGGGTGAGGAGGGTCCTGCCCTCATACCACGCAGCAGACTGTGACCGGTGCTGGGATAGGGGTGAGGAGGGTCCTGCCCTCATACCACGCCGCAGACTGTGACCGGTGCTGGGATAGGGGTGAGGAGGGTCCTGCCCTCATACCACGCCGCAGACTGTGACCGGTGCTGGGATAGGGGTGAGGAGGGTCCTGCCCTCATATCACGCAGCAGACTGTGACCGGTGCTGGGATAGGGGTGAGGGGGGTCCTGCCCTTATACCACGCAGCAGACTGTGACCGGTGCTGGGATAGGGGTGAGGAGGGCCCTGCCCTCATACCACGCAGCAGACTGTGACCGGTGCTGGGATAGGGGTGAGGGGGGTCCTGACCTCATATCGCGCCACAGACTGTGACCGGTGCTGGGATAGGGGTGAGGAGGGTCCTGCCCTCATACCACGCAGCAGACTGTGACCGGTGCTGGGATGGGGGTGAGGGGGGTCCTGCCCTCATACCACGCAGCAGACTGTGACCGGTGCTGGGATAGGGGTGAGGAGGGTCCTGCCCTCATACCACGCTGCAGACTGTGACCGGTGCTGGGATAGGGGTGAGGGGGGTCCTGCCCTCATACCGCGCCGCAGACTGTGACCGGTGCTGGGATAGGGGTGAGGAGGGTCCTGCCCTCATACCACGCCACAGACTGTGACCGGTGCTGGGATGGGGGTGAGGGGGGTCCTGCCCTCATACCACGCAGCAGACTGTGACCAGTGCTGGGATAGGGGTGAGGAGGGTCCTACCCTCATACCACGCTGCAGACTGTGACCGGTGCTGGGATAGGGGTGAGGGGGGTCCTGCTCTCATATCGCGCTGCAGACTGTGACCGGTGCTGGGATGGGGGTGAGGGGGGTCCTGCTCTCATATCGCGCCGCAGACTGTGACCGGTGCTGGGATAGGGGTGAGGAGGGTCCTGCCCTCATACCACGCTGCAGACTGTGACCGGTGCTGGGATAGGGGTGAGGAGGGTCCTGCCCTCATACCACGCCGCAGACTGTGACCGGTGCTGGGATAGTGGTGAGGAGGGTCCTGCCCTCATACCACACAGCAGACTGTGACCGGTGCTGGGATAGGGGTGAGGAGGGTCCTGCCCTCATACCACGCCGCAGACTGTGACATTTGTTTACAGCCATATAAAGATTTTATCATGAAAACTTCCTGTATACATGACTGTGACATGTGCGGGTCCTGTATACATGACTGTGACATGTGGGGGGTCCTGTATACATGACTGTGACATGTGGGGGGGTCCTGTATACATGACGGTGACATGTACTGTATGATGTGACTGTGACGTGTGCAAGGTCCTGTATACCAGACTGTGACACGTGCGTGTCCTGCATACGTGACTGTGACCAGGCCAGAGGGCACCAATGCTGGGTTAACCCCAGAAGCTTTGCCGGGAATTCCGCCAATGGTGCATGCGTGATATAATATCAGTTACAACCGGTGCTGGGGGGGTCGTCAGTGTTACGTTCTAGCACCCGGTCATATGTAATATAGAATTAGTGCCCGATCCAGGTGATGTATACGGAGTAACAAGTGGAAATGTGTTGTCTTATGGAGGAGATGTCCATAGAACTAATCAGCTGGTAGCTATGATGTATGTGCTACATTGTATACAGTTATATGTGCTGCATTCATACAGACCACAGATGGCTCGGCTTCCTCTGCCCACAGTAGGTGTGACATTTCTCAGTACGTCTCTGTATGACCGTCCGTACTTCCCGGTATTGGTGTCTCTGTTGCAGTAACAGGATGTGGGCTGTAGGTTACCGTATGATCAGTGATAGTGTTACGTGTGGTGCAGGGAGCAACACGCTGACGCATTCCCCTGATATACACTCTACATACGTGCAGACGCTGTCCACTAGTCATGGTGCATCACTGGCAACATCTTTTGTAACCTAGAACGTCTTCAATGTACCTGGAGAATAAGTCTGTCTGGGGTTTGTCCTTGCAATGAGTCTGTTCTTTGTACCTGTTACTGAATATGGCTGTAGAGCAGGGGTGGCCAAACCTGCCCTCAAAATCTACCAACAGTCCCTGTTTTTCAGGCAACCTGTGGGGGATGCAGTTACAATCCTGGCGTTCAGAATCCCGACGCCGGAATCCCGACCGCCGAAATGCCGACACATTCTCCCTCCGTGGGTGTCCACGACACCCCTGGAGGGAGAATAAATTATTGTGCCGAGTGTAGTGAGGCACCGGGCCCGCTGCGTGGCGAGCGCAGCGAGCCCGCAAGGGGGGGGGGGGTGATCCACGTCCCCCCCTTGTCGGCATTTCGGCTGTCGGGATTCCGGCGTCGGGATTCTGAACGCCAGGATCCCGACCGCCGGGATTCAATACTGAATCCACCTGTGGCTCTATAGTAGGAATGAATGCAGCAGGTTTGAAAATGTGACGGTTAGTAATGACTACAGCTGTTAGGTGATGTGGAAAATGTGGACCGTTGGTAGATCTCGAGGACCGGTTCGGCCACCCCTGCTCTAGAGTATTAACACGCATGCCATTCTAGTTCAGCATGCTACATGACGCATACATGCTTATGTAATTATGGGTATACAGAAAACCCCAATATATAAAGATAAAAAGCTTAAATGGCAAAGCATGCTGTGTCAGTTATCTATCTTCTGGGTGTGGGAATCCACAGCCGCATTTACCTAGGAGACCGCAGATCTCTCACTCTCACTCAGACACAGGCTTTTGCACGGCCACTCGCTGAGTGTGAGAAAGTCAGCAGAGGAGTTGTACTAAGCCTTGGAGAGATAAAGCTCCAACCAGCCTGCTCCTACCTGCTTTATCTCTCTCCAAGTACATCGACCCCCAGGTTTGCTTTCTCGATGCATTAACTCCGTAGTAACATGTATATATGTGTGTTTTTGTTCTATACGTGTCATTCTCTGCTTACATCACATGTATCCCCAAATACTAAATCGAATTCTTTTGTCTCCCCAAAAACAAAGCTTAAAAGTGAGGTCTCGTCCATCATTCATAAACTGATTGTGGATTACAACCCGAGTGACACTCAGACGAGTGCGGAGAGTACCTGGGATTATATCCAGTTTAACGTAAGTAGCTGGGGGGTCCATCCAACATTATTGTTGGGCCCTTATGCTGTACATAGGTTTCTATCATTGGTTTGGCCCCAGCTATATGGGATGGTTACAGGTGGGTATTACAGTGGGTTGTGGCTGAGCTGGGGGGATGGTTACAGGTGGGTATTAAATGGAGTAGTGGCTGAGCTGGGGGGGTGGTTATAGGTGGGTATTACATGGGGTAATGGCTGAGCTGGGAGGGATGGTTGCAGGTGGGTATTACAGGGGGTTGTGGCTGAGCTGGGGGGGGGGGGTTACAGGTGGGGATTACAGGGGGTTGTGGCTGAGCTGGGGGTGGTTACAGGTGGGTATTACAGGAGGTAATAGCTGAGCTGGTTGGATGGTTACAGGTGGGTATTACAGGGGGTAATAGCTGAGCTGGTTGGATGGTTACAGGTGGGTATTATAGGGGGTAACGACTGAGCTGGGGGGATGGATACAGGTGGGTGTTACAGGGGGGTAACGGCTGAGCTGGGAGGGTGGTTACAGGTGGGTATTACAGGGGGTAATAGCTGAGCTGGTTGGATGGTTACAGGTGGGTATTACAGGGGGTAACGACTGAGCTGGGGGGATGGATACAGGTGGGTGTTACAGGGGGGTAACGGCTGAGCTGGGAGGGTGGTTACAGGTGGGTATTACAGGGGGTAACGGCTGAGCTGGGGGGGTGGTTACAGGTGGGTATTACAGTGGGTAACGGCTGAGCTGGGTGGATGGTTACAGGGGGTAATGGCTGAGTTGGAGGGATGGTTACAGGTGGCAATTACAGGGGGTAACGGCTGAGCTGGGGGGGATGGTTACAGGTGGGTATTACAGGGGGTAACGGCTGAGCTGGGGGGATGGTTACAGGTGGGTATTACGGGGGGTAACGGCTGAGTTGGGGGGACGGTTGCAGGTGGGTATTACGGGGGTAACGGCTGAGCTGGGGGAATGGTTACAGGTGGGTATTACAGGGGGTAACGGCTGAGCTGGGGAGATGGTTACAGGTGGGTATTACAGGCGGTAACGGCTGAGTTGGAGGGATGGTTACAGGTGGGTATTACGGGGTAACGGCTGAGCTGGGAGGACAGTGACAGGTGGGTATTACAAGGGGTAATGGCTGAGTTGGCGGGATTGTTACAGGTGGGTATTACAGGGGGTAACGGCTGAGCTGGGGAGATGGTTACAGGTTGGTATTACAGGGGGTAACGGCTGAGTTGAAAGGATGGTTACAGGTGGGTATTACAGGGGGTAGCGGCTGAGCTGGGGAGATGGTTACAGGTTGGTATTACAGGGGGGAACGGCTGAGTTGGGGGAACGGTTACTGGTGGGTATTACGGGGGGTAACGGCTGAGCTGGGGGATGGTTACAGGTGGGTATTACGGGGGGTAACGGCTGAGCTGGGGAGATGGTTACAGGTGGGTATTACGGGGGTTAACGACTGAGCTGGGGGGATGGTTACTGGTGGGTATTACGGGGGATAACGGCTGAGTTGGGGGGCTGGTTACAGGTGGGTTTTACAGGGGGTAACGGCTGAGTTGGGGGGATGGCTACAGGTGGGTATTACAGGGGGTAACGGCTGAGTTGGAGGTATGGTTACAGGTGGGTATTACAGGGGGTAACGACTGAGCTGGGGGGATGGTTACTGGTGGATATTACGGGGGGGTAACGGCTGAGCTGGGGGGATGGTTACAGGTGGGTATTACAGAGGGTAATTGCTGAACTGGTTGGATGGTTACAGGTGGGTATTACGGGGGGGGGTAACGGCTGAGATGGGGGGATGGTTACAGGTGGGTATCACAGGGGTAACTGCTGAGTTGGGAGGATGGTTACATGTGGGTATTACGGGGGGTAACGGCTGAGCTGGGGGGATGGTTGCAGGTGGGTATTACAGGGGGTAACTGCTGAGCTGGGGGTGATGGATACAGGTGGGTATTACGGGGGGTAACGGCTGAGCTGGGGGGATGGTTACAGGTGGGTATTACGGGAGGGGGGGGGTAACGACTGAGCTGGGGGGATGGTTACAGGTGGGTATTACGGGGGGTAACGACTGAGCTGGGGGAATGGTTACAGGTGGGTATTACAGGGGGTAACGACTGAGCTGGGGGGGATGGTTACAGGTGGGTATTACAGGGGGTAACGACTGAGCTGGGGGGATGGTTACAGGTGGGTATTACGGGGGATAACGGCTGAGCTGGCGGGGATGGTTGCAGGTGGGTATTACAGGGGGTAACTGCTGAGTTGGGGGGGAGGGTTACAGGTGGGTATTACAGGGGGTAACGGCTGAGTTGGGGGGATGGTTACAGGTGGGTATTACAGAGGGTAACGGCTGAGTTGGGTGGATGGATACAAGTGGGTATTACAGGGGGTAACGGCTGAGCTTGGGGGATGGTTACTGGTGGGTATTACAGGGGGTAACGGCTGAGCTGGGGGGGATGGTTACAGGTGGGTATTACGGGGGGGGGGGGGTAACGGCTGAGCTGGGGGAATGGTTACAGGTGGGTATTACGGGGGTAACGGCTGAGCTGGGGAGATGGATACAGGTGGGTATTACAGGGGGTAACGGCTGAGTTGGGTGGATGGATACAAGTGGGTATTACAGGGGGTAACGGCTGAGCTGGGGGGATGGTTACTGGTGGGTATTACAGGGGGTAACGGCTGAGCTGGGGGGGATGGTTACAGGTGGACATCACAGGGGTAACGTCTGAGCTGGGGGAACGGTTACTGGTGGGTATTACGGGGGGGTAACGGCTGAGCTGGGGGGATGACTACAGGTGGGTATTACAGGGGGTAATTGCTGAACTGGTTGGATGGTTACAGGTGGGTATTACAGGGGGTAACGACTGAGCTGGGGGGATGGTTACAGGTGGGTATTACAGGGAGGAACGGCTGAGTTGGGGGAACGGTTACTGGTGGGTATTACGGGGGGTAACGGCTGAGCTGGGGGATGGTTACAGGTGGGTATTACGGGGGGTAACGGCTGAGCTGGGGAGATGGTTACAGGTGGGTATTACGGGGGTTAACGACTGAGCTGGGGGGATGGTTACTGGTGGGTATTACGGGGGATAACGGCTGAGATGGAGGGATGGTTACAGGTGGGTATTACAGGGGGTAACGACTGAGCTGGGGGGATGGTTACTGGTGGGTATTACGGGGGGTAACGGCTGATCTGGGGGGGATGGTTACAAGTGGGTATTACAGGGGGTAATTGCTGAACTGGTTGGATGGTTACAGGTGGGTATTACGGGGGGGTAACGGCTGAGATGGGGGGATGGTTACAGGTGGGTATCACAGGGGTAACTGCTGAGTTGGGAGGATGGTTACAGGTGGGTATTACGGGGGGTAACGGCTGAGCTGGGGGGATGGTTGCAGGTGGGTATTACAGGGGGTAACTGCTGAGCTGGGGGTGATGGATACAGGTGGGTATTACGGGGGGTAACGGCTGAGCTGGGGGGATGGTTACAGGTGGGTATTACGGGGTGGTGGGTTAACGACTGAGCTGGGGGGATGGTTACAGGTGGGTATTACAGGGAGTAACGACTGAGCTGGGGGAATGGTTACAGGTGGGTATTACAGGGGGTAACGACTGAGCTGGGGGGGATGGTTACAGGTGGGTATTGCAGGGGGTAACGACTGAGCTGGGGGGATAGTTACAGGTGGGTATTACGGGGGATAACGGCTGAGCTGGGGGGGGGGGGATGGTTGCCGGTGGGTATTACAGGGGGTAACTGCTGAGTTGGGGGGAGGGTTACAGGTGGGTATTAAAGGGGGTAACGGCTGAGTTGGGGGGATGGTTACAGGTGGGTATTACAGAGGGTAACGGCTGAGTTGGGTGGATGGATACAAGTGGGTATTACAGGGGGTAACGGCTGAGCTGGGGGGATGGTTACTGGTGGGTATTACAGGGGGTAACGGCTGAGCTGGGGGGGATGGTTACAGGTGGGTATTACGGGGGGGTAACGGCTGAGCTGGGGGAATGGTTACAGGTGGGTATTACGGGGGGTAACGGCTGAGCTGGGGAGATGGTTACAGGTGGGTATTACAGGGGGTAACGGCTGAGTTGGGTGGATGGATACAAGTGGGTATTACAGGGGGTAACGGCTGAGCTGGGGGGATGGTTACTGGTGGGTATTACAGGGGGTAACGGCTGAGCTGGGGGGGATGGTTACAGGTGGACATCACAGGGGTAACGTGTGAGCTGGGGGAACGGTTACTGGTGGGTATTACGGGGGTTAACGGCTGAGCTGGGGGGATGATTACAGGTGGGTATTACAGGGGGTAATTGCTGAACTGGTTGGATGGTTACAGGTGGGTATTACGGGGGGTAACGGCTGAGATGGGGGGATGGTTACAGGTGGGTATCACAGGGGTAACTGCTGAGTTGGGAGGATGGTTACATGTGGGTATTACAGGGGGTAACGGCTGAGCTGGGGGGATGGTTACAGGTGGGTATTACAGTGGATAATGACTGAGCTGTGGGGGATGGTTACAGATGGGTATTATGGGGGGGGTAACGACTGAGCTGGGGGGATGGTTACAGGTGGGTATTACGGGGGGTAACGGCTGAGATGGGGGGATGGTTACAGGTGGGTATTACGGGGGGGAACGACTGAGCTGGGGGGATGGTTACAGGTGGGTATTACGCGGGGTAACGGCTGAGATGGGGGGATGGTTACAGGTGGGTATTACAGGGGGTAACGGCTGAGCTGGGGGGATGGATACAGGTGGGTATTGCAGCGGATAATGACTGAGCTGGGGGGATGGTTACTGGTGGGTATTACGGGGGGGTAACGGCTGAGCTGGGGGGATGGTTACAGGTGGGTATTACGGGGGGGGGGTAACGACTGAGCCGGGGGGATGGTTACAGGTGGGTATTACGGGGGGTAACGACTGAGCTGGGGGGATGGTTACAGGTGGGTATTACAGGGGGTAACGACTGAGCTGGGGGGATGGTTACAGGTGGGTATTACAGGGGGTAACGACTGAGCTGGGGGGATGGTTACAGGTGGGTATAACGGGGGGTAACGGCTGAGCTGGGGGGAATGGTTGCAGGTGGGTATTACAGGGGGTAACTGCTGAGCTGGGGGGGATGGATACTGGTGGGTATTACGGGGGGTAACGGCTGAGCTGGGGGGATGGTTACAGGTGGGTATTACAGGGGTAATGGCTGAGTTGGGGGGAGGGTTACAGGTGGGTATTACAGGGGGTAATGGCTGAGTTGGGGGGATGGTTACAGGTGGGTATTACAGGGGGTAATTGGCTGAGTTTGGTTTTGTTTGGCTCACATCTACTGTTTCCGGTTGCAGCTGAAGTGCTGCGGTTGGACCGGTTACCAGAATTGGACAGAAAACCCAAACGTTGGGAACCGCACTGATTACTACCCCTGCTCCTGTGTCGCTAATAACACGAGTGAGATGTCTGGATTCTGCAATACCACCGTCCCGGCTCTATACCCGGTGGTGAGTCCCGTGTCCAGTGTGAATTCTCTCTGTGTTGCAAGGGATAATCGCACAAAATTAAATTCCCAGCAGAGGCAGCCATTGTCTGGGGAAGTCTGCTTAGTTCTCAGTTAATTGAAAGTACCTCGTACCTGTTGTGTTCATTCTAGTACCCTGCACTCTTCAGAATCGGTTGAGTTCCTCTTTCTGGACTGGGGTGTCACTCTCTGCTGTGGTGCTTCTAGCTCGGTCTGGTCTGCATCTCCATTCTGAAATACAGACCACAATGTGTCAGAAGCAACATAGCGACACCCCGTGCGAGAGAGAGGAACTGCGTGGGTACCTCACTGATGGCTCCCGGTAGATTAGGTCTCAGCAACGATCATTTATGAAGCTGCACATCACGTACCGAGTGTCCCTGGTAGGTACATGGACCTGCGGGTGGCATTGTCTGGGAAGGGACAGTGGCATCAAATCCACGCTAAATGAGAGATGTAGCAAATGAAGATGTTGCCCATAGCAACCAAACTGCTTCCAGCTGTCGTTTTATAGACTGTCAGGTCTATGATAGCCAGAAGATGATTGGTTGATGTGCTCATTTCATCTCCCTCCAAGGTTTCCCCTAAAGCACCCACCAGTGTTATAATTGGTCCGGTCAATCTGTGATGTCATCACAATGATGTAATTTGCTGCACCGCTATGGCAGTGGATTATTATATACCCAAGGTGATGGTTCCCATAGTGATGATCAACAAGGCTCACTGTCAGCGGTGTGGGGCCATTGTGGGAGTCACTTGCAGAAGTGATGGGGGCTCAATAATGTTACATGCATGGTGCAGCTTATGCGTCACTGATTGTCTACATTCTACTAAAGCTATGGGTCCTCCCATAAAATGGCTGCCTCCCCTCCATGCAGAGACAAATGGGTCGTCCCATAAAATGGCTGCCTCCTCTCCATACAGAGAACATATGGGTCCTCCCATAAAATGGCTGCCTCCCCTCCATGCAGAGACAAATGGGTCGTCCCATAAAATGGCTGCCTCCTCTCCATACAGAGACCATATGGGTCCTCCCATAAAATGGCTGCCTCCCCTCCATGCAGAGACATATGTGAATTTTTTACATTGCTCCAAACTGTATTTGTTGTCTTGTGAGGGACACTTTGTGCGATTACGGAGTGACCTGGTTACTGAGCGTCTGCTTTGTGTCTCAGGGCTGCGAGGCGCAGGTGGAGAGCTGGCTGCAGGACAATCTCGCCATTATCCTGGGAGTGTGCGTCGGCGTGGCTGTGGTAGAGGTAAGAACTGGAGACACTCCTGTGTGTATGAGAGAGGTAGTGTCCACCATCAGCTTCACTTTCACCAGTGAACGGCTGCTCTGTACTCCCAATATGGGTGTGGATTATTACATAGACGGTGTCTAGATAGACAGTTAATTGGTCGACAGTCAAAAGGTTGACATGAAAAGGTCAACAAAGGTCCATTGTTAGACTCTAGGTGGGGGGGGGGGGGGGGATTATATGAGTGTGGATTATTACATATACAGTGTCTAGATTGACCGATTCAAAAAAAGGTGTGGGTGTGTGTGTGGGGGGGGGGGGGGGGGGGGGGGGGGCTGATGCTGTCAACCCGGAGCTTTCCCCGACACACCTCACCCCCTCTTCTCTCTCCAGTTAATAGGTCTGATTCTGTCCATGTGTCTCTGTCGAAGCATCCAGAACGAGGACTATACCAAGGTGCCCAAGTACTGAGGAACCCCCGCGTCCCCTACCCGCCAGATGGAAGATGCGAGGGGGCAAGGGCACAGCCCCATCACCATCATTCCATCCCCTGAACGCGCCGCCATGTATATCTACTCCCCCTGTGTACAGATTACAGCGCAGGACCGTGAGGTCACGGTGATCCCACCTCTTGGACCATCGTCTGCTCTTCTGAGAAGGGAATCGCCATCTTATATAGTGTAGAAATTGTGTATAAAGATAATCAGATTGGATAGAAGAAGAGAACAAGCACCGGGCCCCCTGTGGTTCTCCAGCCGCCGTGGAACTACAGGTGCCAGCACTTGGAAGCTCTGCAGCCGCTGAAGAGCCACAGGGTGGCACAATACTTTGTATAGTGATATGTAAGAGAATAACGGAGCAGAGTTATCTAATAGAAACTTTTATTTCTGTATAAAAATAGTTGTAAATAAAAGTGTGGTACCGAGCTTGTGTAAGTGGATGGGTGGTTACCGTGGTATCCATAGCGGTCAGTCGGACGTAAGCTTTAATTTTCTAAACGGTCCTTATGAACTTATTTGCTATTGCGCTTAGTGGCGTAACTACTTTAAGGCAGCCCCAGCTGCCGCTTGGGGGAACAAGCAGCAGTGGGATATTTGTGGGCGCCGGCACCCGCTCTACACACTGACATGCTGCTGCCTGCCGCTGCCCACTGACTGAGCACCGGAGGCGAGTCAGCTGCAGCGCGGGTGCGGCCTTGGCAGATACGACAAATCCCCCCACTGATTCAAATGACTATACACAGATCCGGCTATTGGCTACTGTGTACAGGATGGGTGGGAGGATGGGCGTGCTAGGGCGGCCGGGGATGCATCGGAGCCAGGGGAAGCAGCATTGTCTGCTGGTCTCTCTTCCTCTCTCCCGTTATGTGCATGACGTCATCACGTCACACGCTGGGGAAACACGCTGGATCCGGGGGGGGAGGGGGGGGGTTGGGTGCCGCAAACTTTTTTGGCAGGGGTGAGCAAAATTTATAGTTACGCCACTGGTTGCGCTGGTTTTTATAATGTGTCCCAATCACACAAACTCCGACCAGGTTAGATCCTGCGAGCGTGTGTGTGTGTGTGTGTAGGTGTGTGTGTGTATATTTATGTATGTATGTATGTATGTATTTATAGGGCTGGTTCACCTCCACCTGCCCCACCCCTCATTGCTATTCGCTTCTCCAAACACCATGCTACTGAGACCCCAGCACTCCTAACCCCCTCTGCTCCTAATAATCCCCCAATCCCATCATTCGTACCCCTGTTCACCTATAGATGCCCCAGTGGCCTTAAGGGTAATCCAATCAGATTCTGTCTAGGATGCAATAGTGCAATCTGATTGGTTGCTATGGTCATTATATATATTTTTTTTACCTTAACTCATTAATAGAGCGGAACACTTATGTGTATAACGCAGGCATGGCCAAACTGTGGCTCTCCAGCTGTTGTGAAACGGCACAACCCAGCATGCCTTGCCATAGTTTTAGAATTCCCTAATAGCAATACTGTGGCAAGGCATGATGGGACTTGTAGTTTCACAACAGCTGAAGCGCCATAGTTTGCCCATGTCTGGTATAATAGATGGAATATACTGGATTAAAAGTTTCTCCAAAAGGAAAAAAATAAACTTTCTGGGTTATCAGCGCAACAACTGATACTTTCACCTCAGAACCCAGAGATGTCTAAGGGGCTGGAGCTTTTGCGGAGACAAGCGGCTGGAACTGGAACAGATGTCGATGCCTTCGGGGACCTTAATACTATACGGTGCAGTTAGGGTGGAGGCAGCATAATGTAATGATTTCTATTCATAAGGTGACTGATACATTTTAGAATAATGAAAATATACAGCACACATGTCGAATCCCCAGAGATCGTCAGGAACAATGACCGGTATTTATTTGCACTGCAGAGGCCATACTGAGCCTTCGCCACCTAGTGGTCATCTTCTCATGAACAGCAATGATAATGCAGAGTGCCAGCTGTCGGTTCTAAGCAGCAATAATTCGGAGCTGAGACTCCCATATACCGGTGTTCTGTGTACAGGCCGTGTGTTATTCTGCTGGGAAAAAGTTGGAACATGCATAGAACATAAGTTATTATTAGTTTGGCGTTTCCTGGCCAGTCCTGCATTCCTGCTGTCTCATCACTCCAGTCTCTGGTCTGCACTGTCTCACATCCCCCTACACGTTCCCACAGAAATCAGTGCTTCCCAGCGCCATCCCTGGCTTGCACCTCCTCTGGGGACTGCATCCCACAGAACCATCATCATCTCTCACTCCCTACCCAGCAGTAACATAGGCAGCAGAGGGCTAGTTCTAGGTTTGACCACAAGATGGTGCTATAGGCATGTCATACTCACACCATAAGTGCAGCAGCTGTTATTAGCGATACACTAATTGAAACGTATGTTAACCTTTTGGGGTAAACCGCTTTACTAATGACCGTATGATCCCTACCCAATTTAGGGGTCGTTATGCTATTTAGGGCTGGTAAGCATGATTCTGATTTTGTAAATGAAGGGAATCACTGCTGGATCCGTCAGATCTCTGAATAGCGTCTACTTATTAATTTAGCACCGTCTAGAAGATAATAGATAGAATCTGATCAGTTGCTCATAGCAACACCCCATTTTCAATAGACTATTATTATTATTATTATTATTTTTTTTTTAAAACCCCACCAGATTTCTCTTAATTGTGATTAAATTATCCATCCCTTCAAAAATCTCAAGAAAATTTCAACCAATTCAGGTGCCGGGCCAAAACAGGTTAAGACAATATGGATTGCAATGCACTGATAGAAAAGCAGGAGCAGCAACCAAATACTAGTGCTGTGGCTGCTGCCAACCATGATGATCCTGATATTGGTACATATAGTAGTACTTCAACATCAACTTAAGCAAATGCTCAAGTCTTTTAGGGCTTGGGAAAGGGCCCCTTTCAATCAAAACATTACTTCACATTTGTAAAGAAAAAGGACATGACCTGTAATAAAGGGAAAGTTTACTACCAAAAAATATGTAAACTTGTAAACTCATGAGTTCCCCATCACAGAAGACTCTGTACTTTGTTGGAGTGGACGGTTACGTTCTTCCGCATAGATATAGTAGTTTCTAAGGACATGACTCTTTAATTACATTTCATTAGTTATTTGGTCACATGGTTTCAGTAGGGGTGTGGTATAACACCGACAGTCGAGATTCCGACAGTCATTAGCTCAATGTTTGAATCCCAACTGCTGGGACTCAGACAGCAGGGTGAGCACAACAAAGCCCCTTGTGGGCTTGCCACGCTGCGGCACAGTAGCTAGCTATGCTCGCCACCTTTCTATTTTTGGTACTTGTGTACTAGCACGGCGCTCACGATATTGGGTCACACGACATCTAATCGCATCGCATGCCATACACCCGATGCATTGCGATGCAATTTAAAATTGTATAAGCCCCCTATGCGATGTTTAATTGTATAAGCACCCTAATGGGGGCTTACAATGTTAAATGCACCCCCACGCCACCCCCACTATGAACGTGAACCCGAAGCGTGGCGAGTGGCGGCAGTACGCGTCCTACGACCTTTTCATACCCCCACTATCCACGTCGGCGTGGAGTTTATTTTATATAGTGTGGCAAGCCCGAAGAGTGGTGAGCGGACGCGTATTACTTTACATGTATTCTGCGTCCCCTAGCGGGGATCGCTTCGCTCGCCGCGCTTCGGGCTCGGAGGCTCGCCACACTATATAAAATCAACTCCACGCCGACGTGGATAGTGGGGGTATGAAAAGGTCGTAGGACGCGTACCGACGCCGCTCGCCACGCTTCAGGTTCACGTTCATAGTAGGGGTGCATTTAACATTGTAAGCCCCCATTAGGGTGCTTATATAATTTTAAATCGCATACCATTGTATATGCGATTCGATGGTATACAATTTAAAATTGTATAACATCGGGTGCCATCTCATCGCATGCCTTATGGTCTGCGATGCGATGGGCGCCGTGCTAGTACACAAGTACCTTATTCTTCCTCTATAGGGGTCGTGGACCCCTACAAGGGAGAATAGCTGCTGCCTGCCTGTCTGGGTTTTAGCAGTCGGGATTCTGACGTCGTTTTAATGACTGACGGTATCCCGTCTGCCGGTCAGTCATCCGGTACCCTTCAGTAGATCATAGATCAGAGTTTACTCTGCGCTGTGCCAGATTTACGGTACATTCCCCTCCTCTCCCCTCCTCTCCCCGTGTTACAGGTTCCTGTATAGATCAGAGTGTACTCAGCGCTGTGCCAGAGTTACGGTACATTCCCCTCCTCTCCCCGTGTTATGGGTTCCTGTATAGATCAGAGTGTACTCAGCGCTGTGCCAGAGTTACGGTACATTCCCCTCCTCTCCTCGTGTTACAGGTTCCTGTATAGATCAGAGTGTACTCTGCACTGTGCCGGTGTTATGGTACATTCCCCACCTCTCCCTGTGTTACAGGTTCCTGTATAGGTCAGAGTGTACTCTGCGCTGTGCCGGCGTTACGGTACATTCCCCTCCTCTCCCCGTGTTACAGGTTCCTGTATAGATCAGAGTGTACTCAGCACTGTGCCGGTGTTACGGTACATTCCCCTCCTCTCCCTGTGTTACAGATTCCTGTATAGATCAGAGTGTACTCTGCGCTGTGCCGGCGTTACGGTACATTCCCCTCCTCTCCCCATGTTACGGGTTCCTGTATAGATCAGAGTGTACTCTGCACTGTGCCGGAGTTACGGTACATCCCCCTCCTCTCCTCGTGTTACAGGCTCCTGTATAGATCAGAGTGTACTCTGCGCTGTGCCGGAGTTACGGTACATTCCCCTCCTCTCCCTGTGTTACAGATTCCTGTATAGGTCAGAGTGTACTCTGCGCTGTGCCGGCGTTACGGTACATTCCCCTCCTCTCCCCGTGTTACAGGTTCCTGTATAGATCAGAGTGTACTCTGCGCTGTGCCGGTGTTACGGTACATTCCCCTCCTCTCCCCGTGTTACAGGTTCCTGTATAGATCAGAGTGTACTCAGCACTGTGCCGGTGTTACGGTACATTCCCCTCCTCTCCCTGTGTTACAGGTTCCTGTATAGATCAGAGTGTATTCTGCGCTGTGCCGGAATTACGGTACATCCTCCTCCTCTCCCCGTGTTACAGGCTCCTGTATAGATCAGAGTGTACTCTGCGCTGTGCCGGAGTCACAGTACATTCCCCTCCTCTCCCCGTGTTACAGGTTCCTGTATAGATCAGAGTGTACTCTGCGCTGTGCTGGAGGTACAGTACATTCCCCTCCTCTCCCCGTGTTACAGGTTCCTGTATAGATCAGAGTGTACTCTGCACTGTGCCGGTGTTACGGTACATTCCCCTCCTCTCCCCGTGTTACAGGTTCCTGTATAGATCAGAGTGCACTCTGCACTGTGCCGGAGTTACGGTACATTCCCCTCCTCTCCCTGTGTTACAGATTCCTGTATAGATCAGAGTGTACTCTGCACTGTGCCAGCATTACGGTACATTCCCCTCCTCTCCCCGTGTTACAGGTTCCTGTATAGATCAGAGTGTACTCTGCGCTGTGCTGGAGGTACAGTACATTCCCCTCCTCTCCCCGTGTTACAGGTTCCTGTATAGATCAGAGTGTACTCTGCTCTGCGCCGTAGTTACGGTACATTCCCCTCCTCTCCCCGTGTTACAGGTTCCTGTATAGATCAGAGTGTACTCAGCACTGTGCCGGAGTTACGGTACATTCCCCTCCTCTCCCCGTGTTACAGGTTCCTGTATAGGTCAGAGTGTACTCAGCGCTGTGCCAGAGTTACGGTACATTCCCCTCCTCTCCCCGTGTTACAGGCTCCTGTATAGATCAGAGTGTACTCTGCACTGTGCCGGAGTTACGGTACATTCCCCTCCTCTCCCTGTGTTCGGGGTTCCTGTATAGATCAGAGTGTACTCTGCACTGTGCCAGTGTTACGGTACATTCCCCTCCTCTCCTCGTGTTACAGGTTCCTGTATAGGTCAGAGTGTACTCTGCGCTGTGCTGGAGGTACAGTACATTCCCCTCCTCTCCCCGTGTTACAGGTTCCTGTATAGGTCAGAGTGTACTCTGCACTGTGCCGGTGTTACGGTACATTCCCCTCCTCTCCCCATGTTACAGGTTCCTGTATAGATCAGAGTGTACTCTGCGCTGTGCCGGTGTTACGGTACATTCCCCTCCTCTCCCCGTGTTACAGGTTCCTGTATAGATCAGAGTGTACTTTGTGCTGTGCTGGAGGTACAGTACATTCCCCTCCTCTCCTCGTGTTACAGGTTCCTGTATAGATCAGAGTGTACTTTGCGCTGTGCTGGAGGTACGGGACATTCCCCTCCTCTCCCCGTGTTACAGGTTCCTGTATAGATCAGAGTGTACTCTGCGCTGTGCCGGAGTTACGGTACATTCCCCTCCTCTCCCCGTGTTACAGGTTCCTGTATAGATCAGAGTGTACTCTGCACTGTGCCGGAGTTACGGTACATTCCCCTCCTCTCCCTGTTTTCGGGGTTCCTGTATAGATCAGAGTGTACTCTGCACTGTGCCGGTGTTACGGTACATTCCCCTCCTCTCCTCGTGTTACAGATTCCTGTATAGATCAGAGTGTACTCTGCGCTGTGCCGGTGTTACGGTACATTCCCCTCCTCTCCACGTGTTACAGGTTCCTGTATAGATCAGAGTGTACTCTGCGCTGTGCCGGTGTTACGGTACATTCCCCTCCTCTCCACGTGTTACAGGTTCCTGTATAGATCAGAGTGTACTTTGCGCTGTGCTGGAGGTACAGTACATTCCCCTCCTCTCCCCGTGTTACAGGTTCCTGTATAGATCAGAGTGTACTCTGCGCTGTGCCGGAGTTACGGTACATTCCCCTCCTCTCCTCGTGTTACAGGTTCCTGTATAGATCAGAGTGTACTTTGCGCTGTGCTGGAGGTACAGTACATTCCCCTCCTCTCCCCGTGTTACAGGTTCCTGTATAGATCAGAGTGTACTCTGCGCTGTGCTGGAGGTACGGTACATTCCCCTCCTCTCCCCGTGTTACAGGTTCCTGTATAGATCAGAGTGTACTCTGCACTGTGCCGGAGGTACAGTACATTCCCCTCCTCTCCCCGTGTTACAGGTTCCTGTATAGATCAGAGTGTACTCTGCACTGTGCCGGAGTTACGGTACATTCCCCTCCTCTCCCCGTGTTACAGGTTCCTGTATAGATCAGAGTGTACTCTGCACTGTGCCGGAGGTACAGTACATTCCCCTCCTCTCCCCGTGTTACAGGTTCCTGTATAGATCAGAGTGTACTCTGCACTGTGCCGGAGTTACGGTACATTCCCCTCCTCTCCCCATGTTACGGGTTCCTGTATAGATCAGAGTGTACTCTGCACTGTGCCGGAGTTACGGTACATTCCCCTCCTCTCCCCGTGTTACAGGTTCCTGTATAGATCAGAGTGTACTCTGCGCTGTGCCGGAGTTACGGTACATTCCCCTCCTCTCCCTGTGTTACAGGTTCCTGTATAGATCAGAGTGTACTTTGCGCTGTGCCAGAGTTACGGTACATTCCCCTCCTCTCCCCGTGTTACAGGTTCCTGTATAGATCAGAGTGTACTCTGCACTGTGCCGGTGTTACGGTACATTCCCCTCCTCTCCCCGTGTTACAGGTTCCTGTATAGGTCAGAGTGTACTTTGTGCTGTGCTGGAGGTACGGTACATTCCCCTCCTCTCCCCGTGTTACAGGTTCCTGTATAGATCAGAGTGTACTCTGCGCTGTGCCGGAGTTACGGTACATTCCCCTCCTCTCCCCGTGTTACAGGTTCCTGTATAGATCAGAGTGTACTCTGCACTGTGCCGGTGTTACGGTACATTCCCCTCCTCTCCCCGTGTTACAGGTTCCTGTATAGGTCAGAGTGTACTTTGTGCTGTGCTGGAGGTACAGTACATTCCCCTCCTCTCCCCGTGTTACAGGTTCCTGTATAGATCAGAGTGTACTCTGCACTGTGCCGGAGTTACGGTACATTCCCCTCCTCTCCCCATGTTACGGGTTCCTGTATAGATCAGAGTGTACTCTGCACTGTGCCGGAGTTACGGTACATTCCCCTCCTCTCCCCGTGTTACAGGTTCCTGTATAGATCAGAGTGTACTCTGCGCTGTGCCGGAGTTACGGTACATTCCCCTCCTCTCCCTGTGTTACAGGTTCCTGTATAGATCAGAGTGTACTTTGCGCTGTGCCAGAGTTACGGTACATTCCCCTCCTCTCCCCGTGTTACAGGTTCCTGTATAGATCAGAGTGTACTCTGCACTGTGCCGGTGTTACGGTACATTCCCCTCCTCTCCCCGTGTTACAGGTTCCTGTATAGGTCAGAGTGTACTTTGTGCTGTGCTGGAGGTACGGTACATTCCCCTCCTCTCCCCGTGTTACAGGTTCCTGTATAGATCAGAGTGTACTCTGCGCTGTGCCGGAGTTACGGTACATTCCCCTCCTCTCCCCGTGTTACAGGTTCCTGTATAGGTCAGAGTGTACTCTGCACTGTGCCGGTGTTACGGTACATCCCCCTCCTCTCCCCGTGTTACAGGTTCCTGTATAGATCAGAGTGTACTTTGCGCTGTGCTGGAGTTACAGTACATTCCCCTCCTCTCCCCGTGTTACAGATTCCTGTATAGATCAGAGTGTACTCTGCGCTGTGCCGGCGTTACGGTACATTCCCCTCCTCTCCCCATGTTACGGGTTCCTGTATAGATCAGAGTGTACTCTGCACTGTGCCGGAGTTACGGTACATTCCCCTCCTCTCCCCGTGTTCGGGGTTCCTGTATAGATCAGAGTGTACTCTGCACTGTGCCGGTGTTACGGTACATTCCCCTCCTCTCCTCGTGTTACAGGTTCCTGTATAGATCAGAGTGTACTTTGCGCTGTGCTGGAGGTACAGTACATTCCCCTCCTCTCCCCGTGTTACAGGCTCCTGTATAGGTCAGAGTGTACTCTGCGCTGTGCTGGAGTTACGGTACATTCCCCTCCTCTCCCCGTGTTACAGGTTCCTGTATAGGTCAGAGTGTACTCTGCGCTGTGCTGGAGTTACGGTACATTCCCCTCCTCTCCCCGTGTTACAGGTTCCTGTATAGGTCAGAGTGTACTCTGCACTGTGCCGGTGTTACGGTACATTCCCCTCCTCTCCCCGTGTTACAGGTTCCTGTATAGATCAGAGTGTACTCTGCGCTGTGCCGGTGTTACGGTACATTCCCCTCCTCTCCACGTGTTACAGGTTCCTGTATAGATCAGAGTGTACTCTGCGCTGTGCCTGTGTTACGGTACATTCCCCTCCTCTCCCCGTGTTACAGGTTCCTGTATAGATCAGAGTGTACTTTGTGCTGTGCTGGAGGTACAGTACATTCCCCTCCTCTCCTCGTGTTACAGGTTCCTGTATAGATCAGAGTGTGCTCTGCACTGTGCCGGAGGTACAGTACATTCCCCTCCTCTCCTCGTGTTACAGGTTCCTGTATAGATCAGAGTGTACTCTGCGCTGTGCCGGTGTTACGGTACATTCCCCTCCTCTCCCCGTGTTACAGGTTCCTGTATAGATCAGAGTGTACTCTGCGCTGTGCCGGTGTTACGGTACATTCCCCTCCTCTCCCCGTGTTACAGGTTCCTGTATAGATCAGAGTGTACTCTGCGCTGTGCCGGTGTTACGGTACATTCCCCTCCTCTCCCCGTGTTACAGGTTCCTGTATAGATCAGAGTGTACTTTGCTCTGTGCTGGAGTTACAGTACATTCCCCTCCTCTCCCCGTGTTACAGATTCCTGTATAGATCAGAGTGTACTCTGCGCTGTGCCGGCGTTACGGTACATTCCCCTCCTCTCCCCATGTTACAGACTCCTGTATAGATCAGAGTGTACTTTGCGCTGTGCTGGAGTTACAGTACATTCCCCTCCTCTCCCCGTGTTACAGACTCCTGTATAGGTCAGAGTGTACTCTGCGCTGTGCCGGAGTTACGGTACATCCCCCTCCTCTCCCCGTGTTACAGACTCCTGTATAGATCAGAGTGTACTCTGCACTGTGCCAGCATTACGGTACATTCCCCTCCTCTCCCTGTGTTACAGGTTCCTGTATAGATCAGAGTGTACTCTGCGCTGTGCCGGAGTTACGGTACATTCCCCTCCTCTCCCCGTGTTACAGGTTCCTGTATAGATCAGAGTGTACTCTGCACTGTGCCGGAGTTACGGTACATTCCCCTCCTCTCCCCGTGTTACAGGCTCCTGTATAGATCAGAGTGTACTCTGCGCTGTGCCGGAGTTACGGTACATTCCCCTCCTCTCCCTGTGTTACAGATTCCTGTATAGGTCAGAGTGTACTCTGCGCTGTGCCGGCGTTACGGTACATTCCCCTCCTCTCCCCGTGTTACAGGTTCCTGTATAGATCATAGTGTACTCTGCGCTGTGCCGGTGTTACGGTACATTCCCCTCCTCTCCCCGTGTTACAGGTTCCTGTATAGATCAGAGTGTACTCAGCACTGTGCCGGCGTTACGGTACATTCCCCTCCTCTCCCCGTGTTACAGGTTCCTGTATAGATCATAGTGTACTCTGCACTGTGCCGGAGTTACGGTACATCCTCCTCCTCTCCCCGTGTTACAGGCTCCTGTATAGATCAGAGTGTACTCTGCACTGTGCCGGAGTTACGGTACATTCCCCTCCTCTCCCCGTGTTACAGGCTCCTGTATAGATCAGAGTGTACTCTGCGCTGTGCCGGAGTCACGGTACATTCCCCTCCTCTCCCCGTGTTACAGGTTCCTGTATAGATCAGAGTGTACTCTGCACTGTGCCGGTGTTACGGTACATTCCCCTCCTCTCCTCGTGTTACAGATTCCTGTATAGATCAGAGTGTACTCTGCACTGTGCCAGCATTACGGTACATTCCCCTCCTCTCCCCGTGTTACAGGTTCCTGTATAGATCAGAGTGTACTCAGCACTGTGCCGGTGTTACGGTACATTCCCCTCCTCTCCCTGTGTTACAGGTTCCTGTATAGATCAGAGTGTATTCTGCGCTGTGCCGGAATTACGGTACATCCTCCTCCTCTCCCCGTGTTACAGGCTCCTGTATAGATCAGAGTGTACTCTGCGCTGTGCCGGAGTCATGGTACATTCCCCTCCTCTCCCCGTGTTACAGGTTCCTGTATAGATCAGAGTGTACTCTGCACTGTGCCGGTGTTACGGTACATTCCCCTCCTCTCCTCGTGTTACAGATTCCTGTATAGATCAGAGTGTACTCTGCACTGTGCCGGAGTTACGGTACATTCCCCTCCTCTCCCCGTGTTACAGGTTCCTGTATAGATCAGAGTGTACTCTGCACTGTGCCGGAGTTACAGTACATTCCCCTCCTCTCCTCGTGTTACGGGTTCCTGTATAGATCAGAGTGTACTCTGCGCTGTGCTGGAGGTACAGTACATTCCCCTCCTCTCCCCGTGTTACAGGTTCCTGTATAGATCAGAGTGTACTCTGCACTGTGCCAGCATTACGGTACATTCCCCTCCTCTCCCCGTGTTACAGGTTCCTGTATAGATCAGAGTGTACTCTGCACTGTGCCGGAGTTACAGTACATTCCCCTCCTCTCCTCGTGTTACGGGTTCCTGTATAGATCAGAGTGTACTCTGCACTGTGCCGGAGGTACAGTACATTCCCCTCCTCTCCCCGTGTTACAGGTTCCTGTATAGATCAGAGTGTACTTTGCGCTGTGCTGGAGGTACGGTACATTCCCCTCCTCTCCCCGTGTTACAGGTTCCTGTATAGATCAGAGTGTACTCTGCGCTGTGCTGGAGGTACAGTACATTCCCCTCCTCTCCCCGTGTTACAGGTTCCTGTATAGATCAGAGTGTACTCTGCTCTGCGCCGTAGTTACGGTACATTCCCCTCCTCTCCCCGTGTTACAGGTTCCTGTATAGATCAGAGTGTACTCAGCACTGTGCCGGAGTTACGGTACATTCCCCTCCTCTCCCCGTGTTACAGGTTCCTGTATAGGTCAGAGTGTACTCAGCGCTGTGCCAGAGTTACGGTACATTCCCCTCCTCTCCCTGTGTTCGGGGTTCCTGTATAGATCAGAGTGTACTCTGCACTGTGCCGGAGTTACGGTACATTCCCCTCCTCTCCCTGTGTTCGGGGTTCCTGTATAGATCAGAGTGTACTCTGCACTGTGCCGGTGTTACGGTACATTCCCCTCCTCTCCTCGTGTTACAGGTTCCTGTATAGATCAGAGTGTACTTTGCGCTGTGCTGGAGGTACAGTACATTCCCCTCCTCTCCCCGTGTTACAGGTTCCTGTATAGGTCAGAGTGTACTCTGCACTGTGCCGGTGTTACGGTACATTCCCCTCCTCTCCCCGTGTTACAGGTTCCTGTATAGATCAGAGTGTACTCTGCGCTGTGCCGGTGTTACGGTACATTCCCCTCCTCTCCACGTGTTACAGGTTCCTGTATAGATCAGAGTGTACTCTGCGCTGTGCCGGTGTTACGGTACATTCCCCTCCTCTCCCCGTGTTACAGGTTCCTGTATAGATCAGAGTGTACTTTGTGCTGTGCTGGAGGTACGGTACATTCCCCTCCTCTCCCCGTGTTACAGGTTCCTGTATAGATCAGAGTGTACTCTGCGCTGTGCCGGAGTTACGGTACACTCCCCTCCTCTCCCCGTGTTACAGGTTCCTGTATAGATCAGAGTGTACTCTGCGCTGTGCCGGAGTTACGGTACATTCCCCTCCTCTCCCCGTGTTACAGGTTCCTGTATAGATCAGAGTGTACTTTGTGCTGTGCTGGAGGTACAGTACATTCCCCTCCTCTCCTCGTGTTACAGGTTCCTGTATAGATCAGAGTGTACTTTGCGCTGTGCTGGAGTTACGGTACATTCCCCTCCTCTCCCCGTGTTACAGGTTCCTGTATAGATCAGAGTGTACTCTGCGCTGTGCCGGAGTTACGGTACATTCCCCTCCTCTCCCCGTGTTACAGGTTCCTGTATAGATCAGAGTGTACTCTGCACTGTGCCGGAGGTACAGTCAGAGCCAGATTAAGGTCTAAATGGGCCTGGAGCTGAAAATTATGAAGGGCCTATTATGCGCAATAATAGGGGCCAGCACCTAATAATGTGGGGGGTGTAACCAGTGTTCTGGTTGGGTGGTGTGCTCATGGGTGTGTCTCTATTTGTGTAACTACTTTCAACTAATTACATATGCTTGGAAAAGGCAGGGGGTTGGCATAGGAAAAATGCAGGGAGATATATTGGCGGGTGCCCTCCAAAGGTGCACCCACAGGATGCTGATGTCCTAAGATTGTAAGATACATGCGGGGTGTGGTATGACACACCGACAGTCGGGATCCCGACAGTCATTATCCCGACGTCGGGATCCCGACTGCCTGACCTCAGACAGCGTGGCCAGCGCAACAAAGCCCCTTGCGGGCTCGCTGCGCTCGCCAAGCTGCGGGCACGGTGGCGAGCTACGCTCGCCACCTATTCTATTCTCCCTCTATGGGGGTCGTGGACCCCCACGAGGGAAAATAGCCGCCGGCCGTCGGTGTTGTAACAGTCGGGATCCCGACGTCGGGTTAATAACTGTCGGGATCCCGACTGTCGGGACCCTGTCTGGCACCCTGCGGGGTGAGGCGGCACTCCAGTCATAAAAAAAATACTGAAAGCCAAAACGTAGTAGATAACATTTCAGCACCTTTTATGTGGTCACCTACATTTACCACACCATATACCGGGAAGCGGTCAATATGTCGGCGGTTGTAATCCCGACGGTCGAAATACCGATGCCGGAATCCGGACCGCCGCAATGCCAGCACTTTGTCCCTCTTTGGGTGTCCATGACACCCATAGAGGGAGAATAAAATAGTGTGCCGAGCGTAGCGAGGCACCGGGCTCGCTGCGTGGCCAGCGCAGTGTGCCTGCAAGGGGGAGCGATCCACAGCCCCCCCTTGTCGGCATTGCGGCGGTCGGGATTCCTGCGTCGGTATTTCGACCGCCGGGATTCCGACCACTGGCATATCATACCGGACCTCATATACTCCTTATACAAATCATGCAACAAAATAGTAACCCCTTTATACTGTACTTGCCTCTTACACATTATGCCACATGGAATGAGCAAAAATCCACACCGACTGAGCCGAAATTCACACTATGGCACACGGATTGAGTCATAATCCACATTATGCCACACAGATTAAGGCATAATTTCCATTTTCATACATGGATTGAGCCAAAATACACACTATAACAAACAGATTGAGCAATAATGCACAATATGCTTCATAAACAGGGGCATTGTGCGCATTAAAAATTACACCATATTGCCCATTGCATATTAAGCCACACAGCATAATGTTCATTAAGTATTAAGCCAAACACCATAATGCCTACTAAAAATGATGCTACATAAGTGCTGCTTACCTACATGCTCATTGCCAGGGGTTCCATGCTCATTGCCAGTGGTTCCATGCTCATTGCCATGTGGGATTGCATGCTCATTGCCAAGGGGGAATAATTGCTTGCGGTAACGGGGGGACAGCCACCGCCGGGCAGTAATGACAGCCGGACAGAGAGCAGGGGGCTGCCCGGCTGTTTTCAGAGCAATGCAGGTCCCGGCTATTTGAAATAATACCCCTTTCACACTAGAAAATGCAGGGATTCACCCAGGCTGGCTCCTATTACACCAGCCTAGTTCCTGTATTTTCTGGTGTGATGAGAGAAAACTAACCCCCCACTTTAAACAACCAGCTATATCTTTGGAGCCAACTGACCCATTTACATGTGGGCTTTGAATGATTTTCAAATGATTTTGGTCCTGTGAAACTGGACCATTTGGTTCCAGAGAAATCTGTCCTCAAACGACATGAACAGCTATAAAATTACATTTCAGAGACAAAAAAAATCGGTTTAACCGCATTATCTCTGGAACCAATGAACCCATATGGACCAACCTGGTATCAGATTAAAGGTCCAGCAATTTGGGTTAGAATGAGATCAACCTCGTGCTTCTGTGATGCCGTTGGAACCAGGTGAGGGTCGGAATTAGCGGGTATCATGTTATCCTATGGGGAAAATGTTCCAGCTTTGCCTGGCGATATCTCCAGTTCCTGGGAGGCTAGCAACACGGGGCCAGACTTGTTGGAAAGCCCTGACCATCAGCTACAAAATGGGCCTATTTGGAGAGTGGGCCTGGAGCTGTAGCTCCATCAGGCCCATTGTTAATCCGGCCCTGGGTACAGTACATTCCCCTCCTCTCCCCGTGTTACAGGTTCCTGTATAGATCAGAGTGTACTCTGCACTGTGCCGGAGTTACGGTACATTCCCCTCCTCTCCCCGTGTTACAGGTTCCTGTATAGGTCAGAGTGTACTCTGCACTGTGCCGGTGTTACGGTACATCCCCCTCCTCTCCCCGTGTTACAGGTTCCTGTATAGATCAGAGTGTACTCTGCGCTGTGCTGGAGGTACAGTACATTCCCCTCCTCTCCTCGTGTTACAGGCTCCTGTGTAGGGTTTGTGGACCTGTTGCTGTTCCTCCATCTGCTGAAACATATACACGGGCAGTGCCAGCTGGTCCCTACCTCTTGCACCAGTTGGTGGCAGGGCAAATGGAGTTCTTGCAGCTGCTGCCATCTCCTACATAAAGATACTGAATGAATGCCAGAACTGTTTCTGCCACAGACGGCGTGTCCTGCGTGCCCCGGGTAGTAGTAAAACATTGCTGAGCCACAAAGTGTAATGTGTGGGCAAAACTAGCACCTCTGAGCCCTGGAGCCTGTTATATTACCCCATATGCTTACAGAACACTGGGAGCTGAGTGGGCGCGTGGCTGCCCCTCACACACAGCTTGGGTCTATCATGCTGCAGGGCCGAACACTCCCAACAAAGCCGCCCTCTGTGTCTCTCCTGACGTTATCCGGTGCCCAGCAATGCGAGACAGGCGCGCGTATGACAGAAGGTCACCATGTAATCCATTTAATGGGCACCCACAGCATAAATGGTCTAGGGCAGTGGTAGCCAACCCTAGCCCTCGAGAGCTACCAACAGTGCACATTTTCCAGACAACCTTGCTGCTGCACAGCTGCACTCATTAATCACTGACACATTTTAAAAGATATACAGATGGAGCTAATTACTTCGCTTGTGATTCTGTGAGGAGACCTGCAAAACATGCTCTGTTGGTAGCTCTCGAGGACTAGGGTTGGCTACCCCAGGTCTAGGGGAACATGAGCATTAATCTAGTCACCCCGGTTACTATGTACAACATTGCTCAAGTGTTCTTCCTATTATTTATTTATATGGCGCCACAAGGGTTCCGCAGCGCCTAACGGATGATTCTGCCTAAGTGACTGTGGTTGCGGGAGGGACAATGAATGTTACACCATATATAATATCCCCTGGTTATGTGACTCCTGTTACACAGATGGGGAGACGTATATCAAAATATTTCCTGCAGAATCAGACCATAGCGCCAGATAAACTGCGCAGAATTTGTAAATATCCCCAGATGGTGTCTGTCGCTTGTTCTCCGCCAGACCTGATATAGGACAAACAGGGATATCTATCGACGCAGGGAGAGAGATAAAATAACAGCCAATCAGCTTCTGCTGCACAGTTTACAGGATTCCGCATAAAGGGCTTCTCTATTCTTGTACATCGGGGAAAGACCAATCTGCATGTACTGTATACTGTGGCAGAATGCTGTGTATTTTGTGTTGTTAATGGATACAACCACTAGGGGGAGTTAGGCTGTAGGTATAGGTCGGTGATTGTGTATTGTGTAGTTAGGCCGTAGGTATAGGTCGGCGATTGTGTATTGTGTTGTTAGGCTGTAGGTATAGGTCGGTGATTGTGTATTTTGTGTTGTTAGGCTGTAGGTATAGTTAGGTGATTGTGTATTTTGTGTTGTTAGGCTGTAGGTATAGGTCAGTGATTGTGTATTTTGTGTTGTTAGGCTGTAGGTATAGGTCGGTGATTGTGTATTTTGTGTTGTTAGGCTGTAGGTATAGGTCGGTGATTGTGTATTTTGTGTTGTTAGTCTGTAGGTATAGGTCGGTGATTGTGTATTGTGTTGTTAGGCTGTAGGTATAGGTCGGTGATTGTTTATTTGTGTTGTTAGTCTGTAGCTATAGGTCGGTGATTGTGTATTTGTGTTGTTAGGCTGTAAGTATAGGTCGGTGATTGTGGATTGTGTTGTTAGGCTGTAGGTATAGAATGGTGATTGTGTATTGTGTTGTTAGTCTGTAGGTATAGGTCGGTGATTGTGTATTGTGTTGTTAGGCTGTAGGTATAGGTCGGTGATTGTGTATTTTGTGTTGTTAGTCTGTAGGTATAGGTCGGTGATTGTGTATTGTGTTGTTAGGCTGTAGGTATAGGTCGGTGATTGTTTATTTGTGTTGTTAGTCTGTAGCTATAGGTCGGTGATTGTGTATTTGTGTTGTTAGGCTGTAGGTATAGGTCGGTGATTGTGTATTTGTGTTGTTAGGCTGTAAGTATAGGTCGGTGATTGTGTATTGTGTTGTTAGGCTGTAGGTATAGGTCGGTGATTGTGTATTTGTGTTGTTAGGCTGTAGCTATAGGTCGGTGATTGTGTATTTGTGTTGTTAGGCTGTAAGTATAGGTCGGTGATTGTGTATTGTGTTGTTAGGCTGTAAGTATAGGTCGGTGATTGTGTATTTGTGTTGTTAGGCTGTAAGTATAGGTCGGTGATTGTGTATTGTGTTGTTAGGCTGTAAGTATAGGTCGGTGATTGTGTATTTGTGTTGTTAGGCTGTAGGTATAGGTCGGTGATTGTGTATTGTGTTGTTAGGCTGTAGGTATAGGTCGGTGATTGTGTATTTTGTGTTGTTAGTCTGTAGGTATAGGTCGGTGATTGTGTATTGTGTTGTTAGGCTGTAGGTATAGGTCGGTGATTGTTTATTTGTGTTGTTAGTCTGTAGCTATAGGTCGGTGATTGTGTATTTGTGTTGTTAGGCTGTAAGTATAGGTCGGTGATTGTGTATTGTGTTGTTAGGCTGTAGGTATAGAATGGTGATTGTGTATTGTGTTGTTAGTCTGTAGGTATAGGTCGGTGATTGTGTATTGTGTTGTTAGGCTGTAGGTATAGGTCGGTGATTGTGTATTTGTGTTGTTAGTCTGTAGGTATAGGTCAGTGATTGTGTATTTTGTGCGCAGTGCCGCAACACTTCCATCAGCACCAAAACTGCCAGTGATTGCACTAAACAAGGGGGAGCTCCGGACAATCCGCCCGGACTGCAGAAATCTCCAGCACATCTAGAGATGCCCAAACCAGTTTACAGCCACCACCAGTTGAAGTTTTATTTCTCTTCTTTTCATGTAAAGGGCCAATTTGTTTTATTTTTGTTACCTATGGAGACCAGTGTGATTGTTTTTTATATGGGGGCCAATAGGTTTGTTTTTTCCTGTGAGGGCCAATGTGTTTTGCCCTGTGGGGATCTCATGGTGTGCCTTGGAAATTTTAAAATGTTATTTAGCATACCTCCCAACAGTCCCGATTTTATCGGGACAGTCCCGATTGTCAGGGGCTGTCCCGATGTCCCACCCGCGGGCGGCAGTGTCCCGTGGTGTGGGGGGGCTGTTGGGAGTCCCCCCTGTCAGCTGCTAAGCAGCGGGGAATAAACGCTGTGCGCATGCGCACAGCGTCTATTCCCGCAGCCAGGGGACTGGGGGCATGGCTAGAGGCTCACAGAGCCTCTGGGTCATGCCCCCATAGCGGCAAAATGGGGGGCGTGGCCTCGCGGAAGAGCCGCGAGTATAGGCCACGCCCCCCCAAAAATTTCGACGCGCCTCCGGCGTGCAGGAGCATCGTCCCGCTTCGAGAACTTAGAAAGTTGGGAGGTATGTATTTAGTGTGCCGCAAGGCAAAAAGATTGAAAATCACTGATATATAGGGTATAAACTATTTCAGTATAAATGTATTTTTGAACAACGAAGACAGGAGAAAATAATAATACTAATAATACTAATAATACTAATACTTGTAAAAGCTTATAGGGAACTGATGGTATAACTATGGAAATACATTATAATATTACAACAATTCTATTTCCACAGTTGATTGATTATAATACCAGCCGTGATGCCCGGAGACCCCACACTGCTGGGCATGGCTGGGCATTGTCTTGGCTCAGTGTAAGAAGCTTCTTAGCTGTTGGCGTTAAGGCGTTTCTTCGCCGTACGGAGCGGAGCGGCACCATTAATGGCTGAGCCAATCCATAAGTGAGCTGGCACCTGCCAGAGACGAGTCATTGTCTAGCGTCACTTCTGCGGCCCCCCAAGCTGTCCCCCTCAGATGGCGGATACTAAGGAGCCAAGTGATGAATGAACAGAAGATGGGATATTCATCAATAGAGACGGTGTGTGGCTTCCTGTATACCGGTGCTGTCCACTGTGTATATTACAGAGGGGCAGAACGTACAGATACATTCCACCCAAATCTGAGTATTGGGTGATATCTAATATTAGCTTTAAGGAAGGTTAAAGGGAAAGCGGTCTTATATAGTGCAGCAAATTCCATTGCATTTATTGCATTGTCCATCACCTGGCGTGCGTCGTGCCTCAGGGACAGCGCGGGATTAATTGTTAGGCCCTTTGGGCTCCTCCAATGTATTTCTATGAGCAGACTTATATAATTCTGTATATATCTCTTATATATTTAGCCAGATCTGTCAGTCATCCCCTGTTTGTATAACGTTCCCGCCCAGTGTTCTACACAAAGCCACACCCCCCTCCCGCGATTCACAGCCCCCCGCGACCCCCCCTCTCCCGCATTTCCCGGCACCCCCCTCCCGCGATTTGTGGCCCCATCGGCCCCCTCCCGCGATTCACAACACCCCCGCCCCCCTCCCGCGATTCACGGACCCCCCACGACCCCCTCTTCCCACGATTCACACACACACCCCCGCGATACGCAAACCCCCACGACCCCCTCCCTCAATTCACGGACCCCCACAACCCCCTTCCCGCAATTTGCGGACCCCCGCGACCCCTCTTCCCGCAATTCATGCGCCCCCCCACGATTCACGGCACCCCCGCGCCCTCCCCCCCTACACGATTCCAGGACCCCCCGCGACCCCCCTCCAGCGATTCGCTCCCCCCTCCCACGATTTACGGACCCCCACAAACCCCCCCTCCCTCAATTCGCGGACCCCTGTGACCCCCCCTTCCCACAATTCACGCCCACGTCCTCCCTTGATTCACGGCACCTCCGTGCGCCCCCCCCCCCATCCCGCGATTCATGGCACCCCCGCACCCCCTCCCGCGTTTCACGGACCCCCGCGACCCCCCACCTGTGATTCACGGACCCCACAACCCCCCCCTTCCCGCGATTCACGCATCTCCCCCCGCCCGCAATTTGCGGATCTCCCCCCCCACACCCGGAAAGTCACGCCACCGAGTTCTGATTGACCCACGACCTATTCAGTCAGATATAATGGATTACCATCGATAGCTACAACAATTGATGGTTATCCAAGTATATTTTACTACTATCGATGGCAGGGTGGAAAATCGCCATCAATGCAAACCATCGATGGCGTCTACACCAATGGCCATCCCTTCCCTACTCTGCAACAGCCAAAAACCTTTACTACCCCTCATGCCCACACAACCCTATCACTGCCCTGCCTCCTGTTCTCCTGCCCCGTAACTTCCGCAAATGGGGACCCGCTCACCCTGTGTTCCACATTCCCCTATCATGCTTTACCACCCAGCCTCCTGCTCTCATGCACCCTAACTCCCACCCAGTAGGAGGAGACACTGACTCACTGCCACGCTGGACCCTCACCCACTGGCAAGAAGCTGCACAGTGTCCCCCACCCTCCTCTTTAGTCCCCCTTATGCCCACACACCCCTATCACTACCCAGCCTCCTGTTTTCCTGTGTCGTGACCTCCGCCAGTGGGGAGCCGTGACTCAAAAACACCCTACTATACTATTGCACACACACACACCTAAACAACACGCACACCTAAAACCCCTGGATTTGTGTGTGGCCCATGGATTGGTGTGGGATTCGGTGCCCCTGGATTGGTGTGGGGTGCGGTGCTCCTGGATTGGTGTGGGGTACGGTGCTCCTGGATTGGTGCGGGGTGCGGTGTCCCTGGATTGGTGCGAGGTGCGGTGCTCCTGGATTGTGTGGGGTGCGGTGCCCCTGGATTGGTGCGAGGTGCGGTGCTCCTGGATTGGTGTGGGGTGCGGTGCTCCTGGATTGGTGCGGGGTGCGGTGCTCCTGGATTGGTGCAGGGTGCGGTGCTCCTGGATTGGTGCGAGGTGCGGTGCTCCTGGATTGTGTGGGGTGCAGTGCCCCTGGATTGGTGCAAGGTGCGGTGCTCCTGTATTGGTGCGGGGTGCGGTGCCTCTGGATTGGTGTGGGGTGCGGTGCCTCTGGATTGGTGCGAGGTGCGCTGCCCCTGGATTGGTGCGAGATGCGGTGCCCCTGGATTGCTGTTGTACTTGTGGATTGGTGTAGAGCCCCTGGATTGGTGTGGCTATGAGGCCCTTACATTCTATGTAGCACTAATCTTTTCACGTAACAGTTTCTTTAATAATTTAATTCCCTTCATTATTATATTTCTAGCACTATCTGTATATCTGTATATCTGTATACCTGTAGCTCCGGCTTCTTGACATTTATGGGCCCCATACACCTGCGATCACAATTAATTGCTTCTCAGATCCAGTGATTTTTTTCCCCCAGATAAATTGTTTCTCCAATCTATTTGACTTGCCCACACATTACAGATTTGTTTCAGTGATCGGCAGATTTTTCCCATCAAAAGATTGCATCTTCATATCTGGAAAGTGCCCATACATCACCTTAATCGATTGTCATTTCAGCTGTTTTACTTATTTTCATAATTTAAATAGAAGAAGAAGACCAGACAGGAATGCCCACACATATAAAAAACAACCGCAGATAATACCAGATTATTTAACATGTTTAAAAATCTGAATCAGCAATCAATTGGCGATCCCTATTAATTGTTGATTGGAATTGCCAAAAAGGTGGAGCCCACACATTAAAGATTAATTGTGACAATCATCTCCAGAACTGAGGGTTGTCACAATTAATTGCTGATGTATGGGGCCCATTACACTTATTACCACTTTAGTCTTTTCCCTAGTGCGCACCTCTGTCCTTTCCGGCTTGTGCTGATTTTTTGGGGGTGCCGCTTGGGGCTAATTCATTCATTTGCACAATTATATGTAACCAAGATCTCTGAGTTCTATTACCAGGTGGGATCATTCAGTGAGCTGGGGAAACAATGTATTCTTCTTTTAGCGAGCATTATACAATCTGTATACCCCAAATCCTGCGGCACTGCACAACCTCTTATCAGCTGATTCCGGGGAAGTGGGGACCGCAGGGCTGTCCCCAATTAATAGGGAATGCCGTCACCCCAAATAGGCTCCTGTGTCACTGGCCAGTTATAGAGGTCTGAAGGCCGGACCAGCCGACCACGATGACAGAAATGGGACAGTAAGAAATGGGGGCAATGAGATAATACACAATCACTTCCATGTGCATCCAGAGTATGGAGTAGATCCGGCAGCGCCTGGAGCGCAGCATGTCAGACAGATGCGCAGCAATGGGAGCGGATACACAGAAAGTGCCGCCTGAGGCTGCGACCGCAGCAGCATCTGACTGGCTGGAAGTAACTTCACCTGACACTAAGCAGCAACATCAGAAAAATGACAGAACATAGAGGGGGGGGGGGGGTGCTCACAAGACCCCCAATTCTGCAGACTGCATTAATGGCTCTCTGGGACTATACACACCTGGCTATATGATCACCAGTTATATATATAGAGCGCACACATATTCCTCAGCGCAGCATGGAACCACTGACGCCAGCAGGGCCATGGCTGTATATCCGGTTCCCAACAAAGGGGGGAATTTACTAAGGCGAGAGTTTTATTTCCCAACCAATCAGATACTATCTATTATCTTGTAGAAGGTGCTAAATACAACATAAGACAGCGCGAAATGTAATAGGGGGCGATTTTTGGTTAAAAAACAGCTGAAATCGCACGTTCTACAAAAATCGCACATGTAATAGGGTGCGATTCGCGGTAAAAAAATAACACTTTTTTGCAGCGAAATCGGATCTCATTGCATATGTGAATTCGCGGAGAAAAGTGCGATTTTTGCACATGCAATTTGGTGGGTTTTTCAAACATGTCCAAAAACCGCACCCTATTACATTTCGTCCCCAGTGTAAATCTGGCTGGTAACATGGGTTTATGTGTTATTACTTATACCACAGCCGGGCTGCAGCGTCATTACAGAGAAGCTGTCCTGGGGAATACATAGAAATGTACTGAGGGCAGCGGTGGCTCCTAACTTATTGTAGGAGGGGGGCTGCCGCTGTCTGTGATGCCGACATCCAACCACCCCACCCACTGCTCCCTGCTGCGGTCCCTGGTGCCTGTACAATTCTGCTGATAGGCACCGGGACTGGCGCATGCACAGGCAGTGGCGTAACTATAGTCCCGCAGCCCCCGCGGTGGCGGGGAGGCGCTAAGAAGGTGTGGGCGCCGGGGGGTCTGCGGGGCTATAGTTACCTGCTGGGGTCCGCCCACCGGCGCTTCTGGGTGCGGGGAGCCAGGCGGCTGGCTACTCCTGTGCCGGGTTTTCCGGCTAGCTGTCAGTGTGGCCAGGCCGCTCCCCCTGCTGCTGCCGGCTGCCGGGTAGGTGAGACGTGTCTCCTACTTTTAAACATGCTCCCCACACTGGCTGCCTGGCTTCCCGGTTGCCAGCGACGTGCACCCCACCTGCTGTTACCTCCTGCCACTGGCGCTTCTGTCCTGCCGGCTGCTAACAGAAAGTGACACACGGAAAATGGCTGCCCCCATACCTCAAAAGCTGTCTGCATTATGGAGGCAGCCATTTTCCGAGTGTCACTTTTTATTAGCAGCCAGAGCCGGGGACCAGCCAGAAGTGACAGCGCTAGGAGGTACCGGCCGCGGAGGGTATGGGGGGGTTTGGGGGCGCTGCCTCAATTTGTGGCAGGGGGGAGAAAAATTAGTAGTTACGCCACTGTGCACAGTGTATCAGCCTTGGTACTTCGCATGGGCATACCCCTGGTTCTATGGGCTGCTTCACCCCTACTGACAGTGTATGACCGTGGTGGCAGCCCTCGCCCACCGGCGTACCCTCAGCAGTGGCCATCTGCCATCATACAGAACATTTACCACAAAGATGCTGCATTGTGCATGTGTGACCCCCACCCACAGCCCCCTGTGTATAATGACACCTGCCCGCACATATCCGGGATCTCTGTGTACAAGGCACCTGTTAGCACAAATAACACAACACAAGGAGAACTATACTACAGAGGGGGCAACAAAGTGCTCATTGCCGTCACCTGTCAGGGGGGGTTACTGAGCTGCAGCCATACATGTATATGTACACACTCCTACTGTATACAGGGAACTACTAGGCGCTGCACATTCTCTCTCCCTCTCGCTCACATTCTCCCCCTCGCTCACTTTCTATCTCCCTATCTCACTCACGTTCTCTCTTCTCCTTGCTCACTCTCTCTCCTCTCTCCCTTCCCATCTCTTCCTGTCTCCACCTCACATAGGGGCAGATTTATTAAGCTTGGAGAAGAGATAAACTAGAGATAAACTGGAGATAAGGCAAAAGGAGATAAAGCACAGCCAATAAACTGTGTTTGAAAATGACAGTTGGGAATTGATTGGCTGGTGCGTTATCTCCTTTTGCCTTATCTCCAGTTTATCTCCAGTTTATCTCTTCTCCAAGCTTATCTGCCCCTCACTTACTCTCTCTCCCCCTCACACACTTTCTCCCTCTCTCCCCTTGCTCACTCTCTCCTTCTCTCTCCCTTTCGCTTACTTACTCTCTCCCTCTTTTTCTTTCCCAATCACTCACTTACTCTCTCCCACTTTCTCCCTATCCCTCTCTCCCCCTCACTCACGCTCTCCTCTCTCCCCTTCACTCTCTTACTTCCCCCCCCCCCCCGCTCACATACTCTCTCCCACTCTCTTCTCCTATCTCACTTACTCTCTCCCTATCCCTCTCCCCCCTCACTCACTTACTCTCTCCTCTCTCTCCTTCGCTCACTTACTCTTTCCCTCTTTTTCTCTCCCCCTCACTCACTCGATTGCACTCTCTTAAGCTGGCCATACATCAGAAAGATCGATCTTAAGATCGATTGCGCTCATGATTGTGTACAATTTCCCTTGAAATCCCCAGCAGTCCTTGGTGGTTTTTGGACACACAATCTACACACAATCCATCATACAATCAGTCATACAATCCATCTGCTGCATGATTTTGTACACAAGATGTGCACACAATCTGCATACAATCCATCATACAATCAGTCATACAATCCATCTGCTGATTGATTGTATGATTGTGTACACAAGATGTGCACACAATCTGCATACAATCCATCATACAATCAGTCATACAATCCATCTTATGATTGATTGTATGATTGTGTACACAAGATGTGCACACAATCTGCATACAATCCATCTTACAATCAATTGAGATTGTATGATTGGGTACAATATCTTTCTGATGTATGGCCAGCTTTACTCTCTCTCCCCCTCGCTCACATACTCTCTCCCCCTTGCTCACTAACACTCTCCCTATCCCTCTCCCCCTTGCTCACTCACACTCTCCCTACCCCCCCCTTCACTCCCTCTCTCCCTCTCTCTCCTCCTAGAAAGCAACTTTCTCAACAACATATTATTATTATTGTGTAGCGGCTGGATGTGCAGACCATAGCACCCATCACACCCGTGGGCTGACTCGACCTGTACATTCAAATGATGCATAGAAGTGCAGCTCCAACCAAGAGAGGCACCGTAACAGAGAAAAGGACATGTTAGTGATGCAGGAGGGGAGATATCATGGCAGGACCACACCCCCTGCGCTTGTTGGACCATACCATTGAGATGTCACAATGATCCAGTAAGTATCTCTCCAGGGTGAACCATTCCACAGAAGATACACTCTGCACAATTACTGATTACCTATTTATCGAGGTCACATAAGAAAATGCATCTGCTTACACCCCTGAATGTCACCCAGAAAACTTGAAAGGAAAATGATGTTCGGTGTGCGCCAAATTTAATTGAATAATTTGTCTTTCGCCTTTAGGGACTAATTACATTTAAATTGAGAGTGTTGCCAGTCTGCACATTAATATCCACAGATCCTATTTCTATGCAGACGCCGTGTGTCACATTGTATTCACAAGTGTCATCTGCTTGTTCCTGACGTCTATGGACCTGCCATCCGAGACATCGTCCTGTCCAACCTCATACCTCCCTCCTATGTCAGCATACCTCATACCTCCCTCCCATGTCAGCATACCTCATACCTCCCTCCCATGTCAGAATACCTCATACCTCCCTCCCATGTCAGCATACGTCCCTCCCATGTCAGCATACGTCATACCTCCCTCCCATGTCACGGGACAGTCCCCATGTAAGGGAACGGGACTGCTGGGGATATGGGTGATATGACCCATTCCAGAAATTGGCCCCTCATGTCGACCTTTGCATTTTCGACCTAATGCTTGTGTCAACCTTCCAACCCAGTCAACCATACCAATGTCGACCTATTTCAGGTGTTGACCTAAGCCCTGTCACCTTCAGTGATCACCTACATTTAGTTGAAGCAATGACCTATATGGTACCCCTGGAGAGGATCCACAGACTGGAAGTATTTTCAATCGGCTCACAGGTGTTGTCACTTACAGGAGCTCTGGAGACGGCTGCTCCAGGGACGGTTGCACCACGGACGGCTGCTCTGGGGACGGCTGCTCTGGGGACGGCTGCTCTGTCGACGGCTGCACCACGGACGACTGCTCAGGGGATGGCTGCTCAGGGGACGGCTGCTCAGGGGACGGCTGCTCTGGGGGCGGCTGCTCTATCTACAGCTGCACCACGGATGGCTGCTCAGGGGACGGCTGCTCTGGGGACTGCTGCTCTGGGGACGGTTGCTCTGTCAACGGCTGCTCCAGGGATGGCTGCACCGTAGATGGCTGCTCCGGGGACAGCTGCTCTGGGTATGGATGCTCCGGGGATGGCTGCTCTGGGGATGGCTGCTCAGGGGACGGCTGCTCTGGGGATGGCTGATCTGTCAACGGCTGCTCCAGGGATGGCTGCACCGTAAATGGCTACTCCGGGGACGGCTGCTCTGGGGACGGCTGCTCTATGTATGGCTGCTCGGGGGATGGCTGCTCAGGGGACCGCTGCTCTGGGGATGGCTGATCTGTCAACGGCTGCTCCAGGGACGGCTGTGCCGTAGATGGCTGCTCTGGGGACGGCTGCTCTATGTATGGCTGCTCTGGGGACGGCTGCTCCGGGGATGTCTGCTCTGGGGATGGCTGCTCAGGGGACCGCTGCTCTGGGGATGGCTGACCCGGTGGCGGTTGCTCTGGGGACGGCTGCTCTGTGGACAGCTGCTCTGGGGACGACTGCTCAGGGGACGGCTGATCGGGTGGCGGCTGCTCCAGGGATGGCTCTGGGAATGGGTGCTTTGGAAACTGCTGCTCTGGGGACGGCTGTTCTAGATTTACTACAGTGATAGAATACTTATTTCTGCCCTTACACAGGTAGCAGTACAAACTGCTGTTCACACATAAGGGCAGAACTGATTCACAAATAAGGTTAATAATCAGCTATAGAAATCAGATTGCGGCACTGGGATAATTCATAGAAGAGGTTGATTGTCAACTTTCTGCTGACATGTTGGGAACCGGTCTGTACAGGAAGCTTCCCTGGTAGTATCACTCTAGTTTCCATGCAGGAAGGACTGAGAGGCCGCGCTATTATCCCGCTTCCTCGCACGGTGTTACACTGTGACCTGGTGTCACGCTAACATTACAGCAACATGTCTACTGATCCGTGTGCTTCCTCCCGTCCATACACACAGCAACATTAACAAGTCAGCACCAAAACTCTTCTCATCCCAGTCAATCAAGAACCGATCAATCTCTTCCTGTTCCAGACGAGATTAGAAGAAGGAGGCCGAAGAGCTCTGTTCTGATTCTCAAGGACTCCTTACAGCTCGGAGAGTCGTGCATTTTATATTACCAGGCGCAGATGGTTCAATCAGTGCTTTATAAGTTCACAGATGAAGGTTAAGCTTTCAAATAAATATGCAGTTTATTTTTCCATCACCGATTTAACGGGTCAGTCCGCCGGGGCAGACGTTTCTCGCCCTTGATAAATAGCGACTGCACTTATTTAAAAATTGTAGAATCAGATACTTGGGGACTTGAAACAGCAATTTTCTGCAGCCTGCGCCCAGGTTATGTGTTACATAAATTGCTGTTTTTAATCCCACTCACGATATTGTCCAAAATTGGCGATGTAAGAAAAAGTTTCTGAGAAATGGCCTCGCCCCAAAGACGATAATACAGAGTCTGCATTTTTCCTGCCTTTAGGAGGAACCCGGGATGTTTATTATGTAATAAACTGTGTATTGTGTATTTCTGTTTCCTTATTTTCTGTGACACAAACAAACAAAAGGAAATAAAAACTCTTTGTTCATAAACAATCATCTATGATTATAATCAGAATACTGTACATTTATTTGTACGTGAATATCTTCTGCAGCTCTCAGGGCATACTTGCCTACTTCTGAAAACTAGTTTCAGGGAGATTATAGTTGGTAATAGAATTTTGCAAGGTGCCCCCTATTGAGGGTGCGTGTCATGCTCCTCCCAAAGGGCGTGTCTAGTTCCATATATGGAGAGATTGTGAAAAGAGATTGTGAACGTGGCACCTAGAAGCGTGGGTGTGTACTGCTACATCTGAGAGGAATCTTTTAAAATGACTTATATTGAAATGTAGATGAGCCCCAAAACAGTTAGTAAGAGTTACTATACTTGGTAAAGTGCTGGGAAATGGTGCTGATGGTTCAATGTAAATTTATCTGTCTCTCATTCCTTTTCCCCAAAAATGTAACAGTGTAATGTGGGCCAGGTGACATGAGGGAGATTGCTAGACTAATGAGGGAAAGAGGGAGATTGCTTCTATGTCAGGGAGACTCCTGCAGAATGCCGGAGGGGAGGTAACTATGATGTAACAGTATAATGTGGGCTAGGGGACATGAGGGAGATTGTTAGACTAATGAAGGAGATTGCTGCTATGTCAGGGAGTCTCACAGGAACGTATCATCCTGGTCATTGTTTATTGTCAGACAGGACCTTATATCCCTCCCAGAGGTCACACTGACACCCTGGGCAGAGAGGTGTACAGACAGGTGTACAGTGTGTGACATCATCATGGTCATTGGCCATGATTCTGGTTGACTCGCCCGTATGCAAATTTGCATCCTTGTGAGTCATTCTGATGGTGTACAATCAGCATGAGATTGTATCTATATAGTCAAAATCGCATCAGGATTGCATGCAGATCATATGCAGATCGCACAGGTTTTTTACCTTGTGCTCTGGATGCGCGCTCCCATGACAGTCTAAAAATCGAAACCCAGATAGACAGGGCAGCAATGACTATATACAGCGGCGTAGCTACGTTTTGGGCGCCCCCCCCCCCCCCCGCCGTTAGGGGGGGCGCCCCCCGCCGCCCATTCAAACCCCCCCCAATCCCCCGCAGCCTTACCTTTCGCGCTGGTCCTGGCGGCTACGTTCTTCTGCTGAGGACCACCACACCCCATACAGCAGACAGTTTCTGAGAACTGTGTGCTATATGGGGGCGGCCATTTTGTGGTGGTCCTCAGCAGAAGAACGGAGCTGCCGGGACCAGCGAAATAGGTAAGCCTATACTATAGTTACACCGCTGACTATATAGTGCAAATCAAATGTAGATAACATGAATTGTTTGTAAATAGTACAGAGATAGCAAAGATTGCATAGTACTCGAATCTTAAGTTGAATAGCAAGGGAATCTCACTGTGTGTACACACCACCCATTTGCATGCGGGATGCATTTGCAAGGCTTGAGAATGGATGTTTTACATGAACATCCATTTACATTTCAGTGGGAACCTCCCCCATCTTTCGATGGTTGCTGACCATCGAATGATGGTGAAGGCGCACGCATATGTAAGCGTGGTCCAGACCACCCTTACATCTGCGTGTAGAATTGCAGGGAATTGGGCCGGCAGCTGACATCCGGTTATGTCAGCTGTCCGCCCCCCGCCTGTGCGCCACGGACACATTAGCATGTGTACGCCCATGAAACGCTGGACATTACCAAATGCTAATGGCCCAGGCCAGCACCCCACGCCCCTCATCACCCAGCGTATACACATGCGCAGAAATGCTGCTGCGCATGCGCATACTTAAGACATCTTGTGCGAATTCGCGGCCAAGCGAGTCAACCAGAATAAGGGCCATTGTGTATTGTCAGACAGGACCTTATGTCCCCCAATAGGTCACAATGACACCCCCGATACACTCTGGACATCAGAAAGGATTGCTCAGATAACTACCAGGAACATTAGCCTAGCACGCCCATCATAGGAAGACAGTAACAACATTACACTGCTACGCTGTATACGCCCAGAAGAACCTCGGCCATGTGTCTTATGTTACACAGAACAATTACATTACGTAGTTCAGGCAGAGTTCAATAACAACGCTCCATTCGTGGTCCTGTCTACATCAGTATCTGTGGTTCACGTGGCAACAATCATTAGTGATTCATAAAAGCTCCAAACATCAGTGACAAATTCCTGTATATAATATATTCCTATTATTACTATTATTATTACTATTATTATTACTGTTGTTGTTATTATTATTATTATTATTATTATTATTACTATGATTATTATTACAATTATTATTATTACTATTATTATTATTATTATTATTACTACTATTATTATTATTATTACTATTATTATTATTATTATTACTATTATTATTATTATTATTACTACTATTATTATTATTATTACTATTATTATTACTGTTATTATTACTATTATTATTACTATGATTATTATTACAATTATTACTATTAATATTAGGTACTCTTTACCTAGAAGGGCGCCCGTCGCGGGCATCGCGGGTACATTTATGTATGGCCGCGACGCGACCGACGCGATGCCCGCGATTTCCCATTGAAACCAATGTTAAACTTTGAAATCGTGTCGGTCGCGTCGCGGCCGTCCATAAATGTACCCGCGATGCCCGCGACGCGATGCTCCCGATTTCCCATAGGAATCCATGTTAAAAGGCGCGATGGACCCGATTTTACTGTTAAATGGCTCAATCCACCCGATTTGGCCATAGGAATCAATGTTAAATGGGCCACAGAGCCCATTAACCCTTAAATGTCCCCCCAAATTTTTAACGCCACCCCACGATCCACGCCAACCCGAAGCGTGGCGAGCGCAGCGAGCCCGCGAGGGGCGGCGGTACGCGTCCTCCGACCTTTTCATGCCCTACTATCCACTAGGGCGTGGTGTGAGAATATAATAGTGTGGCGAGCGCAGCGAGCCACGAGCCCGAAGCGTGGCGAGCGCAGCGAGCCCCGCGAGGGGACGCGGATACCTTCACAGGTAGACGCGTCCCCTCGCGGGCTTCACAGGTGTCCGTGGCGAGGTGGACACCTGTGAAGCCCGCGAGGGGACGCGTCTACCTGTGAAGGTATCCGCGTCCCCTCGCGGGGCTCGCTGCGCTCGCCACGCTTCGGGCTCGGTGGCTCGCTGCGCTCGCCACACTATTATATTCTCACACCACGCCCTAGTGGATAGTAGGGCATGAAAAGGTCGGAGGACGCGTACCGCCGCCCCTCGCGGGCTCGCTGCGCTCGCCACGCTTCGGGTTGGCGTGGATCGTGGGGTGGCGTTAAACATTTGGGGGGACATTTAAGGGTTAATTTGGCCTATTTGGCCCCAAATCGGGTCCATTGAGGCATTTAACAGTAAAATCGCGGTCAATCAGCCGTTTTAACATTGTTCCCTATGGGAAAATCGCGGTGATCGCGGTCATCGCGGGCATCGCGGCCATCCCGATTTACCCGCGATGACCGCGATCACCGCGATTTTTACCCCCGACGCCCGCGATTTCAATCGCTGGCGCCGTTCTAGGTAAAGAGTACCTAATATTATTATTATGATCATTATTACAATTATTACTATTAATATTATTACGGTACTTGTGAGTTATCCGGACGCCCGATTTCAAAATCGGGTCGGATCGGGCACATCGCATCGCATCGCATGCGACCATCGGATGCGATGCGATGCGATGCGATGCGATGACCCGATTTTTCCATAGGAATCAATGTTAAAATGGACTGAGTCCATTTTAACATGGAATTCAATGGGAAAAAGGGGTCCTTTTCATACCCCTACTATCCAAGTGGGCATGGAGTTGGATATAAACCTGTGGCGAGCGTAGCGAGCCACCGAGCCCGAAGCGTGGCGAGCGTAGCGAGCCCCGCGAGGGGACACGGAATACCGTCCCCTCGCGGGGCTCGCTTCGCTCGCCACGCTTCGGGCTCGGTGGCTCGCTACGCTCGCCACAGGTTTATATCCAACTCCATGCCCACTTGGATAGTAGGGGTATGAAAAGGACCCCTTTTTCCATAGGAATCATTTTAACATTGATTCCTATGGAAAAATCGGGTCATCGCATCCGATGGTCGCATGCGATGCGATGCGATGCGATATCGCATCGCATCGTATCTGATTGTATGCCTTAACTTAAGGCATACAATCAAAAAATCGGGCGTCCAGATAACTCACAAGTACCATTATTACTATTACAATTATTGCTATTACTATTAATATTATTATTATTATTACTATTATTATTATTATGATCATTATTACAATTATTACTATTAATATTATTACTATTATTATTATTATAATGATTATTATGATTATTAATACAATTATTATTATTATTATTACAATTATCACTATTATTATTACTACGTTATTTTAGGCGTGGGTGCAAAGTTAGGAGCCCCCTTTTTTGCTTACAGCGTAAAGTGCTGGAAATGTTCTTTGCAGACAATGGCGGATGGTGACCCAATGGGGTCACGCAGTTGCTGTAGACGTGTTGGTTGCACATTCCTGCTGCTCCTGTTCCACCGCATCCCACAGCTTGTCTACTGCATTGACATGCAGCATCTCCTGTGGCTGAAGCCCCACCCAGATTGTACCTGCTGGGTGTCCGGAGAGGCTCCTCCTCCTCTGCACGCTGTCCCGCTACTGTAACGCACAGTTACCTGTGTTACTGATCCTGACCTGTTAGATTGGACTTATTTTATTGAAGCTTAAAGACACAATTTCATACAAATAGTTTGTGCACAAACAGATTGGATACATATTATAACTTTCTGATGTTTGTCTTAATCAACAACTGAACCTCTTCACCCTGCATGCTTTTATGCACTGAGATGACACATAATTGGCTGATTTGAGTTTACAGTTAGGAACAGGTGGCCACTGATACATAATGAAGGTAACAAATACTGACAGGTTGTAGCATCATGATCACATCACAGTGCTAGTCAGAGCCAAATAAAGCAGGTAACGTATAATGGGCGGGGTTTATGATGATGCAATTTATCTCTCTCTCTCTCTCTCTCTCTCTCTCTCTCTCTCTCTCTCTCTCTCTCTCTCTCTCTCTCTCTCTCTCTCTCTCTCATATGTGTTTATATCATTTATTGCTGATCAAAGGGGTTTTCTATATTTTGATCCACAGTCACTGAGCTTTCATCCTCAGCCCGAGCCTCCAAGTTGACCAAGCATTTCGGAAGCCGGCTGGCAGATGTCCCAGATAAATGGTTTATCCCAGGCTTAGTGTAACAAAGGGCTTCCCAGGGGAGGAACGAGTTCACTTCCACTGTTACATGTCATTGTCAGTACCTGTACTAGAGGCATAGTCCCCTCCCCTCCCGCATTCTGCAGGAGACTCCCTGAAATAGGAGTAATCTCCCTAACTCCCTGCAGAGTCAACAATTTCCCTCAATGCTCCAAACCCACATAATACAGCTGCAAGCTGTATACACGTCACAAGGAATCATCAGTGCCATGTCCCTGCATCGCATATACCGGTAAAGCACTGATCTCTATGTCTTCAGTACATGTATCTTACTGACTGCTTTGGGGCTCATCTGCATTTGGATGTAAGCAGTGGTGGGATTTAAATAAGTTAACAACAGGTTCTATGTCCTAATGCCCATTGCACATAAAGCCGCACGCAATAATGCCAATAACACATAAGGCCACACACCGTAATGCCCATTACACATTGTGCTACACGCCGTGATGCCAGTTACACATTTTGCAGCACACTATGATGCCCATTACATATTTGAAACATGTGCCACTTACCTACATGCTCATTTTTTGGGGGGTGTTGCTCGATGCCAGGGGCTTCATGCTGGATACCAAGGGGCTTCATGCTGGATACCAAGGGGCTCAACTGGGGTCCTTAACTCAGGGGGCTTAACTAGGCCAGGTGACTTCGTCTCTGTGAGCCCTGAAGGAAGGGGGTTATAAGTCCCTTAGTGTAGAAGGGGTGGAAATCAGAGGCAGGGTGCCCACAGTGGGGGTGCAGCGGGTACGTGAGGGCATCTGGTCGGCTGGTAGTTGATGGCTGCTCGTGGTGGGCAGGAGATGGGGTACCACATAAGCAGCTGTGACAGCCGGGCAGAGAGCTGCGTGCTGCCCGGCTGTATACTAAAAGCAGGTCTGCGCGGCTATTTTGAATTCTCCCGCTGGACCGACAGACAGTAGGAGCTTGCGGCCGGCAGCCAATAAGAAGCCCCCATTGCCGCTCCTTATTGGCTGCTGGACCGCGAGCTCCTATTGGCTCGCGGTCCAGCAGTAGCATTAAGAATAGCCATGGACGGTGGTGCGTACCTGCTTCTAGTATATAGCCGGGCAGAATGCAGCTCTCTGCCCGGCTGTCACAGCTGCTTCAAGTAACTTGTGAGCCTCTGCAGCGCTTCTTAGCCACCGGTTCTGCAGAACCGATCATATATGAGCATACCTCCCAACTGTCCCGCTTATCGCGGGAACGTCCCGATATTTTGGGACATTCCCGCATCCCTCCCGCCGCCGGCAGTGTCCCGCGGCGGGGGGGGGGGGCAGTTGGGAGTCCCCCCCTGTATTCCGTGAAAAGATGCTGTGCGCATGCGCCCATCGTCTATTGAGCTGCTGGGCATGCCCCACAGCAGCGAAAAACGGGGGCGTGACCTATAATCGCGGCACTGCCGCGAGGCCACGCCCCCGGCGCGCACCCTGTCCCGACCCGGCATGTACTGAAGTTGGAAGGTATGTATGAGGAAACGGTTCTGCAGAACCGGTGCGAACCGGCTGAATCCCACCACTGGATGTAAGTAGTTGTATGACAACGCCTCTCAGATGTGACACGCCCACTGAGTGTCTAGGTGTCACAATCACATCTCCCTAAAATGTTTTATCAAAAGTAGGCAAGTATACCCCTTTCAGACAGAAAAATCCCCAAATCCCAGTTATTTCCCTGATACAAAAACCCAGGTAAGACTCAGCTAAAAGCTCTGACCCTCTGTTACACAGCATGAAAAACCCGGGTATTTCCCGTGTCGACCCCTTTCACACAGAAGCCGGATTTTTCTTGCAATATACTGTGTGTCATAAGAAAAGAACAGTTTTAAAGGCACACAGAGATGAGGTCATGAAAAGTTGGTGGTAAGTGTTCACTGCATTGCATTAACCATGGCATGACACAAGGATATGTTTGTATATACTGGTAGGCAGGGGCGGATCCAGAATAAAATGACAGGGGGGGCACCATGATAAAAAAGGGTTTGGGTGGGGGAGGGGCGGTGTTAGTCGTGCCAGTGTACATGTTAAGAGAGCAGCAGGAGAGGGTGGGAATGGAATTAAAAATAGGCCCTGGCATTTAAAGTACGCAGGCCCACCATGGCGTCAAAAGTGAAGGATGTAGTTGTGCGCGTGCCAAAGGCGCGCTCCGGAAAAGGGTGTGTGGCCAATCAACAGGGGGCATGTCAACACCATATACAACTTCTACACATTATGCAACAAAATACTAGACCCCATTTTACTTGCCCCTTACACATGATGCCAAATGGAATGAGCCAAAATTGACATAATGCCACATGGATTGAGCCAAAATTCAAATAATGCCACATGGATTGTGTCAAAATTCACATAATGCCACATGGATTGAGCCAAAATTTACATAATAACACACACGGATTGAGCCAAAATTCACATAATGCCAAATGGATTGTGTCAAAATTCACATAATGCCACACGGATTGAGCCAAATGCATAAAATGCCACATGGATTGAGCAAAAATTCACATAATGCCACATGGATTGAGCCAAAATTCACATAATGCCACACGGATTGAGCCAAAATTCACATAATGCAACACGGATTGGGAAAAAATTCACATAATGCCACACGGATTGAGCCAAAATTCCCATAATGCCACATGGATTGAGCCAAAATTCACATAATGCCACACGGATTGAGACAAAATTCACATAATGCCACATGGATTGAGCCAGAATTCACATAATGCCACACAGATTAAGCCAAAATTCACAATACACTTCATAAACAGGGACATTGTCCACCAAAGGCTCGCATTAAACATTTACACCATAATGTCCATTACACGTTAAGTTACACGCAATTATGTCCATTATGTGTTATGCCAAACACCATAATGCCTATTAAAAATTATGCTACATAAGTGCTGCTTCTCTACATGCTCATTGCCAAGGGTTCCATGCTCATTGCCAGAGGTTCCATGCTCGTTGCCATGTGGGATTACATGCTCATTGCCAATGGGGAATACATGCTCGTGGTAAATGGGGGACAGCCGCCGCCAGGCAGAAGTGATAGCCACTGACAGTGGCAGAGCCTGGCTGTATTCAGAGCACTGCAGGTCCCAGCTATTTCAAATAATACCACTTTCACACCAGAAAATGCATTCCCAGGTTGGCCCCTTTTACACCAGCCTAGTCCCTGCATTTTCTGGTGTGAGGGGGAGAGAAAACCACCCCTCCCCCCTTTAACCAGTTATCCCATTTAACCGGCTATATCTTCGGAACCAACTGACCCATTTACATGAGACAAGTATTATATTGAAGAACTTTTGAGTGGGCTTTGAATGATTTTGGTCCAGTGAAACTGGAACGTTTGGTTCCAGAGTAATCTGCCCTCAAAGAACATGAACAGCCATGAAATTACATTTCAAAAATAAAAAAAACGGTTTACACGCAATATCTCTGGAACCGATTGACCGATTTGGACCAGCCTGGTATCATATTGAAGGCCCAGCGATTTGGAATTGAATGAAATCAACCACAAGCTTCCGTGATGCCAGGGCAGGAACTGGCAGCTGTCGGAACTGGGTGGGGGTCGGAATTGACGGGTCCCATATTATCCTATGGGGAAAAAACGTTACAGGTTTGCCAGGCGACATCTCCGGTTCCCGGGGGGGCTAGAGACACGGGGCTGGGCTCGTTGGAAAGCCCTGGTCCTCAGCTACAAAATAAATGACAGGGGGGGCACGTGCCCAGGTGCCCCCCCCCTGAATCCGCCACTGCTGGTAGGTACATGTTACCTCACATGCCTGTCAGTATATTGACAATGTTTGAGTACAATGTGGCGTCTTTAACGGTCCCAGTCATATGTTTGTGGATCTCCTCCCCTCTCACTGCCAGCAGCTCTCACCTCTTGCCTTTTCCAGTGATTGGTATATAGGGTATTTGGGGTCCATATATAGGGTATGTGGGATCAGGATATAGGGTATGTATGATCAGTATATAGGGTGTGCAGGATCAGTATATAGGGTGCGCAGGATCAGTAAATAGGGTATGTGGGATCAGTATATTGGGTATGTGGAGTAAGTATATAGGGTATGTGGGATCAGGATATAGGGTATGTGAGATTGGTATATAGGGTATGTGGGGTCAGTATATAGAGTATGTGGGATTGGTATATAGGATATGTATGGTCCATAAATAGGGTATGTAGGATCATTTTATAGGGTATGCAGGATCAGTATATAGGGTATGTGGAACCGGTATGTGGGGTAAGTATATAGGGTATGTGGGATCAGTATATAGGGTATGTAGTATCAGTATATAGGGTGTACAGGATCAATATATAGGGTATGCGGGATCAGTAAATAGGGTATGTGGGATCAGTATATAGGGTATGTGTGGTAAGTATATAGGGTATGTGTGGTAAGTATATAGCGTATGTGGGATCAGTATATAGGGTGTGCAGGATCAGTATATAGGGTATATGGGATCAGTAAATTGGGTATGCGGGATCAGTATATAGGGTATGTGGGGTCAGTATATAGGGTATGTGGGGTCAGTATATAGGGTATGTGGGATCAGTATATAAGGTATGTGGAATCGGTATATAGGGTATGCGAGGTCAGTATATAGGGTATGTGGGATTGGTATATAGGATATTTGCGATCTGTATATATATATATATATATATATATATATATATATATATATATATATATATATATATATGGTATGTGGGGTCAGTATATAGGGTAAATGGGATTGATATATAGGGTATGCGGGGTCGGTATATTGGATATATGGGATCAGTGTATAGGGTATGTGGTATTGGTATATAGGGTATACGGGATCGGTATATAGGGTATGTGGTATTAGTATATAGGGTGTATGGACACAGCAGGCAGGGATGAGCAGACAGTTGGGGGGAGGGGGGATTGGGGGTGCTGTTATCGAAACAAAGTCCTCCTGTTAGAATGTAGGGGCTGATTCAGGAGAACATGAGTCCTTTACCTGCCTCTGTGCATGTTATTACATGGGATGCATGTGCCGTGGGTCCTATATGGGAACAGTGGGCTCGCGAGCTGCTGTCAGCACCATCATACAGCGCACTGACCCTTATACACCAATTACTATAATTCCATTACAGATCTCATGGTAAAGATGGATACACTGGGGGGACTGGTTCTTTACCCGCTGAGATTGCTGCACAGATCACACATTGTTCCTGGACTATGTAACACTCAGTGATGTCTCCTTTAAAATAAAAACAGTCACTTTTTTCCACTCACTCCAGAGCGCGTGACTTCTAACATATTAGTCATACTAAGTCATACGAGCGAACACGTCTCATCACCCGCACAGCTGGCACTGGTCAGAAAATCAATAACAAAAATGAGTCAAATCTTTAACCATCTGTAAGGACAGAGACGTGGGCAGACATGCTGCAGTTGTGGCACTGCAGCCTCATTTCCCCTTCACTGGCTTCAGAGATTGTGCCCAAGTATAGTTTTGTGGGTGAGCAGGCCGTTGCGGGGGCAGTGTGATGTCGCAGTGATGCGTGCTTTGCGTCTTGTCTGTGTCTCACCCTCCCACAGGTTGGCTGCTCACATTTTGCAGATAATCCATAGCCTAATTCAGCATGGATGGCCAATCAGAGAAGTTGCAATTGACTGCGGGCATAAATCCACCGCCCAGATATCCACCACCAGGAAATGTCCTGTGCAAATTTGCGCACGCATCGCAGACCGCTATCCACTCGCAGATCCACTCGCAGATCCATACGCAGATCCATACGCAGATCCTGGAACATGGAAGAGTCTTTTCCACCTGTACAAATATGAGGCTGGGAGTGGACAGCGCTGAGACTCCGCCCCCAAATGCTGGCTCCTGTCAGTCATGCTCCAGCCACATTGCGTTTACAATCCATGTGCATTTTCAGTCGCTAATTTCACTCGCTTGCAATGCAGACTGGCGTTCGATAATCGCTCGATTTGCAAATTCTCGAATTAGTGATGCATGCTGAATAAGCCCCCTGTGTTCACTGCTACTTAAGTGAATTACGCTGCAGCGGACGAATGTTATATATGATGCCGTTATCCATCAGAAAGGGAGAAAAAAAGTTCAATCTCAGCTGTAGAAAGACTTGATTGTCTGAAGGAAAAACAGCCCCGGGCTTCAGTCAAGGGTAACAGAGAGACCCTGTCTGCTCGTCTGCCCTAAAGGTCTCATCTGCCCCAGTAACCTCCATTCAGAGGATGGTTGCCCTCCGATGTCTGCCCTGCACATGCCTGGCCTACTTTACACTGATTAAACAGCCTGACAGAGCTGAAGGGGGTTCTGCCTCCATGGGAAGCCCCTAATTGATTTTACAGAGGGATCAGCTGGAACGTGGAGTGGCAGGAGGGAGGATTGTGGTCCCACATCCTCTCCTCCCCCAGTCTATCACTGTGCATCCCTATAGTAGGGCGCAGCAGTCCTGTGCTCCGTGCTGAGCTGTACAAGCATTTGTGCGGGATTGTCGCTGTGCTGGACTAGGCCTGGCACTGCACAATGGGGGCATGAGTGACTGGGAGCATCGGGCTGGCTGCAGTGTAGTCACCCCTCTCCTGGTGCAAATAACCCCAGCCCTGGCACTGCACAATAGGGGCATGAGTGACTGGGAGCACCGGGCCGGCTGAAGTGTAGTCACCCCTCTCCCGGTGCAAGTACCCCCAGCCCTGCACAATGGGGGCACAGGCATGAGTGACTGGGAGCACCATACCGGCTGCAGTATAGTCACCACTCTCCTGGTGCAAGTACCCCCAGCCCTGGCACTGCACAATGGGGGTACGAGTGACTGGGAGCACCAGACCGGCTGTAGTATAGTCACCCCTCCACTGATGCAAGTACCCCCAGCCCTGGCACTGCACAATGGGGGCATGAGTGACTGGAAGCACCAGACCGGCTGCAGTATAGTCACCCCTCCACTGATGCAAGTACCCCCAGCCCTGGCACTGCACAATGGGGGCATGAGTGACTGGGAGCACCGGGCTGGCTGCAGTATAGTCACCACTCTCCTGGTGCAAGTACCCCCAGCCCTGTCATTGCACAATGGGGGTACGAGTGACTGGGAGCACCAGACTGGCTGCAGTATAGTCACCCCTCCACTGATGCAAGTACCCCCACCAGACCGGCTGCAGTATAGTCACCCCTCCTCTGATACAAGTACCCCTAGCCCTGGCACTGCACAATGGGGGCATGAGTGACTGGGAGCACCAGACCGGCTGCAGTATAGTCACCCCTCCACTGATGCAAGTACCCCCAGCCCTGGCACTGCACAATGGGGGCAGGAGTGACTGGGAGCACCGGGCTGGCTGCAGTATAGTCACCACTCTCCTGGTGCAAGTACCCCCAGCCCTGTCACTGCAAAATGGGGGCACGAGTGACTGGGAGCACCAGACCGGCTGCAGTATAGTCACCCCTCCACTGATGCAAGTACCCTCCCTGGCACTGCACAATGGGGGCAGGAGTGACTGGGAGCACCGGGCTGGCTGCAGTGTAGTCATCCCTCTCCTGGTGCAAGTAGCCCCAGCCCTGGCACTGCACAATGGGGGCATGAGTGACTGGGAGCACCGGGCCGGAAAAAGTGTAGTCACCCCTCTCCTGGTGCAAGTACCCCCAGCCCTGGCACTGCACTGCACAATGGGGGCCCTGGCACGGCACTGCAGAATGGGGGCATGAGTGACTGGAAGCACCGGGCTGGCTGCAGTATAGTCACCACTCTCCTGGTGCAAGTACCCCCAGCCCTGTCACTGCACAATGGGGGCACGAGTGACTGGGAGCACCAGACCGGCTGCAGTATAGTCACCCCTCCACTGATGCAAGTACCCCCCCCTGGCACTGCACAATTGGGGCATGAGCGACTGGGAGCACCAGGCCGGCTGCAGTGTAGTCATCCCTCTCCTGGTGCAAGTAGCCCCAGCCCTGGCACTGCACAATGGGGGCATGAGTGACTGGGAGCACTGGGCCGGCTGCAGTATAGTCACCCCTCCACTGGTGCAAGTACCCCCAGCCCTGTCATTGCACAATGGGGGCACGAGTGACTGGGAGCACCAGACCGGCTGCAGTATAGTCACCCCTCCACTGATGCAAGTACCCCTAGCCCTGGCACTGCACAATGGGGGCATGAGTGACTGGGAGCACCAGACCGGCTGCAGTATAGTCACCCCTCCACTAATGCAAGTACCTCCAGCCCTGGCACTGCACAATGGGGGCATGAGCGACTGGGAGCACCAGGCCGGCTGCAGTGTAGTCATCCCTCCACTGATGCAAGTACCCCCCCCCCTGGCACTGCACAATGGGGGCATGAGTGACTGGGAGCACCAGGCCGGCTGAAGTGTAGTTACCCCTCTCCCGGTGCAAGTACCCCCAGCCCTGGCACTGCACAATGGGGCATGAGTGACTGGGAGCACTGGGACGGCTGCAGTATAGTCACCCCTCTCCTGGTGCAAGTAGCCCCAGCCCTGGTACTGCACAATTGGGGCACGAGTGACTGGGAGCACTGGGCTGGCTGCAGTATAGTCACCCCTTTCCTGGTGCAAGTACCCCCAGCCCTGGCACTGCACAATGGAGACATGAGGGACTGGGAGCACCTGGCCGGCTGCAGTATAGTCACCCCTCTCCTGGTGCAAGTACCCCCAGCCCTGGCACTGCACAATGGGGGCATGAGTGACTGGGAGCACCGGGCTGACTGCAGTATAGTCACCCCTCTCCTGGTGCAAGTACCCCCAGCCCTGGCACTGCACAATGGGGGCACGAGTGACTGGGAGCACCAGGCCGGCTGCAGTATAGCCACCACTCTCCTGGTGCAAGTACACCCAGCCCTGTCACTGCACAATGGGGACATGAGCGACTGGGAGCACCGGGCTGGCTGCAGTATAGCCACTCCTCTCCTGGTGCAAGTACCCGAGTCCAGTCCTGGCAGACGTACAGTATGGCTGCTGTCCACATAGACCCGAAAACTTTTCGGTGTACGGTCGTTAGGTTGATAGCACTAAGGTTGACATGCATTGGGTCGACCACTAAATGTCGACATGTCTGAAGGTCAACATGGGCTTAGGTTGACAGAGTCATTATGTCGACACATGCATTAGATTGACATAGCCAAGGTGGACAGACAAAAGGTCCACATGGGGTTTTTCACTTTTTTTAGACGACATGTGCTGATAGGCGGTATTCCATGCCCTACCATCCACTAGTGCAGGGCCGGATTATAATGGGGGCACAAGGGGTCAGTGCCCCTGGGTCCCCCTCTAGCTAGGGGCCCCCTGTGGTTGGCATGTATTTTTTTTTAGCTAAAGGTTTTGTGCATGGGAGTGGGCTGCAGCTTCACCTATCTGCCAATGTGACAATGATTAATGGTGCTGAGCATTGGGAGCCAAGTGTGCAGTGCGTTACTGGGAGTTGACCAAGGGCCGCATTTATCAAGCAATATTTGCGGTTAAATCCCTGAAAACATCTGTTTTCGGGGTTCACCGCAAATATTTAGTATCCCCCAAATGTATTAAAGGGGGACCGCAGCAGGGATCTCCGATCCCTGCTGCGATCCTCCCTGCAGCGCCGCCGGCCGCATCCCCCATAGGTTTCTATGTGGGATGCGAAGCTGCCCGATGTATCAACATCGGGCAGCCCGGCATCGCACCCCTGGGCTAAAGCCATTGTAATGTGGCGATAGCCCATTGTAGCCTATGGCAACACTTCGCACTGCCCGAGTAGGGCAGTTCGGTAAGAGGGGTCGGCGGGGGTCAGCGCATAACCGCGCATGCGCTGACCTCCCGGCTTCCGGGTTAGGGCTTCACAGGGACGGGCTCCTGTCGAAGCCCTGTCCCTGCGCCCTTTATATTGATACATTGCCCCGATATGATGGCATTTTACAATGCGATCCTGGTGGAAATATTCCTCCCAGGTCGCATTGTAAATGCGATCATGATAAATTGGCCCCCAAGTCCCATGACACTTTGCACCAGAGGGCAGAGGCTGAAACTTTTGTTCTGAGCTCTGACTGGTGGAGCTCATTACATGCTTCTCAGGCCCATGGATAACAGCAGCAGCAGCCTAGTCATGGGAGGGTTTTTAATCAGAGGCAGCACTGGGACTGTGAGGTCTCCTACAGAGTAAGGTGCAGAGGGACAAACACAGGCTTTTCATGTGATATAGATATAGATATATAGATATATATCTATAGATCTATATATCTATATATCTATATATCTATATCCCCTGAAGTTACCCATTTATACTGCCTTTACTCTGTGTTTTGACAGTGTAATATTCCCCCATGCAGTTTGCGGCCAGTAATGACAAGTGCAAGGGGGCCCCCCCTGTCTAAAGTGCCCTGGGCCCCCCGAAGGCTTAATCTGGCACTGCACTAGTGGGAGAATAAAATAGTGCCCAGAGCAAAGCGAGAGTAGCGAGCCATGGGAGGGGATGCGGTGATACGTTACGGTGTCCATGTCGACTGTGTCGACATCCAGGACAAAAAAAGTGAAAAACCACATATCTGCCTTTTGATTGTCCACTTTGACCATGTTGACCTAATGCATGTGTCGACCTAATAAACCTGTCGACCTAACCCCATGTCAACCTTCAGACATGTCGACCTTCAGTGGTCCACCCAAAGCTTGTCGACCTTGGTGCTGTCAACCCTATGACCCATACGCAGGGTTTCGGGGGATAAGTGGTGACTTGGGGCCAATAGGATAGCAGTAAATTACCACTACAAATTGGATATCCCCTAAATTACAGCTTCATTAAAAGCACAATGTTAGAAATATTGTTAGAGGCTTGGGTACTCTTTACCTAGCACGGCGCCCACGATTTTGATCGTGGGCATCGCAGGTAAAAAAATCGCGGGCATCGCGGGCATTGAATGCACTAAAAATCGGGTGCGATGTGACCGACGCGATGCCCGCGATTTCCCATAGGGAACAATGTTAAATGTCTCAATTGACCCGATTTTCCTGTTCAATGCCTCAATTGACCCGATTTTCCATAGGAAACAATGTTAAATGGCCCACAGAGGCCAAATAGCCACCCTGAGGTGTGAAATGGCCCCCACAATTGTTAACGCCACCCCACAATAAACGTGAACCCGAAGCGTGGCGAGCGCAGCGAGCCCGCGAGGGGCGGCGGTACGCATCCTACGACCTTTTCATACCCCCACTATCCACGTCGGCGTGGAGTTGATAATAGAATAGTGTGGCGAGCGCAGCGAGCCACCGAGCCCGAAGCGTGGTGAGCGCAGGGAGCCCCGCGAGGGGACGCGGATACCTTCACAGGTAAACGCGTCCCTTTGCGGGCTTCACAGGTATCCGCGTCCCCTCGCGGGGCTCGCTGCGCTCGCCACGCTTCGGGCTCGGTGGCTCGCTACGCTCGCCACACTATTCTATTCTCAACTCCACACCGACGTGGATAGTGGGGGTATGAAAAGGTCGTAGGACGCGTATCGCCGCCCCTCGGGGGCTCGCTGCGCTCGCCACGCTTCGGGTTCACGTTGATCGTGGGGTGGCGTTAACAATTGTGGGGGCCATTTCACACTTCAGGGTGCCTATTTGGCCTCTGTGGGCCATTTAACATTTATGTTTTGTTCAAGGGAGAACAAGAGAAGAAAAGAAAACTCTGTTTGGGGGCACCCTTACGTCCCAAAATATATTGAAAGTGCTATGACTAATTTTAATACATAACTTTTATTATCATTTCGTTAAAATTTTAGACCACCTCTTACTATTTGTTACACACTGCGAAAATATTAACAATTTTAACTATCCATAATTCGTCATATGTTTAGAAAGTGTAAATGAATGTAAGGAGAATGGAATTATAAAAATTTAAAACATGACCATCATATATCCATCCACTTGTTACCCATAAATTTGGGTCAGTTATGTGGTTAAATCATCGGTCATTAGTTATCATATTCCATCTCAATACACATGAGTCTTGTTAGTATCTTCCCAAAATCGAGGAAAAAAGAAGTCAGCCCTATTGGGACTCTGTCACCTCTGCTGTTCACCCTTCATAACACAAGGCAGAGGAAGGGGAATGAGAGAGTGTACTGTCCCGGGGTTATGACTGAGGTAGATAAGATAGCCAACCATTAGGCCAGCGTGATTTCCCCTGGCAACCCTGTTACCATATCTGGCATTGCAGGGTATTCCCAGTGGATCACAACCAACTATTAGGTTTGCTATGAAACACTGACACAAGAAAGGAGAAAATTTCATTAAACATGTAGCAGTGGTCGTCCCTGCCAGCAGGACTCCACTTCTGCTTTTCTCCCTCTTGTTGAAAACAGCGGAGGGAAAATGAGAGAGTGGGGCCTACCCGGGTTTTGACCTACAGATAGCCAAGTGACCGATTCCAGTGCCGGAAAATTTTGCAGGGTGCTTCTGGTGCTATATAAGCATTGCAGGATGCATCTCCTGCCAATAGTCAGCTCTCATATCGGTCATGAAAAAAGAGAAAGTCAGTACAGTTTGAAAATTATTATGAGAATTGTGGATCCCATCCACTCTGATATGTTTATTGTACTAGTATCTTTCACAAGCTACATGACATTTCTTCTATCTATAAGTTCTAAATTGGCTAATTGCCAATTTGTATCACTAAGGGTCAGTGATTCTAAATTTCTACATAGATAAACTGTTTCTACTAACAATATAGGAATTGGGTTATAACGGCATACACCACTCCTATTTATTCCAAAACACCATTAAATGAGTCTCTAAATAGAAAGACACCAGCATTAATTGCTGCCAGACAAAATTGATAAAATTACATTTCAACAGGAATCATTTTTTTCAAATCAGAGCCATATAGTTCAGGCACAGTTCACAAGGAATATACAGTCAAGTGTTCTATTCAATTATCACTTAAACTTTTTATTACTGTGTTCCCACCTTGATACTTAATGTCACAATATATACAATAGTTGCATTTTCATGGTCCACACAGTAAATATATGATGTGGTTACAATATGCACCCATGTAGCAAATAATTAAATACAGTGTAACAGTTAGGGAGATATGGTTGAATTTAGCACAGCTCTGCAACACCGTTATTAGGGCTCTCAATATTATCCCGTGCAGTTAATTAATCCAGGGATTCTGCCTAAGGTCAGGCATTTCATCCTGGTCTGGGCACGTCGATCTGAAAAACCCCCACGTGAGCGCACACACTCTGCCACAGTGAATGCGCTACACCTGGGTGTCCCGGTATTGCCTTTGGAGCGCGCCGCTCACCACCCAGGGATTTGTGTGCCTGCTGTTTCAGGATGGGTCGCCAGTGTACCCGCAGCATCAATGCGGTTTTGGGAAGATACTAACAAGACTCATGTGTATTGAGATGGAATATGATAACTAATGACCGATGATTTAACCACATAACTGACCCAAATTTATGGGTAACAAGTGGATGGATATATGATGGTCATTTTTCAAATTTTTATAATTCCATTCTCCTTACATTCATTTACACTTTCTAAACATATGACGAATTATGGATAGTTAAAATTGTTAATATTTTCGCAGTGTGTAACAAATAGTAAGAGGTGGTCTAAAATTTTAACGAAATGATAATAAAAGTTATGTATTAAAATTAGTCATAGCACTTTCAATATATTTTGGGACGTAAGGGTGCCCCCAAACAGAGTTTTCTTTTCTTCTCTTGTTCTCCCTTGAACAAAACAGTCATATATGACAAACTTTAAAACTCGGGGTGCACCACTGACAGTCACATTTAACCCAAGAATATATCTAAGGGCGTGGTGACTAATTGGAGAAATTACTCCGAATGTCAGTAGTCCCATAATATTTAAAATATTTAAGACAGCAGAGATCACAATAATTAATCAATATACAGTGCTCGATAAGACTGGTGCGATCCCCATCCCAATTCCCCTTTTTCCCCCCCTTACATAATAGGCCATTTAACATTGTTTCCTATGGAAAAATCGGGTCAATTGAGGCATTGAACAGGAAAATCGGGTCAATTGAGACATTTAACATTGTTCCCTATGGGAAATCGCGGGCATCGCGTCGGTCGCATCACACCCGATTTTTTAGTGCATTCAATGCCCGCGATGGCCGCGATGGGCGCCGTGCTAGGTAAAGAGTACCGAGGCTTGTAAAGGATCCATAATCCGGTCAGGGCACTGAGGCATGGAGCACTAATGGTGCCCCTATGCCAGCGGTATACCTAGCGATGATCGCCAATCCATCAGGGGATTGGTGATATTAATCATCCGTTTGTCAGGACAGCACTGTCGCTGGGTACAGGCATCGGTGTATTGAACGCGTAGGTGTATTGACCACTTAACACTTTATACATGGTTGCACCACTGAAGCCACAATCAGGAGAACATGGCCTGCCAGTAATTTGAGGGCAGCACGGATGGTGTAATGGTTAGCGTTACAGTCACAGCACTGAGGTCATGGGTTGGATTTCCATCATGGCCATAATTGTGTGGAGTTTGTATATTCTCCCGTGCTTGTGTAGGTTTCCTTCAGGTACTCCGGTTTCCTGCCACAATCCAAAAATATACTGGTAGGTTATTTGGCTACCAACAAAATTATCCCTAGAATATGTGTGTGTGTGCGTGTACATGTGATAGGGAATATAGAGTGTAAGCCATACTTGCCTACTTTTGAAAACTAGTAGTTTCAGGGAGATTATGGTTGGTAGTAGAATTTTGCACACCGCCCCATTGAGGGGGCGTGTCATGCTCCAACCAAAGGGCGTGTCTAGTTCCATATATGGAGAGATCTTGAAAAGATTTATGAACGTGGCACCTAGAAGCGTGGGTGTGTACTGCTACATCTGAGAGGAATCTTGTAAAATGACTTATATCCAAATGTAGATGATCCCCAAAGCAGTTAGTAAGAGATACTATACTTGGTAAAGTGCTGGGAAATGGTGCTGATGATTCAATGTAAATGTATCTATCTCTCATTCCTTTTTCCCCAAAAAATGTAACGGTGTAATGTGGGCTAGGTGACATGAGGGAGATTGGTAGAGTAATAAGGGTGAGAGGGAGATTGCTGCTATTTCAGGGAGTCTCCTGCAGAATGCAGGAGGGTAGGTAACTTTGGTGCAAGCACTACTGGGGCAGGGGCTGATGTGACGGATACGCTCTCTGCAATGTATGTACATGTGATAGGGAATACAGAGTGTAAGCACCACTGGGGCAGGGGCTGATGTGACTGTTCAAATCTCTGTACAGCGCTGCAGAATATGTGTGCGCTATATAAATAAACTAGGAAATAATGACCATTAAGGGCTGAACCAATGCAGACAATTCATTTATATCACATATATTATATGGAAATTGATAATAAATGTGTTATTCTTCCAGATCCGGAGCTGTGCGAATACAGGACGGTAAGACGGCTACGCACGAATGCTATCGCGTGTGAATCTTCCCATCTTGTCCTCAAGATCCGTCCAAACAGAGGTGATGTGCGAAAAGGGGGGCCCCCGTGTGCACTGCACACCTTACGCACATTATATAAACGCCAGTGCAATCAATCAGCTTCTGTCATTTTTCAAACCCAACCTGTAACAGTTAGGAGCAGATTTGCTGCTACTTTAACTCTATCCAAGGCTTAGCACATAAACCCCTTAATCTCTCTCCCAGGTTTGAGACATCTCCCCCTTTGTACTGTAAATGTAGCGTGCTAGCATGTTTTGCATCCAAGGATAATGCTATTAGCTGGATCTTGCAGGTGCCACGATGCTATGCATACACGAGCCAGTACTTCCGGGCACCTACGGGGTTAATCCTTCCCTCTGGACGCACAATGGCTCTGGCACAGGCAATGAGCCGCCGCGCTGATTTCTGCGGGATTTCTGGCCACCTCGGAGCCCTTGTTTGTAAAACCCTTCAGAGTGTTTAGAAAATGGCTTTGGGTCGACATTCCGGCTGAAAGTTGACGTAACCATAGAAACCAGCAAGAAAAATAAAAGTGGAAGGCGGAGAGGGATTGTCAGGGCACAAACAACACTTGCCCTTTCCTAGCGGTACTGCCGGCGGGAGGTGCATTGTGCCCTGCTCGCCTGCGCTCTGTACACACATGGGCTGCCAGTGTCGTCCAGGGAAGGAGCAATATACTGCTCCGCTGACACAGTGTTGTCACATACATAGCGGGCAGAGTGCCAACACCAGCCTAAAGATGTAGGAACACCCCAATATTCAATGTTGGTATGCCATTTCATTTATCAGCCAACGTCTACATATAGAAATGTATGTACACATATGCAACGGGCGCTTATTCTTTCTTCATTGGCAGCGACTTCTGATCGCAGTTAGCTGCTTTTTCTCTCATTAGCGATCCGTGCCGAATTAGCCCCAATGTCACAAAATAGCAACCATGGTGCGGGTCCCATTTTCCTATCTACATAAGTGACCACCAGTGACACTTTCTCTCTGGGGGATGGATAACAGAGTTACACCATTTTTATTGTAAATATAATGTGCGTCGTGTATAAGAAATAAGAGCGACAACGCAGTAAGGCGTCTAATGCATTATTGAGATGAACCTTTTCTTTCAACTTAAACCTTGATTACCCCTAGCAGTAAATCACACGGACACATGACCTGAAATAACTCACACGGACACGTGACCTGAAATAACGACACGGACAACCACTGTATAAGTTTAAAAAGGTAAAGGGTATTTATTGTGGTATGACCCTATTGAAAGGGATGGCCTAGAGAGCGCTTGACGACCAGCCAGTCATAAACGTTAGCAATGGCGGCGACTACAACGCCCCAACTTGTAACTAGGGCGAGGAACCGCCCCCATTGAATTCAAAGCCAGCCTGCGCTGTGACTGTCTTGCCGCCCCTCCTAGGGCCTAATGAGGACAGTTCTAAAAGTGTCCTGCGTCCCCCCTCGGGGGCAGAACTCACCAGCCTTCCTGGCAGAGGGTGGCAATACCTCACAGTGACCACCTGTACTTCAAACTGGACTGCTGATCGAGAGCGCCCTCCCGCCAATTAATATTAAAATTGATGATAGCCAAATTTGTGTGACGGCCGAAAGGCCATGTGGTAGGTTAGCACAAGGTAGGGAGGGTGGGAATCCAGACTCAAGAGGAAGATGGATGCCTGACTACCTCATATATACCTCCACCTAAGCTACCACCCCTTCTACACCTGATTGGCTACCCCATCTACACTGCACTTCTATGGGTAAGTGACACTCTGATTTCTATCTTTGTCATACCATCTCAAACTGCACAGACTCTTATATTCCCTCATGCCTAGGCAGCCCTCGCTCTCTCTAACTGGCGTCCGGGTGACAGATGCGGCTAAATCTGACGTTGGCAATAGAGGTGTCGGATGATTAGCCAGCGGCGCCCGGGCGATAGATGAAAGCCAAAGCTTCCAGTATTAGGAAGGATAGGGCTTGTGACGCGCTGGCTGGCAACCAGTGCGACTGTGACAGACTGCGTGACAGACACACTGGCTATGGTGACAATGAGAACCACACAAGTGAAGGCCAGTCCAATTATCTGAGGGGCATTGCAACAGATTGAGCGCTGATGGGTAACGTCTGTGACGGCGAGCGGCGCACAGCTGAATGGTGTTACATTAGTGTCACACTTACACAACACTGTTCTTGTCATGCGCCTGTATTACAAACGGCAAACATGCCGCAAAGTGATCTCTTGTGTAATCTCAGACATCTGCTCTATTTTACGTGACACGGGCTGCGATAAACATGGAGCGGAGAGTTGCTCCTTACACCATGCCGATGTGTCTGTCACACACTTTGTGCATGTGGCTGAACTGCTGCAGATTGGTCACACATCTTTGTGGAACATTTCTGACCTGCGTCCCCCCCAGTGTCGGTATAATAAGCTTTCTGATAGGCTGAGAGACAAGATGAGCGACAGATGGGCAGCATCACACTGTCATCGCTGGAGATGGTATTCCCAGTAACCCTAGAAGCGCACAGTTATTTTATTATGGGTTTTGCATAAAGTATTATATTTTTGTAAAATCGCATTCTAATCAATATGCAAATGGAACATAGACTGTGCAATCCGATGTGTGCTTTATTCTGTGCTCAGCGTGGAACCGAGCGCCCGTGGGATAGTTACGTAGTAATTGTAGGGTTATAATATTGAGGCCAGATGTACTAAGCTTGAAAAGTGATAAAATGAAGAGTTATAAACAACCAGCCAATCAGCTCCTAAAGGTGCCCATACACTAGTAAGATTTATCTTCAGATCTGGCTGATTGGAACAAAAACATGGTTATGGATGAGTGACAGTTTGTCAGTTTTACAGCATTTCCAAGCAAATGGTCAACTGTCATTTGCTCTCATCCATAACCATGTTTTTGTTCCAACCAGCCAGATCTGCAGATAAATCTGCGTGTGTATGGCCACCTTAACTGTCATGTTACAGGCTGTGTTTGTATCAGAAATGTGATAAATAAAGAGTAATCAGTAAATGAGAGTATTGTGCGGTGAGCAGCCAATAACAGGGAGTGACAATGGGGAGCCCTGTGACAGACTGAGGGGCGATACACCCTGCACAGACAAATAGTACTGAGGGGCCCTGACAATAAGGGGCAGTGTGATGGTGACACTGAGGGTCTCTGTCAACTGGCGCCAGCACAGTAAGGGGCTTTATGCCATAGAGAACGCTGATGTCAATGTTGGCTGTTGTTGGATTTAAGGTGATTTGAGGTTACAAGTGAATCCACATAATGATCTGCAGGAGGATGTCGCTGAGTGTGATCCCCAATACAAGCCTCTGTATACCCAGCAGTGAGTCAGGAACATGTCACCTGTCTGTCTGCCCCTCACTTTTAGAATGTAAGCCATACTTGCCTAGTTTCAGGGAGATTATAGTTGGTAGCAGAATTTTGAACAGTGCCCCATTGAGGGGGCATGTCATGCTCCACTTAAAGGGCGTGTCTAGTTCCATATATGGAGAGATTGTGAAAAAAGATTGTGAATGTGGCACCTAGAAGCATGGGTGTGTACCGCTACATCTGAGAGGAATCTTTTAAGATGACATAAACAAATGTAGATGATCCCCACAGCAGTTAGTAAGAGATACTATACTTAGTAAAGTGCTGGGAAATGGTGCTGATTATTCAATGTAAATGTATCTGTCTCTCATTCCTTTTCCCCCCCAAAAAATGTAACGGTGTAATATGGGTTAGGTGACATGAGGGAGATTGCTAGACTAATGAGGGAGAGAGGGAGACTGCTGCTATTTCAGGGAGTCTCCTGCAGAATGCAGAAGGGTAGGTAACTATGATGTAAGCTCTCACGAGCAGGGCCCTCTCTCCTCTTGTGCATTTCTTAGAATATATATATATCTGCCGCCTTAAAAATCACTTTAGCGTCCCGACCCCTGATGTTTGTATTTACCAAGCACATATTGCCTTGTACGTTAATTCGTCAGTTCATGGTTTGTTGCTCATTTCTGTATTGTTAGGCGTGGGGGAACCCTTGTGGCGCTGTATAAACGATAATAATAATAATAATATACTGTACATATTTATATATGTGTCTGTGTATATAGTGTGTGTGTGTGTGTGTGTGTGTGTGTGTGTGTGTGTGTGTGTGTGTGTGTGTGTGTGTGTGTGTGTGTGTGTGTGTGTGTGTGTGTGTGTGTGTGTGTGTGTGTGTGTGTGTGTGTGTATTTAGTCTATCTAGCCATCTATGTTTGTAGAATTGTCAGGCACTCCCATTGAGCAGCTTGCAGTGCTGGCCATGTGCTAAGTGACAGCATTGGGGAGACACTAGTGACAGTCAGCGGCAGAGTAGGGACTCGGAGCAGTTACTATGTAGGGCTGAGGGAAATGTTGGGCAGTGCAGAGGGCGGGTCAGTCCCGGTGGCTCCTCCCCTCCCCCTGCTAATGCTACAGCTGGAGCCTGGACAGAAGGAGAGACTGCAATGTTCTGGCTGACACTCAGCTGCAGGCACAGCACACAGCGCTGGGAGACATCCCCGGGAGAGCTGCATTGGCAGGGGTGGGTGACTGGCAGCATGTGACAGGCTCGCAGATACCCCTGCTCCAAGGATCCTGGACTGTAACCCGGGGGATCGCTGGACTAACTCCTGCATTGGGGTACAGAGACCCCCACCATCTGCCCCCAGCAGTCCCTACTTGCTAGTGGAGTTGGGGAAAGTTGCACAGTCCCTGCAGCCTAACTAGAGGTAAGTGTGAAGTTTGCGTGTGTGTGATATAAGTGCATGTATGTGCCCCAGGGATGGTTCCCCACTACTTACATGTCTATGGGCTGACCCCCAGCCAGGCCATGCAGACACAGGGGGAGCCTACCAAGAGCTTCTGCAGCAGCTGGGGCATGCACTTCACACTATGGCAGATGGGCTGCACAGGGTCACACACGTGTGACATTAGGGACATTCTGCACACCGGGCTGAAGAGCTAGCAATCTACTCCACTAAAGTTATTACAAGATGCAGGAGCTTCTACTCACTGGATATTGTCACAGCAGGTGTCGGTCTGATAGGATGAGTATTGCAACAATGTAACAATGTATACCCTGTTCTGTATACAGTATATTTCTGTATACACTACAGGTTATCTCTGGCATCTGTGTACTGTACAATATATATCTAGCCTCTTTATACTGGATCTGCCTAGCCTCTCTCTCTGACTCGCCTATATATGTACTGTATCTCTCTATATATATACAGTATGTGCCTAGCCTCTATATATGTACAGTATCTCTCTCTATATACAGTATTGTTCTCTCTGTATACTCTCTCTCTATGTATACAGTATTAGCCTAGCCTCTATATATGTACTGTATCTCTCTCTCTCTCTCTCTATATATATATATATATATATATATATATATATATATATATATATATATATATATATATATATATACAGTATGTGCCTAGCCTCTATATATGTACAGTATCTCTCTCTATATACAGTATTGCTCTCTATGTATACTGTCTCTCTCTCTGTGTATACAGTATAAGCCTAGCCTCTATATATGTACTGTATCTCTCTATATACAGTATCGCTCTCTCTGTATACAATATGTGCCTAGCCTTTATATATGTACAGTATCTCTCTGTATACTGTATCTCTCTGTATACAGTATGTGCCTAGCCTCTATATATGTACAGTATCTCTCTCCGTATACAGTATGTGCCTAGCCTCTATATATGTACAGTATCTCTCTATATACAGTATTGCTCTCTGTATACAGTATGTGCCTAGCCTCTATGTACAGTATCTCTCTGTATACTTTATCTCTCTCAGTATGTGCCTAGCCTTTATATATGTACAGTATCTCTCTGTATACTGTATCTCTCTCTACAGTATGTGCCTAGCCTTTATATATGTACAGTATCTCTCTCTCTCTCTCTCTCTCTCTCTCTCTCTCTCTCTCTCTCTCTCTCTCTCTCTCTCTCTCGCCTAGCCTATATATATGTACTGTATATCTCTCTCTTCAGTATGTATTTATTTATTTATTACCAGTTTCTTATATAGCGCACACATATATTCCGCAGCGCTTACCAGAGAGTATTTACACACACACTTTTAGCCTACCAGTATATATTTGAATTGTGGGAGGAAACCTGAGCACCCGGAGTAAACCCACGCAAGTACAGGGAGAATATACAAACTTCACACAGTTACGGCCATGGTGGGAATCGAACCCATGATCTCAGTGCTGTGAGGCAGTAATGCTAACCATTACACCATCCTATCTATCTATCTCCATATTTATCTATCTATCTATCTATCTATCTATCTATCTATCTATCTATCTATCTATCTATCTTGTATACAGTATGTGCCTAGCCTCTATATATGTACAGTACCTCTTTCTGTATACAGTATCTCTCTCTATATACAGTATGTGAGTAGCCTCTATATATGTACTGTAACTCTCTCTGTATACAGTATGTGCCTAGCATATATATATATATATATATATATATATATATATATATGTATGTATATATATATATATATATATATATATATATGTGTATGTACAGTATCTCTCTGCATACAGTATCTCTCTCTATATACAGTATGTGCCTAGCCTATCAAGTATTAGGTCGGTCACTGTAACAAGTATTAGGTCTCCAGACCCCCTCCGTCTTCCCTGGTTACACCCTGGGTGTCAGGCTCCTGCGTGTAGCCCCTTGTATGGTAAAGTTTCTCATAAACGACCTGTTTGAGAGTTGGGGAGGGGGTGAGGGGCAGCCGGGGATATCACAGCCCCCTATAACTGCTATTGTTGTGGTGTTACAATGCTGCGGTGTATATGAGATGACACTGGCTGCAGACTATCTTATCCCCGGTGATCTGCTGTTTGTACTGCGTGTATCTGCAGAGCATCACTGGGGTTGTTCTATATATGTAATGCCTTATACGCTGCCGATATTTATCTAGTACCTGTGTGTGACAATAGCTGGGACACGTGCGGTGTGACACTAATTACACAAAGTGTTATTGTTCTGCTTTTATCTAAACAAAAGACGTTTGGCTGAAGTGTGAAGTCTGCGTCTCTGCGGGGGAATCGTCACCTGGGGCTCATTCTACACTTTCGCCATTTGTGGTATTAGCGCTTGCAAACAACACTGGATTTGCTTATTTATTTTCTGCTATGATAAAGTTGCAGCAAGGTGCTTCTTCTTCTTCTTATTATTATTATTATTATTATTTGTTGTTGCTGTTATTGATGATAATAATAACCATAACTAATAACATTTTATTTCCCCAGAATTGGACCATAAAAGAGTTTGTTGCTATATACTGTATATATTCTGTTTGGAGGCTATTTACCAATAATTTTATCACCATTTTTGTAGCTTATCTCTATTTATCAAAGTGTCTCCGGCCGGTTGAGCGATGCTCATCTTCCTGGTGATACCGGTTGGCAGCGGTGTGATAAAACAGAAGTATATATATTTACTTCATAACCCTTAAATATAACGGCAAACGCTGAAATAATTGCACACCAACACAATCTTGTAAAAAAAATGTATGACAATGCTTTACTTGAAGAATTGATTACAGGGATCTGCAAATGCAGACTAACAAAAGAAACATAAAATTGATTGGCTTATACTGTTCTTAAACAATAATTCTAGATCAAATCAAAAAGGAAACCTATCGGGGTCAGTGATCAGCCATTAAACCTCATTCATAGTTACCTGCCTGTTCTTCAACTGCCTTTCCCTTCCTTCTCTAGCTTTGATATTTGCATTTAGTGCGCTCCAGGCAGGCACAGGAGTTGGCGCTGTGGGGCAAGAACCAGAGGCTTATGCTGCCAGTCCCATTTCTGTTAAAAAATAAAAAATTGATTGATTAATACACTGTACGGGGGAAAGTTAGTGACATTACACTGCCATTTGGCGGGCATATGATGGAGTAACTGCTTGTGCATATGTGTAATGTTCAGACCTGTCAGGACACAAGTACACTACTGGTCCCAGCTTCTGTGTTCCCTGCATGTTGCCCCACAGTGTGTAAGCTGGACACGGGGGTACAGGGGTGATGTGAATGCCCGAAGCATTGTGAGCGAAGGGTCCATGTCGACATTTGGGGAAAAAAAACCATGTCGTCCTTTTGACTGTCGACCTAATGCCTGTGTCGACCTTGACCCATGTCAAGGGTGGAGGGGGGCAGACATACAGGGGTAACACAGTTGGGGTAGAAGTGAACGTGATGGTAAGGATGACTGAATGCGATGAAGAAGTGGGTCTGAGGTTTTGTGGAGAGTCTGATAGGGAAAGGTAGAGAATTCCAGAGGTAGGGAGCACCATAGCTCAAATCATGGAGATAAGAAGTGATCAGTTGGCAGGAGAGCTGGAGCGGAGGAATACAGATGTGAGGTCTGTACCATCAGTGTTTATCAGTCCGTACAGTACGTCCTCTTTACTATAATACATGTGGATATGTTTGTGCTTATCGCGCATATGTGATTGGATAGTGTATGCCTAGTCTCCGTGGCGCACACTGTATGGGCCCCTGATTGTCTGGATAGTGTATGCCTAGTCTCCGTGGCGCACACTGCATGGGCCCCTGATTGTCTGGATAGTGTATTCCTAGTCTCCGTGGCACACACTGTATGGGCCCCTGATTGTCTGGATAGTGTATTCCTAGTCTCCGTTGCACACACTGTATGGGCCCCTGATTGGCTGCATAGTGTATGCCTAGTCTCCGTGGCGCATACAGTATGGGACCCTGATTGTCTGAATAGTGTATTCCTAGTCTCCGTGAAGCACACTGTATGGACCCCTTATTGTCTGCATAGTGTATTCCTAGTCTCTGTGGCGCACACTGTATGGGCCCCTGATTGTCTGGATAGTGTATTCCTAGTCTCCGTGGCGCACAATACCCTGGTCTCCGGCATTGCTTACATCAGTAGGGCAGCGGTACACGGCACAATACCCTGGTCTCTGGAGTTGCTTACATCAGTAGGGCAGTGGTACACGGCATAATTCCCTGGTCTCCAGCGTTGCTTGTGTCCGTAGGGCAGCGGTACACAGCACAATTCCCTGGTCTCCGGCGTTGCTTGCGTCTATAGAGCATCGGTACATGGCACAATTCCCTGGTCTCCGGCATTGCTTGCGTCCGTAGGGCAGCGGTACATGGCACAATTCCCTGGTCTCCGGCGTTGCTTACATCAGTAGGGCAGCAGTACACGGCACAATACCCTGGTCTCCGGCGTTGCTTGCGTCCGTAGGGCAGCGGTACATGGCACAATACCCTGGTCTCTGGAGTTGCTTACATCAGTAGGGCAGCGGTACACGGCACAATTCCCTGGTCTCCGACGTTGCTTGCGTCCGTAGGGCAGCGGTACACGGCATAATTCCCTGGTCTCCGGCGTTGCTTGTGTCCGTAGGGCAGCGGTACATGGCACAATACCCTGGTCTCTGGAGTTGCTTACATCAGTAGGGCAGCGGTACACGGCACAATTCCCTGGTCTCCGGCGTTGCTTGCGTCTGTAGAGCATCGGTACATGGCACAATTCCCTAGTCTCCGGCATTGCTTGCGTCCGTAGGGCAGTTGTACACGGCACAATTCCCTGGTCTCCGGCGTTGCTTGCGTCCATAGGGCAGCGGTACATGGCACAATTCCCTGGTCTCTTGCATTGCTTGCGTCCATAGGGCAGCGGTACATGGCACAATACCTTGGTCTCCGGCGTTGCTTACATCAGTAGGGCAGCGGTACACGGCACAATACCCTGGTCTCCGGCGTTGCTTGTGTCCATAGGGCAGCGGTACATGGCACAATTCCCTGGTCTCCGGCGTTGCTTGCGTCCATAGGGCAGCGGTACACGGCACAATACCCTGGTCTCCGGCATTGCTTGCCTATTATTTTCTAGTGGAGTGAAGACCTTCCGGCAGCGTCATGCAGTTATTTATGTGTCCTTGGTGCTTTTGTAACTGCGGAGTTATTTGTCTCTATTATTAGGAGTGTTTTATTATGTACCCACACAAGGTCCCAGAATTGCGCCTGCCTTTCATATGTTTCCATGAGATGACAGATTTTCGTGGGCAGAATACTTGTGTTCTTCTACTGGAAATCTATAATTCGGTCATTATTGGTCTCCTGTTCTTCATCTGTTACCATAGTGGTGACCATAACTCATTTATTATATAAGTGTCTCGTGGGGGCGTTTGTTTCACAATGACCATAGTGTGAGATCAGATTCCCTACTCGCCGCAGTTATTAAGTCATCATCATCATGGGAATGTTATCCGCTCTTTGTTTGGTAGCCCCACCCCTCGATAGCCACCAATAATTGCACAATTGCATGAAAACCAAATAGCGTGCAACGATTACTAAACTCCGCAATGCGATAAAATCCCCAATCTGCATTTGTATTGCATTTCCCACAGCGTGGAATAATGTGAGGTTTGCAGATTTTTTGTCTCTGGTGGGAGGATAATGAAATATTTGGGGAGGGCAGGAACTATCCAGAAACATTTTTCCTAGTGTGTGTCATGGGCTGGAGTCCCAGTTGTAGATCTCACCATTACAGTATGGTTCCTATATCGGTGCTGCGGATGTGCCCCAGCCTGGCGGCATCACGCCTGGGTGATCTGTTCTCTCCTGTTGTCCTGGTTCTGTGCTGATCTCTCTCTGTTGGACAGGATAGTCCCTTTATTACAATGCTCCCTAACTGTATATTGCATCACAATGTAATACAGATGTCCTGGACGAATGCATGAAATGATCAAACCTTGGAAAAAGTAGCAAGCAGTCAGCGTCTGTCACATTATAGCCCTGCCAGACACTATGGGCCTGAATCTGGTTCACTGTACAGCGCTACGAAACACTTGTAGCGCTTTATTAATAAAATGATAATAATAATGGGCAAAACCATGTGCACTGCAGGTGGGGCAGATGTAACATGTGCAGAGAGAGTTAGATTTGGGTGAGTTATTTTGTTTCTGTGTGGGGTTAATACTGGCTGCTTTACACTTACATTGCAATATAGATATCAGTTTGAAGTACAAACACCACCCAAATCTAGCTTTTTTTTTTAGCCGACATGTGCCGACAGGCGTTATTTCATGCCCTACCATCCACTACGACAGTGATGGCTAACCTTGACCTTGTGTTGTTGAACTACACATCCCAGGATGCCCTGCATCAGTTTTAGCATGGCCAAATAGCAAAACTGTAGCAGGGCATGCTGGGATGTGTAGTTCAACAAAATCTAGAGTGTCAAGGTTAGCCATCACTGCACTTTGCGTAGTGGGAGAATAAAATAGTGTGCCCGAAGCATGACGAGCACAGCAGTGCTACATTTCAGCATCCATGTCGACTGTGTCAACATTTGGCGGGGGAAAAACATGAGAAAACCCCATGTCGACCTAATGACCCTGTTGACCTAAGTCGACCTAATTACTGTCGACCAACATTGTGGTGACCTAATGATCCACACCCACTTTCACAGTACAGAGCCAATGTCTAACCCATGGGAACTTGTACAGTGCCTCAGTGATGTCACTAGTACATGGTTGGCTGCATTTTGATTTGTGCTTTCAGTTGGATGATATATGTGTCAGTAATATGCATTTAGTCGCTTAGTAACCACAGTTGCACTAATTTACCCAAACACATTTCCAGCCCAGTTGCAGGGATGTGGTGGATTGGTTCCTGACTGGCAGAGCAGTGGATGTAGCTTGGATGCTGGGCATGGCAGTGGGTAGCTGGGGAACACGCTTACATTCCTGTATATGACCAGAAGCCGGCGCGCACTGCGCTCTGCAGGGAGACTTTCATGCAGAACACGAGGTCTGTCTGGGGGGATACTGCAGAACATGCAGCTTATGTGGAGCAATGCCATGTGCCCCAGCTGAGTGTCAGAATGTGGCCTTGGGCTTCTGGTGTTATGTTCCATGGTAATGAAGCCCTCGCACAGCCCCAGGAGCAGCCATAAAGAGACGGGCTATTGTTTATGTGAGGTTCCTTATCAAAGGCTAGTATGTGATACATGCCCTTAGCCGTGTATTGGAGTCCTGGGTGATTGCCGTATCGGTTATGCTGTCTATACATATGTGAGAGATCGAATGCAATCATTCGATTTCAACCACATAAATCGAATGATTGCATGCATTTTTAAGCTGACATTAGACGCGATGCACGGGCACGCCGTCGAATGTCGCATCGATTGATATTATTAGCTGCACATAATATTTATCGAATTGCATGAGCAATTGCATGTGGTTTTTAACCACATGCGATTGCTCGAATGCAATCAGCGGAGGGTTCGGGGAGCGGGGCCGGGATGGGTACCGGAGCGCTGGCGGGTAGCCGGTACCTTAGTGCTTAGGACCGGAGGGACTCAGCAGCAGCAGAGGAGGTATGGCGGTTGTGTAGCGTGGAGCTTTCAAGCGGCGGGACGTGGCAGCAGACGAGAGAGAGTTCTCTCAGCCAATCAGAGGACCGCCCAGTGTTTCAAAGTCAACTGCTGCCGCAGACAAGTCCCGCCGCCTGAAAGCTCCACCACTATGGTCCCCAGCTCCAGTCCCACCTACACAGCCAAAACACCACCCCTCCAGCACCCGATGTCCATCGCAGGATGGCATGCGACATCGGGTGCTGCACTGGGCACCACTTGATGCGATCAGATGCGTGGAAGTCTGTACTCCCCACATGTAGCTGGGCCTAGGCAACACCATGCTGTGCTGCAGGGGGCAGATGTAATGCGAGAGTGGATAGCTGCTTGTTTCAATTGATCCTGCCCACTCTATCTATCTATCCTGGAATTATTTTTGTTACGGTGTGTAAGTATGGCTGACATAAATCTGGTGCGGTGCTGGACGCAGCTATAGACACGTGCGCACGTGAGCCTAAATATGCAGTTATCGTTTATATGATCGAAGCCTGGGCGTACAGCTCGGCATGTGACCTCCCCGCGGTGGCGTGTAGGACTTGGAACAGCGATATATATATTTTTCAGTTGTCATGACACCGCTTATTATAATATAATGGTTGTGTTCATACTGTATAGTGACATTATTACTCTAGAAGAAAATACTTGTTCACTATTAGGGAGAGCTGCATCAAATCTGAGAGAGATATCCAGAGGAGATGTTGCCCGTAGCAACCAACCAGTATCTGTCATTTCATTGACTATGCTAGATAAATGGTGGCAGGAAGTAGATTAGTTGCTATGGGCAGCTGCACTTTTAATTTCTCTGGAAGTTTTGAAACCTCTCCCCTTTACACTGAAGTTGTTTTGTGGGTGTAGCCCCTGATGATGACGGTCACCTGTATGTGTCAGGGACATGGTGATATTTCTCCGCGGTCTCTCGGGTGAGTGCAGAGCAGCGATATAGTGAGAGCGAGCGTTGTGCATTTTAGCGGCAGAAGAATAATAATAATTTATTATTGTTATTATTATTATTATTATTATTATTATACTCGCCTGTACATGGGAATAAATATGGATGACTCTGACATGTGCTGTAGTGCTGTACAGTGTGATGCAGTGATGGTGCAGAAGCTGCTGGTAACTAACACATGAGGCTCAGTGATTGGTGCAATGACAAATGACAGACAGATGGCACTGACAGGCGGGTATAGTGAGGTCAGCCTGTTTGTGTGAGCTGCAAACCCACCTGTTTCCCATAACATCCCCCCCTCCATCATATAACATGGTCACCCGGCAGCTCACCCACTCTCCTCAGTCATTACTACCTTGCCTACCTTCCTCAGGTTCCCATCCACATCCTCTTGCCTTATGTTGTCGGTCAGTCTCCCCTAGACTGTAAGGCTTAAGCTCCAAGGACCAGGGTCCTCCGCCCTCCTGTTCTCACAGCTCTCTTCTCTCACACTTCAGTGATAGCATTCACCTACATGGCAGCTATTTATCCCAGAATTCCTCTGGCTCACCTTGCTGCCCATCTGTATTGCCACATGTGCTCTGTTGTAGTGTCTCAGTCACTGTAATGTTCTGTGTCCTTTGTATTGTACTAATGTGTGCCCTATGTACAGCGCTGCCCCTGGTAGTACATGGACACCTCCTGTGCTTCCCTACATCCCAGCTGTATTGTGTACTGAGCATTGTGCTGCGGTTACCTGTGCTGTTGTGTCTCAGTCACTGTAATGTTCTGTGTCCCCTGTATTGTACTAATGTGTGCCCTATGTACGACGCTGCCCCTGGTAGTACACGGACACCTCCTCTGCTTCCCTACATCCCAGCTGTAATGTGTACTGAGCATTGTGCTGCTGTTACCTGTGCTGTTGTAGTGTCTCAGTCACTGTAATGTTCTGTGTCCTCTGTATTGTACCAATGTGTGCCCTATGTACAGCGCTGACCCTGGTAGTACACAGACACCTCCTCTGCTTCCCTACATCGCAGCTGTATTATGTACTGAGCATTGTGCTGCTGTTACCTGTGCTGTTGTAGTGTCTGAATCACTGGAATGTTCTGTGTACACGGTATTGTACTAATGTATGCCCTATGTACAGCGCTGCCCCTGGTAGTACACAGACACCTCTTCCGATTCCCTCCATCCCAGCTGTTTTGTGTACTGAGCATTGTGCTGCTGTTACCTGTGCTGTTGTAGTGCCTCAGTCACTGTAATGTTCTGCGTCCCCTGTATTGTACTAATGTGTGCCCTATGTACGGCGCTGCCCCTGGTAGTACACGGAGACCTCCTCTGCTTCCCTACATCCCAGCTGTATTGTGTACTGAGCATTGTGCTGCTGTTACCTGTGCTGTTGTAGTGTCTCAGTCACTGTAATGTTCTGTGTCCCCTGTATTGTACTAATGTGTGCACTATGTACAGCGCTGACCCTGGTAGTACACAGACACCTCCTCTGCTTCCCTACATCCCAGCTGTAGTGTGTACTGAGCATTGTGCTGCTGTTACCTGTGCTGTTGTAGTGTCTCAGTCACTGTAATGTTCTGTGTCCCCTGTATTGTACTAATGTGTGCCCTATGTACGGCGCTGCCCCTGGTAGTACACGGAGACCTCCTCTGCTTTCCTACATCCCAGCTGTAGTGTGTACTGAGCATTGTGCTGCTGTTACCTGTGCTGTTGTAGTGTCTCAGTCACTGTAATGTTCTGTGTCCCCTGTATTGTACTAATGTGTGCCCTATGTATTGCGCTGCCCCTGGTAGTACACAGACACCTCCTCTGCTTTCCTACATCCCAGCTGTAGTGTGTACTGAGCATTGTGCTGCTGTTACCTGTGCTGTTGTAGTGTAACTGTACTGTAATGTTCTGTGTCCCTGTCCTGCTGCCTCCAGATGTACAGCGCTGCGCCCCACCTGTGGCGACCTTATAAATGATCTGAATTTTAGCAGTAGGTAGGGCTATCATTGATATTATTGGAGCGTATTGTGGGTATAGCGATTATGTGATCCTCACCAATATTCAGCCTACTACAGTCACCTCATTGTCACCCACAGCTACGTTTACCCATTGGGGGCACCATCTGGTAGAGTGCAGCATGATCGCAGGGGATCCCAGGGGTAAGGAATAAGATGCCGCTTATGCATAAGGAATACCTGGATACAGGTGTGGCAGAGCGTAAACCTCTGGCTAGCAGAATGGGTAATGGGGGCTGTCAGCTGATATCAGGGGTATAGGGTCCCTGTATAGACCCCTCGTCTGTCGCTGATTGACTGCAGAGTATTACTCCGGGTGTAAACGGCATTACTGGCCATTGTGGATGTAATTAGATGAGCACGTGTTCTCTGTAAAAGGATAACAATGTGTTGGGCCACCCAGGGTGACAGCTCCATGTGTCCTGTAGCCGGTGGCTGCCAAATGTACTGTGTGGTGCAGGAATGGAACGCTGGAACGCGATGCTCTGGGGCTGATTCCCACACAAGCTGTCAGTCTCCCGTGCAGGCCTCCACAATAGATCTGCTGTACTGTGTGTGTGTGTGTGTATGTATGTATGTATGTATATGTATATATATATATATATATATATATATATATATATATATATATATATATATATATATACTAGGTGATTCATCGCGCCCTACGGGCGCTCTTCACACCGTCGTAAGGGGCTGCGCCCCCTTAATTTGTGAACGTTTGTATATGAGAAATATGGTTAGAATTGTATGAAAGATGCCCTGTATTGCAACTTAGGTGTCCGCGAATCGCGGGAGGGGGGGTCGCGGAGGGTGCCGTGAATTGCAGGAGGGGGGGTCGCGGGGGGTGCCGCGAATTGCAGGAGGGGGGGTTGTGGGGGGGTGGATGCTGCGAATCGCGGGAGGGATTGCAGAGAATCGCGGGAGGAAGGTCGCGGGGTGGGTTGCCGCAAATCGCGGGAGGGGGGTTACGGGGGCGGGGGTTGCGGCGAATCATGGTAGGGGGGGTCGCGGGGGGTGTGCCGTGAATCACGGGAGGGGGGGGTCATGGGGTGAAGTGCCGAGAATCGCGGGGGGGGTGTGTGTGTGCCGTGAATCGCGGGGGTGGGGGGGGTGTGACGCGAATCGCCACAAGAAAAAATCAACACAGAAAGGTCAACACATGTAAATGTTGACATAAGTGTGGCACTTCATTGGTGTCCATGTCGACACATGAGAATAAATATGAAAACATTCAAAAAATGAAAAAAAAAAACCTTAAAAAACTCATGTCAACCTTTTTCATTGTCGACCATAGCCATGTCAGTGTTTTCCATGTGCAATTTAATTCTGGAGCTGCCGCGAATTGCGGGAGGGGGGGTCGCGGGGGTGGGTGCCGCGAATCGCGGGAGGGGGGGTTACGGGGCGGGGGTTGCGGCGAATCATGGGAGGGGGGGTCGCGGGGGTGTGCCGTGAATCACGGGAGGGGGGGTCACGGGGTGGGGTGCTGAGAATCGCGGGGGAGGTGTGTGTGTGTGTGCCGTGAATCGCGGGAGTGGGGGTTGTGGGGGGGGGTGGTGGGGGGGGGTGACGCAAATCGCCACAAGAAAAAATCAACACAGAAAGGTCAACACATGTAAATGTTGACATAAGTGTGGCACTTCATTGGTGTCCATGTCGACACATGAGAATGAATATGAAAATATTCAAAAAATGAAAAAAAGAACTTCAAAAACTCATGTCAACCTTTTTCATTGTCGACCATAGCCATGTCAGTGTTTTCCATGTGCAATTTAATTCTGGAGCTGCCGCGAATCACGGGGGGTGCCGCGAATTGCGGGAGGGGGGGGTCGCGGGGTTGGGTGCCGCGAATCGCGGGAGGGCGGGGTTCACAGGGGTTCCGGTGGGGGGTTGCCGCGAATTGCGGGAGGTGGGGGGTGCCGCGAATCGCGGGAGGAGGGGTTGCGGGGGGGTGTGACGCGAATCGCCACAAGAAAAAATCAACACAGAAAGGTCAACACATGTAAATGTTGACATAAGTGTGCCACTTCATTGGTGTCCATGTTGACACATGAGAATGAATATGAAAACATTCAAAAAATGAAATAAATCTTCAAAAACTCATGTCAACCTTTTTCATTGTCGACCATAGCCGTGCCAGCGTTTTGCATGTGCCATTTAATCCTGGGGCTGCTGCGAATTGCGGGGGGGGGGGCGCGAATCGCGGGAGGGGGGTCGCAGGGGGGGTGCCGCCAATCGTGCAAGGGGGGGTCGCGGGGGGGTTCTTTTTGCCGCGAATCGCGGGAGGGAGGTCGCGGGGGTGTGTGTTTTTTCCGCGAATCGGGGGGGGGGGACGGGGGAGGGTTTGCCGCGATTCGCGGGAGGGGGGGGTCGCGGGGTGGTGGTTATGCCGCGAATTGCGGGCGGGGTCGTCGGGGGGTTCTTTTTGCAGCGAATCGCGGGAGGGGGGGCGCGCGGGGGGGAGGTTTTGCCGCAAATCGCGGGAGGGGGGCGCTCACCTAGTGTCTGTGGAGTAGCAGTGCTGGGCAACATGGGAAGGCAGTGGGTGTCTGGCACTGTCTGTGGGCTCACTGGGCTGGTTCTATGTCACATACCTCCCAACATGACCCTCTCCAGGAGGGACACAATGCTCTGTTTCTAGACTTCCCCTTAATGTATGATTGCCATCACCTGTTTTAAACAGGTTAATTTCTCAGAAAGGTTTTCAGCACAGATGAAGGCAATCACACATTAAGAGGAAAGTCCAGGAACAGAGCGTTATAGACACAGACACCCACTTTGAGTGACAGATGTAGCCAAATATATAGGAGATATATATATACTCATATGCCTGACGAAGGAGCTTAGTACTCCGAAACCGTTGCAAATAAACTATGTTGTCACCAACTACCTGGAGTGCCGTGCGGTATGTAACCTACACCAGGACCTACCAACAGATTGGATATATATATATATATATATATATATATAATATTTTTTTACTATTATTGTAGTTTTTAATAAAATTGCCATGTAACTTATTGTTCAACAAATTGAACCTGATTGACTCGAGATTTATCCTATGTGCAGGAGGATCAATCTCTTGCAATCTCTTGGTTATACCCAATGGCACAGGATTGAGCATTGTGTCCTACACATCAGGCACATAAGATTTTGTCAGATAAATTGACTCAATCCACCTGAATTGGGTCAAATCTCACAAAATCTCACAAGTGTAAGGGGCCCTTAATTAAGGGAGCCTTAAGAATGAAGCAGGCAGTATTTACCCTGCACAGAAACAATATCAATGTATTTGCCCCCTGCCGTAGCAGCGTGGGGTGTTCCAGGCACAACAATACTTGCTTTTTGCTTTACTGAATCTGGTTATAGGTCACTTGTGCTCAACATGGCTATCCTGATATCCTGGACTGCTGTGCCTTGGTGGGCAGGATGGGCTGTGTACCCCTGTGTAATGGGCATTTGATGACACATCCGGCTTTGCTCTAGTCTCTCAGGAGGATGAGGCCCTGTGGGCCGGCTGATGTCTGATTTATGGCTGTGAACGCCCTTATAATGGATATTAATTAATATCAAGCTTCACAAAGTGATAAAATGGAGAGTGAAAAACAGCCAGCAAATCAGCTCCTACCTGCCATGCCACAGGCTAAGTTTGAAAAATGACAGGTAGGAGCTGATTGGCTAGGTGTTTATCACTCTCCATTTTATCACTTTGTGAAGCTTGATACATCTGGCCCTGTATGAGACCCAATATTGTTAACGATGCATGTTTTCATGGGGTTACTAGCAATGAGGATATCATTCCTCCTCCCCCACCACGCCGCTGCGCAAGGCGTCAGCAAGTGTGTAAGCAAAACAGTTACTGCGCTGTGGAAACATAGCTTTTATCATATTTACATGAAGGTTATGTTCGGGCAATAGACTAGCCTGTGCCAATTTTCCACCTTCCCATAGTGCATCTTGGTAAATGCTGCTCACGCACCCAAACACCCACATGATATAATAAGGGCCAGGCCACCCTCTTCCATCGCTTAATGGTTCTGTTCTGATGCTCACTTGCCCATCGCAGGCACTTTCGGCGGGAGGACTGGGGTCAGCATGGGCAGTCTGACCGGTCAGCGGCTACGCAGCCCCAAAAGCAGCAAGTGTATACTGACGCATGTATATCAGTCAGCACAAAGGGCCAGATGTACTAAACTTGAAAATTGATAAAATGGAGAGTGATAAACAGCCAGCCAATCAGCTCCTACCTGTGATCTCACAGGCTGTGTTTGAAAAAGTCAGGTAGTAGCTGATTGGCTGGTTGTTTATCACTCTCCATTTTATCACTTTTCAAGCTTAGTGCATCTGGCCAAAAGTGTTCCTGCAATGTGTGCTACAGTATGTCATCTGTGGGATCGGGCCCGCCTTACATCGATGAGCCTTAGGGGCCAATGGGCCCCACCTTTGGTAGTCGCTAAGCACTGTATACTCTGTGTCTCTGGTTCTTACAATGCCCGCTTTCCTGCTTCCAGCACCTGAACCTTTTATATCCCTGACGGATGCCAGTGTGAGATGATAATCCGTGTTGGTCCTTCCTCTGTCGTTGGTACCAGCTGATGGGTGCACAATACAGTGGGCAGCACCCGGTACTGTAGGATTCGTCTCCTCTCCTGTGCGTGGATGTGACCTGCAAGTTGGTGGAGGTGACCTGAAGTAAGACGCACTCACCATAGTGACAATGACACTAGCATGCATTATTATTACAGAGATGGGTAATCTTGCAGTAACCGTATTAATGGCGGCTCTACGACTTTCCATCTCTGTATGGCGGCAGCTGAGGAGGGAGAATATGCTGCAGCGGGATGCGGTCATCTATTAGAATGAACTTAGGTCTACAGTCATATGGTCGACCCCACTAGGTCGACTGGCAGGAAGGTCGACCTGACTTAAGGTCGACATGACTTAAGGTCGAATTTGCATAAAGGTCGACATGAGGAAGGTCGACTGGTCATAAGGTCGACATGGGGTTTTTCACTGTTTTTTGAGCCGAAATGTGCCGACAGCCGGTATTTCATGCCCTACCATCCACTAGGGCATGGAGGATGTTATAAAAGCCATGGCGAACGAAGCGAGCCACCGTGCCCGAAGCATTGCGAGCGATGCGAGGGTCCGATTTTCATTGCCAACTGTGTCCATGTCGACTGTGTCGTCATTCGGATAAAAAAAACAGTGAAAAACCCATGTCGACCTTATGACCAGTCGACCTACCTCATGTCGACCTTAAGTCATGTCGACCTTGGCCCATGTCGACCTTAAGTCATGTCGACCTTCCTGCCAGTCGACCTAGTGGGGTCGACCTAATGACTGTAGACCTAAGTTTATTCTGACAGATGTACCGATTCCGCTGCAGCACACACAAGTACAGGTGATACTGTAAGTACATAGTGTGTCTCTCATTCCCTGGAGTTGCAGGGTACGGTATGTCTGGGAGGACAAAGCTTGCGCCCTTCATAGGAAGCAAGGCGCCCTTAATGCCTGACATAGATGTGGCCTTGTGCACTTACCACATAATGCTGGCGAGTACAATCTGCTTTCCTGACGTGTGGTGATAGCCTCCATGTCGGCTGATGGGGGGAAGCCCGGAGGAAATGTCCTATTGTTTTGTCCTGAGACTTCACTGTGTTCAAGTGTAAACGTCACATTTTTGTCTTGCAAGCCACTCAGACACTCATGTAGACAATAAGGACATATCCTCCCTTGTGGCCCAGCGGTCACTTACCTGCTCCCAGCAGCTGCAGCGCTTTCCTAGTCATGTGGCTGTCACTTTCAAGTTGTGACCCCTTCACTATGAGGAGGTCACGGAGCAGACCCACAACACCTGGTGCTCTGATGTCTGGTATGGTATCAATGGGGACGCAGTCATGGTGTCGACACCGCCGACATGCTGCCAATGAACAGTGCTGATATTACCAGTGTAAGGTTAGGCTGCATTTAGGTTAGTTAGGGCCCTCACAGTTGAACATTTTATTTCGGCATTCCTGTTGTCTACGTGCACAATGGTGACATGTGACCATATTGACCTCACATCTGCGTCGACATTCTGCACCACATCAGTGAAGCATATATTGTGTGTAGCAGTCTGTGCTTGCCCAGGCATGGTATGGATATAAATTCTACCCCTGGCTCCCTGAGGGGTCGGGGATGAGAGAATCGCCTGATATAAGCAGAGTACAGTAAAGTTGTGTTAAACTGTTGTGGTGCTTCCAAACCTACAGATAAAGGCGTGTGTACACGCAGATGAAGTGTCGGAGGCTGGGCACATATGCTGCTAATACAGACATGGGAATGTCTCCAGATTCGCTGCGGCTTCAAGAATATCCTGTGTTCTGGTGCTTTCATTTTTTTTTTCTTTTTCAATAGATTTTGTTTTTGTAGCAAAAGGCTCAAAGGTTCATTTCAAGGCCCTTCTGCTTCTTACATTTTGGTGACCATGTGACTGTGGTTGCCATGGCAGACACTTAGTGCTGTATCTGAATTAACAATCATTTAATAGCATTCTGGAAACTGATAAATAACAAAATCTTTCATGTGATCTAAACCGTCCTGTCATGTCTGGTAAGATACATCCTGCCTCACTACACCATGCAGCGTGAGATACTCCAAACATCCAGCCTCAGTACACCATGCAGCGTGATATACCTCATACATCCAGCCTCAGTACACCATGCAGCGTGATATACCTCATACATCCAGCCTCAGTCCACCGTGCAGCGTGATATACCTCATACATCCAGCCTCAGTCCACCGTGCAGCGTGATATACCTCATACCTCCAGCCTCAGTCCACCGTGCAGCGTGATATACCTCATACATCCAGCCTCAGTCCACCGTGCAGCGTGATATACCTCATACATCCAGCCTCAGTCCACCATGCAGTGTGATATACCTCATACATCCAGCCTCAGTCCACCGTGCAGCGTGATATACCTCATACATCCAGCTGCTGCTGAGCCGGGCTCTCCTCCTCCCTGCACCCGGAAGAGGATCAGTGCAGGGAGGAGGTCATAGCTGTGCTGCCCGGACACAGGTGAGGGGGCGATGCGGGGGTCCGTGCGGGGCGGCGGGGGGTCGTTGCGGGGCGGCGGTGGGATGCGGTAGAAGCCCATTGGCTTCTATTGGGCATCGCCAGATTTTTCTGGCGATGCCCCCCGCCGCGGTAACCCGGCGGGGGATGCTTACAGCATCCCAAAATGCGTTAAAAACCCAGATAACGTTTTTTTACCGCATTTTGCGCTTAGAGAATCTCCCCCTTAAATTGTTATTTGTACCCCAGCATATTTTTACTCAATATATGATTGTCCAACCTTATTTTAAAAGAATTTATTGTCTCTGCCGACACCACCTCTTCATCTGCCGTCACCACCTCTCCATCTGCCGACACCACTTCTCCAATTTTACTGCCATGACCGTAAAGAAAAATTTTCGGTACTTGTTTCCTAGCACGGCCACACTGATTTCCATCGGGGTGGTCGTGTCGGAAAAATTGCATCGGTCGCATCGCATGCGATTTGGTCGCATGCGATGCGACCAACGCGATTTTTTAATTGAATCAAATGTGAATAGGGTCCCTGGGACCCAATTTTACATTGGATTCAATGTAAAATATTCCCTAGACCCCCAAATTTACACCGTAAACCCCACCCGACGATTGACGCCAACCCAAAGCGTGGCGAGCGGCGGTGGTGCGCGTCCTCCGACCTTTTCATTCCCCTACTATCCACGTCGGCATGGAGTTGAGAATATAAAGTGTGAAGAGCGCACGCGTATAACTTCACAGGTATACGCGTCCCCTCGCGGGGCTCGCTGCGCTCGCCACGCTTTGGGCTCGGTGGCTCGCTACGCTCGCCACACTTTATATTCTCGACTCCACGCCGACGTGGATAGTAGGGGTATGAAAAGGACGGAGGACGCGTACCGCCACCCCTCGCAGGCTCGCTGTGCTCGCCACGCTTCGGGTTCGCGTCAATCGTGGGGTGACAACGGGGCCATATACAATGTGAAATAGGTCATATTGGCCCATTTCACATTGTTTACTATGTGAGATGGACTTAATCAAGTCCATCTCATCTTGTGCCATTATAATGACACAAGACCAACGCGATGCTCGTCGGTCGCGTCGGGGCCAATGTTAATGGTCCCGACCGACGCGATGCCCGCGATTTTTCCTTTGCCGGCAAAATGGACCTGATTTCAAAGGAAATCGGGTCCATCGCGGGCATCGTGTACCTTAACTTAAAGGTACATGATGCCCAAGATTGTGGCCGTGCTAGGAAACAAGTACCAAATTTTCTTTTAAGGGTACGAAATCTTCTGTCCTCTAGCTTAAACTCATGCCCACGTGTCCTAGAGTCCTCTTTCAGTGCAAAAGGGTTGCCTGAAAATTTGTTATATTGGCCCCTGATATATCGGGGATACACGGAACGTCTGTACCTGTGATGTCACCAGCTGCAGCCTATTATGTCTTTGCAGTTTATTCTTCCTTTAACAGATTAACTGCAACATCTCCTATTTACTAACCTCGGTATTACCGTGAATTCAGCGCCTGCTATGCCGCAGAGATTCAGCTCACTGCGCACTCTCTCTGCCTCAGCATTTACATAAATAACTATTTAAATACTAATTTGTCAGTTAATATCCACTGCCACCCATTAATATCTATGTATTCCGTCCCCAGCCAAGGTTACAGATTGCATGCACAGTTACTGAGCGCTGCCAGCTTAGCTCGCTGGAGCAGGTGGCAGGATGATATTATCTGGCAGCACCTGGGGGTCCAGGGCTCAGTCCCCACCAGGGACCCGTCTGTCTTCCTCATCCCAGAGCACACGTCCTGTGTATATGAGCCCCAAGTGCGTTGATGGACAGGTCTGTGGTCTTTCATGTCGGAGGAGCTTCCTCAGGGCTTAGTGTGGACACTACAGGAGACATCCACCTGGAATGCTGCATGGGCATCAAAGTGACGCTGGAGGGGGGAGAGATCTATCCACCGCGCTAATAACCTAGAATATAGATCCGTTCAACTGAATAGCATCAATCCTCTGTCCATCAGAACACTGGGCAAATGCTCCCAGATAAGGTTGTGTATGAAACATAAGGACAGATGTACTAAGCCTGGTGAAGAGATAAAGTAGAGGTACAGAGCGAGTAAGATTTGGGTGTGATGGGTTTATACTAAAATCTAAATTGCAGTGTAAGAATAATGCAACCAGTATTTACCCTGCACCGAAAAAATATAACCCACCCAAATCTAACTCTGCACATGTTCCATCTGCCCCACCTGCAGTGCAGCAGTAACCCAACAAGAATATTTATCAGCGCTCCTACTTGCCATTTGTTCCCTGTTAACCCCTTCCTGACAGAGCCAGTTTTTGCGTTCCTGACAGAGCCCTTTTTTTCAAATCTGACATGTCTCACTTAAGTGGGGATAACTTTTTTTTGCTTTTACTTATCCCAGTGATTTTGAGATTGTTTTTTCGTGACACATTGTACTTCAAGTTAGTGGTAAATTTGGGTCGATGCAGTCTGTGTTTTTTTGTGAAAAATACCAAAATGTCGTAAAAAAATGGAAAATTTAGCAATTTGCAAAATGTTAAATTTTCTGCTTGTGAGACAAATAATCATACCACTCAAAATAGTTAATAACTAACAAAGACCATATGTCTACTTTATGTTGACATCATTATTTCAACTTCCTTTTAATTTTTTGGGACACTAGGAGGCTTACAATATGAATAGCAAATTCTCAAATTTTCAAGAAAATTTCAAACACTGATTTTTTTAGGGACCAGTTCAGTTCTGATGTGACTTTGAGGGACTTGTATGTGAGACACCCCCATAAATGATGCCATTTCAAAAACTGCACCCCTCACAGTATTCAAAACAGCATTTTGGAAGTTTGTTAACCCTTTAGGTGTTTCACAGGAATTAAAACAAAGTGTAGGTGAAATTTCAAAATTTCTTTTTTTTTTGCAGATTTGCAATTTGAATACATTTTTCTAAGGAACACAGTACATTTTACTAGAGAAATGTGACTGAAAATTGATTCCCCCAATTCTTTTGTTTTCATAAATATACTATATGTGGCCCTAGTGTGCACGGTGACCAAACCACAGGCTTCATAATAGAAGGAGCACCTACTTGATTTTGGAGCCTCCTTTTTATGAGATTATTTTTTAGGCACCATGTAGGTTTCTAGGCACCATAAGATGCTAAAAGTTAGGAACCCCCCCACAAGTGACCCCATTTTGCAAACTACACCCCTCAGGGAATTCATCTAGGGGTATAGTGTACATTTCAAACCCCCAGGGGTTTCACCAATTGTGGTACAACTGGGCAGTGAAAATGAAAAATTATTTTTTTTACACAAAAATGCAGTTCTGGCTCCAAATTTGTCATTTTCAGAAGGTATGAAGGAGACAAAGCACCCCAAAATCTGTGCCCCAATTTCTCCCGAGTACGGCAATGCCTCACATGTGACCAAAAAATACCATTTGGGTGCATGGCAGGACTCAGAAGGGAAGGAGTGATTTTTGGATTTTGCAGCTCAGATTCTGGTGGAATTTTGGTGGGTGCTATGTCGCATTAGCAAGACCCCCAAAGCACCAATACAGTGGAACCCCCCCACAAGTGACCCCATTTTGCAAACTACACCCCTCAGGGAATTCATCTAGGGGTATAGTGTACATTTCAAACCCCCAGGGGTTTCACCAATTTTGATACAAGTGGGCAGTGAAAATGAAAAATTACATTTTTTTACACAAAAATGCAGTTCTGGCTCCAAATTTGTCATTTTCAGAAGGTATGAAGGAGACAAAGCACCCCAAAATCTGTGCCCCAATTTCTCCCGAGTACGGCAATGCCTCACATGTGACCAAAAAATACCAGTTGGGTGCATGGCAGGACTCAGAAGGGAAGGAGTGATTTTTGGATTTTGCAGCACAGATTCTGGTGGAATGAATGGTGGGTGCTATGTTGCACCAATACAGTGGAACCCCCCCACAAGTCACCCCATTTTGCAAAGTACACCCCTCAGGGAATTCATCTAGGGGTATAGTGTACATTTCAAACCCCCAGGGGTTTCACCAATTTTGATACAAGTGGGCAGTGAAAATGAAAAATTACATTTTTTTACACAAAAATGCAGTTCTGGCTCAAAATTTTTCATTTTCAGAAGGTATGAAGGAGAAAAAGCACCCCAAAATATGTGCCCCAATTTCTCCCGAGTACGGCAATGCCTCACATGTGACCAAAAAATACCAGTTGGGTGCATGGCAGGACTCAGAACGGAAGGAGTGATTTTTGGATTTTGCGGCTCAGATTCTGGTGGAATTTTGGTGGGTGCTATGTCGCATTAGCAAGACCCCCCAAGCACCAATACAGTGGAACCCCCCCACAAGTGACCCCATTTTGCAAACTACACCCCTCAGGGAATTCATCTAGGGGTATAGTGTACATTTCAAACCCCCAGGGGTTTCACCAATTTTGATACAAGTGGGCAGTGAAAATGAAAAATTACATTTTTTTACACAAAAATGCAGTTCTGGCTCAAAATTTTTCATTTTCAGAAGGTATGAAGGAGAAAAAGCACCCCAAAATCTGTGCCCCAATTTCTCCCGAGTACGGCAATGCCTCACATGTGACCAAAAAATACCAGTTGGGTGCATGGCAGGACTCAGAACGGAAGGAGTGATTTTTGGATTTTGCGGCTCAGATTATGGTGGAATGAATGGTGGGTGCTATGTTGCACCAATACAGTGGAACCCCCCCACAAGTCACCCCATTTTGCAAAGTACACCCCTCAGGGAATTCATCTAGGGGTATAGTGTACATTTCAAACCCCCAGGGGTTTCACCAATTTTGATACAAGTGGGCAGTGAAAATGAAAAATTACATTTTTTTACACAAAAATGCAGTTCTGGCTCAAAATTTTTCATTTTCAGAAGGTATGAAGGAGAAAAAGCACCCCAAAATATGTGCCCCAATTTCTCCCGAGTACGGCAATGCCTCACATGTGACCAAAAAATACCAGTTGGGTGCATGGCAGGACTCAGAACGGAAGGAGTGATTTTTGGATTTTGCGGCTCAGATTCTGGTGGAATTTTGGTGGGTGCTATGTCGCATTAGCAAGACCCCCCAAGCACCAATACAGTGGAACCCCCCCACAAGTGACCCCATTTTGCAAACTACACCCCTCAGGGAATTCATCTAGGGGTATAGTGTACATTTCAAACCCCCAGGGGTTTCACCAATTTTGATACAAGTGGGCAGTGAAAATGAAAAATTACATTTTTTACACAAAAATGCAGTTCTGGCTCAAAATTTTTCATTTTCAGAAGGAATGAAGGAGACAAAGCACCCCAAAATCTGTGCCCCAATTTCTCCCGAGTACGGCAATGCCTCACATGTGACCAAAAAATACCAGTTGGGTGCATGGCAGGACTCAGAAGCGAAGGAGTGATTTTTGGATTTTGCAGCTCAGATTCTGGTGGAATTTTGGTGGGTGCTATGTCGCATTAGCAAGACCCCCCAAGCACCAATACAGTGGAACCCCCCCACAAGTGACCCCATTTTGCAAACTACACCCCTCAGGGAATTCATCTAGGGGTATAGTGTACATTTCAAACCCCCAGGGGTTTCACCAATTTTGATACAAGTGGGCAGTGAAAATGAAAAATTACATTTTTTACACAAAAATGCAGTTCTGGCTCAAAATTTTTCATTTTCAGAAGGAATGAAGGAGACAAAGCACCCCAAAATCTGTGCCCCAATTTCTCCCGAGTACGGCAATGCCTCATATGTGACCAAAAAATACCAGTTGGGTGCATGGCAGGACTCAGAAGGGAAGGAGTGATTTTTGGATTTTGCAGCTCAGATTCTGGTGGAATTTTGGTGGGTGCTATGTCGCATTAGCAAGACCCCCAAAGCACCAATACAGTGGAACCCCCCCACAAGTGACCCCATTTTGCAAACTACACCCCTCAGGGAATTCATCTAGGGGTATAGTGTACATTTCAAACCCCCAGGGGTTTCACCAATTTTGATACAAGTGGGCAGTGAAAATGAAAAATTACATTTTTTTACACAAAAATGCAGTTCTGGCTCAAAATTTTTCATTTTCAGAAGGTATGAAGGAGAAAAAGCACCCCAAAATATGTGCCCCAATTTCTCTCGAGTACGGCAATGCCTCATGTGTGACCAAAAAGTTGCAGGACTCAGAAGGGAAGGAGTGATATTTGGATTTTGCAGCACAAATTCTGGTGGAATGATGGTGGGTGCTATGTCGCATTAGCAAGACCCCCAAAGCACCAATACAGTGGAACCCCCCCACAAGTGACCCCATTTTGCAAACTACACCCCTCAGGGAATTCATCTAGGGGTATAGTGTACATTTCAAACCCCCAGGGGTTTCACCAATTTTGATACAAGTGGGCAGTGAAAATGAAAAATTACATTTTTTTACACAAAAATGCAGTTCTGGCTCAAAATTTTTCATTTTCAGAAGGTATGAAGGAGAAAAAGCACCCCAAAATATGTGCCCCAATTTCTCCCGAGTACGGCAATGCCTCATGTGTGACCAAAAAGTTGCAGGACTCAGAAGGGAAGGAGTGATATTTGGATTTTGCAGCACAAATTCTGGTGGAATGATGGTGGGTGCTATGTCGCATTAGCAAGACCCCCAAAGCACCAATACAGTGGAACCCCCCCACAAGTGACCCCATTTTGCAAACTACACCCCTCAGGGAATTCATCTAGGGGTATAGTGTACATTTCAAACCCCCAGGGGTTTCACCAATTTTGATACAAGTGGGCAGTGAAAATGAAAAATTACATTTTTTTACACAAAAATGCAGTTCTGGCTCAAAATTTTTCATTTTCAGAAGGTATGAAGGAGAAAAAGCACCCCAAAATCTGTGCCCCAATTTCTCCCGAGTACGGCAATGCCTCACATGTGACCAAAAAATACCAGTTGGGTGCATGGCAGGACTCAGAAGGGAAGGAGTGATTTTTGGATTTTGCGGCTCAGATTATGGTGGAATGAATGGTGGGTGCTATGTCGCATTAGCAAGACCCCCGAAGCACGGTGAAATGATGAACCTAATAATCCATAGATGTGTGGTATATTTTAAAGCACTCCTTTATACATAGGCCGGGTTTGTCGGGGCAAGTGTCACACTGGAAAATAGTTTGCTTTCTTATTCCCTTTTTATAGCAAACTTTGCACCTTTTTTGTGTCCTGCCCTTTTTTCCAGTGGAGGGGATTTCATCAGGAAAATGCTGCCCTGGTACAATACGGGGGCCAGTACTAGAAGTACTGGGGCCCTCTGCCTGCTGGTTCCCAAATATTAGGCCCTTTATGACTTCCTCTTGAAAGTGCATAAATGTCCCCCTCTGGCCGGTAGAACGGAATAGCACGTAAGCGTTATACAGTGCCATCTGGATGATATACACGGCCAGCTTCTTGTACCAGATTTTTGTTTTCCGCAGGGCACTGTACGGCTTCAGTACCTGATCTGAAAGATCCACTCCGCCCATGTACCTATTGTAATCCAGGATACAATTAGGTTTTGAGGTGTGGGTACTGGTACCTCGTACAGGGACGGAGGTGGTACTGTCTCCGTGAATTGTTGTCAGTATAAGGACATCCCTCTTGTCTTTATATTTGACCAACAACATATTTTCGGTGCATATTCCCCTGCTTTCACCCCTTCTCATTACTTGGGCAATGTGCGTTTTTGGGAGGCCTCTTTGGTTCTTGCGCACAGTACCGCAAGCTGCTGTACCTCTTGAACCAAGGGCCTTAAACAGGGGGATGCTGGTGTAAAAGTTATCCACATAGAGGTGATAACCTTTATCCAGGAAGGGGTGCACTAAATCCCAGTCAATTTTTCCACTAACACCTACGAGGGAGGGGGGGCATTCTGGCGGTTCAATTCTTGAATCCTTCCCTTCATATACCCTAAACCTGTGAGTGTACCCTGAGGTGCTTTCACACAGCTTATACATTTTTATGCCATACCTTGCCCTCTTACTGGGAAGGTACTGGCGGAATTTAACCCTTCCTTTAAAATGTATAAGGGACTCGTCTATGCAAATGAATTTATCTGGGATGTACATGTCTTCAAATTTGGCACTGAAATGATCAATGACCGGCCTGACTTTGAATAGCCGGTCAAAGGTGGGATCATCTCTGGGTGGGCACTGTGCATTATCGTTGTAATGCAAAAATTTAAGGATCGTCTCAAATCGAGCCCGGGGCATGGCCATACGGTAAAATGGGGTGCTGTACAGAACATCTGTACTCCAATATTGCCTAATTTCTGGCTTTTTTACTATGCCCATATGAAACACCAGACCCCAAAACGTCATCATCTCTACTGCATCTACAGGGGTCCACCTAGCAAATGATGACGTGGGGTTTTGAGCAATAAACTGCTGGGCATATAAATTAGTTTGGTCCACCATTAAATTTATAAAATCATCAGAGAAAAATAATTTGAAAAAGTCAATTTCTCTGAGACCTGTGGAATCAAATTGGATTCCTGGCATGGCCAAAAACTCAGGAACCTGGGGCTCAAAATTGTCTGGTGGTGGGGTCCATACGAGATCAATTATTGGGGGGGGGGTCTCAGCTGCTCTACGGGGACGTCGTTGAGGGGGTCCCTCATCACCAGAGGAGGAAGAGGAGCTTAAGGCGAATCCTTCAAATTCCCCGCTTGCATCACTGGCTGTGTCAGAGTCAGAAGCAAGCATGGCATATGCCTCCTCCACTGAATACATTCTTCTGGATGACTGGGATGACATTTGGGATGACATTTGGGATGACATTTGGGATGCCATTTTTATTTTTGTGTTACTGGTAGTGAAATGTTTCAACACGTGTATAGTGTAGGGGGGGGTACAAACTTTATTTCAACCTGGGGGGAATGTAGTGTGTAATGTGTATGTAGTGCAGAAAAAAAAAAATACTTTATACCAAAAAAAAAAATTGAAGGGGTTAAAAAAAAAAAAATTGAAGGGGTTAAAAAAAAAAATTGAAGGGGTTAAAAAAAAAAAAGGTCCTGCGCCAAAAATTGAGCACAGATGTTGGTCAGTAACGTCTGTCACTGAACAGCGCTCAAAGGCAACAGGAATTTGATAAAAAAAAAAAAAAAATAGATCAACCCTGTGCCGAAAAAGCTGATCAGTGATGTACGTCACTGATCAGCGCACAGTGGCCACAGGACACCCACAAAATCACAGTGTGTGTAAAAAAAAAATTAAAAAAAGACCACACAGCACCCACAAAAAAAAAAAAAGGTGATCAGTGATGCGACACTGATTACCAGTGAGGGGCAGCAGGTGCACAACCTTTGGTGCAACTGGCAGCAACTGACAGGTATATATAAAAAAAAAAACCTCTGCGCCCCCAAAAAGTTGCTGATCACCTCAGATATGGTGATCAGCACAAAAGGCGGGGGTAGCAGACACAAAATATACACTCTCTATCACTCTCTGTCACTATCTCTCTCTATCTCTCACTATCTATCACTATCTATCACTATCTATCACACTGCAGCAGCAGCACTGACAGTTATATGTATAAAAAAAAACCTGCACCCCCAAAAAGGGGGGGTAGCAGACACAAAATATACACTCTCTATCACTCTCTGTCACTATCTCTCTCTATCTCTCTATCTCTCACTATCTATCACTATCTATCACTATGACACTGCAGCAGCAGCACTGACAGTTATATATATAAAAAAAAAACCTGCACCCCCAAAAAGGGGGGGTAGCAGACACAAATCTCTCTATCTCTCACTATCTATCACTATCTCTCACTATCTATCACTATCTATCACTATGACACTGCAGCAGCAGCGACAGTTATTTATATATAAAAAACCCCTGCACCCCCAAAAAGGGGGGGTAGCAGACACAAAATATAGCTCTCTCTGTCACTATCTCTCTATCTCTCTCTCTCTCTATCTCTCTATCTCTCTCTCTCTATCTCTCTATCTCTCTATCACACTGCAGCAGCAGCAGGAAGTCTCAGGAAGTCAGATCCAGGAAGCGTCCAGCACGCTACAAGCAGTGATCAAGTGATCAGGTAAGGTATTTGCAAGGATCAGGTAAGTATTAGCAAGGATCAGGTCAGTATCACGGCAGATAGGCACGGTGACCGCTCTGCACGCTACTCCAGACCGGAATGGCGTCTGCAGCGCAGTCACCGTTAGTTTAAATGTCGCGCCTTGGCTGTGATTGGTCCGTGGGTCCCACGGACCAATCACAGCCTTGGGGGCAGGTGGGGTGAGGTGTCATCGTCACCGATGACCCCCTCATGCCCCCTGACGCCCGGCGGTGATTGACACCTGTGTTACCGAGCGTCTGATTCGCTGGTAACACAGGAAAACGCTGTAATTGGCTGTTCACACTGAACAGCCAATCACAGCGATCGCCGACGGGGGGGCGACATCGCAGCCCCCCCTGGGCATGCAGGGACATGTCTGCTGTCAGGGACAGCAGACATCGTCCCTCTGTCACTGCGTCTCGAGACGCAGTGACAGTTTAAAGTCATGACGTACATTTATGCCATGTGTCGGGAAGTACATCCCGGCCATGACGTAAATGTACGTCAAATGTCGGGAAGGGGTTAAAAGACTGCTTAGCGTATGCTACAAGATGACTTAATGGGGGTTAGGTACGGAATCCCGTGGGTCACAGTCCTGAATGTCAGAATGCCAGCAGCTGGATCCCAACGTCAGCATGCCAGCAATCTTTGGTAAGAATTCTATGGCTAACCCTCCCGCCGGTCAACCCTCGTACTTATCGTTTCATGTTTGTCAGTATTTTTACCTGTTGGTAGTCTGATGGTCGGGATGTTGACTTCCTTTATGGAACGGCTACTAACAATGTTTACAGGCATCTGTGATAATCTCTGGACTTGTTTGGTAGTGATGGAGGGAAATGTTTTACCTCAGAGCCGCCTTGTCTGCAATCCCAGTGAAGAGCATGATTACCATCAATACCATGTTCACCTGAAGTAGGTGATAGCAGAGAGCAATAGCTTGGTATGTTCTATCAGTTTGGGGTGCTTTGAGAGAGGGTTGGGTCATGGACTAACGTGTCCCAAATGGGGCACATAACCTAATAGAATATAACGTGTAGATAAATATCCTTGGTGTCATCTTTAAAGTAGTTCCTGCCAGGATATAAATGGCTGGTTTGGAGCGCTGTGGCACTAACGCTGTGTAATATCAGGTTTGTGCAGCTAATGAATATAATGAGAAAACTAACGGGATGCTCAGAGAAAATGATCCTCGCAGCAATTAAATGATTCATTGAATTTCAATGTGAATTGTGCCGGTGTTGTTGTGAACACGAGATGCGGAGCAGACGTGATCCCCTGGCCTGTCTCTACCTCGGAATCGGCAGAACACCACGTCCCCGGGATACCATCCTGCCAATTAACGCAGCTTAATGAGGCCTGCATGCAAATCAGGCTGATGCATATGTATGAATCCCATGCTGCGGAGATAAACTTTGTTACTCTGATTTAAATATTCCTATTGTAAAGCCAACATCATTTTTAATTGGTTCTGTTGTACATGCAGCGGGATGGGAATCTTCTCTATGGGCCTTATTTTAGTTCACTCTTTCTGACAAAATCCTTCTTAGATGGGCAAAACCATGTGCACTGCAGGTGCGGCAGATGTAACTTGTGCAGATATAATTAGATTTGGGTGGGGTTTTACTTCAAAGTGAGATCTATATTGCAGTGTAAAAATAAAGCAGCCAGTATTTTCCCTTCACAGAAACAAAATAACTCACCATATCTAATTCTCTCTGCACATTTTACATCTGCCCCCCTGCAGTGCACATGGTTTTGTCCATCTAAGAAGGATTTTGTCAGAAAGAGTGAACCAAAATAAAGCCCTTTGTCCGGAAGAAAGACGAGACCGTGAATATCTGCTTGAGGGTTACAGGGTGCCAGATCTAGCAACACATAAACTGCACCGGTATTATAGTACCTGCGGTTCTCCGCCTTGGTAGAGCTGCCCTTTTGTGTTACTTATTGAATATGTTAGTACATATGTGATTGGACATCACGGATGGTATAATGGTTAGCATTACTGCCTCACAGCGCTGAGGTCACCTCATGGGGGGGGGGGGGGGGGCGGCGGACGACCGCGGGGGGGCTTCCGGCGGGCGGCGAATCTGGACACGCGCCGGGCCCTTCCCGTGGATCGGCCCAGCTGCTGCGGGCGCCTATACCCCCCCCCCCGCTCACCCTGTGCGGAGTTTGTATATTTTCCCTGTGTTTGTGTGGGTTTCGTCTGGGTACTCGGGTTAACCCCCACAATCCAAAAATATACTGGTAGGTTAATTGGCTCCCAACAAAATTAACCCTATAATGTCTGTGTGTATGTGGGGTAGGGAATATAGATGTTAAGCTCCACTGGGGCAGGGACTGATGTGAATGTTCAAATGGTCTCTGTACAGCGCTGCGGAATATGTATGCGCTATATAAATAACTGGTAATAATAATCTCTGTACAGCGCTGCAGAATATGTATGTGCTATGTAAGAAACTGTTAAATTAGTATTGGCACGATTTGCGGCAGAATGTAGTGCAGAAAAGCAATATCCACTTCTTATCAGACCATCCACATACCTATAGACCGTTCGCACAGGCTTCTCCTCCTGGCTACACACGTTTCCTCAACTTACTTCAAAACACCTACTACGCTCTTTCCAATATTCCTGGAAGACCATGCCAGCCTCAATGTACAGAGAGATGTTCTATAACATTTATCACAACGGATACCTCTCTCCACACCGATGTTACGCAATGGGCATCTATGACACTGACACTTGCCTTAAATGCGATGGCCCCAACGCAACAATTCAACATTTAATGTGGGACTGTCCAGTAATAAAACACTTCTGGAAACAGGTTCAGGGATTTTCCACTACATTCCTACTAAGTCGCCTCCCACTGTCGGCAGAGTGGGCGATCTTAGGTGTTTTTCCCTCTGGGATGCCGATCCTACGTGACAGCAAAAAGATGATTCTAAATATTATCAGCAGTGGCCGTAAATGTATTCTACACCGATGAATTTACAAAGAACCCCTTCCGTGTCCTTGGTAAGGCCAAACTATTCCACATATTCCATATGGAGTGGGTGGAAACATCCCTCCAAAAAAAGATCGAACAGAGATGTTTTTTTTCAAATTTGGGAGGGTTTTATTGACTTACTGTCCAACGAGTTAAAACGCAGATCTACAAATACTTCCGCTCCACTCAGTGCTACGAGATTATTATGGAGTAAAAATTCTAGAATCAGAAATCTGTTATAGTCAGGGTATTATCTCAAATACCGTATAGATCAAATAGCCCCCCCCCCCCATATTTGATGAACACACGTTGGCCAGGGCCGGATTAAGGGGGGGGGGGGTACAGGGATTGAGTACCCCTGGGCCCCCCTCTATCTAGGGGCCCCCTGTGGTTGGCATGTTCGCCTATCTGCCGATGTGACAATGATTAATGTTGCTGGGCAGCAGAAGCCTAGGCACACTGACTGCACAAGTGTGCAGTGCATTACTGGGAGTTGACTAAGTCTCATGAGCCTTTGCACAAGAGGTCAGAGGCTGAGAGGCTTGTGCTGAGCTCTGCCTGGTGGAACTCATCATATGCTTCTCAGGCCTATGGAGGTCCGCAGCAGCAGAGGCCTCGTCATGGGATGGTTTTTAATTAGAGGCAGCGTTGAGCCTGGCAGGGCTCCTACAGAACATAGGCACAAAAACAGGCTTTTCATGTCTATATATATGTATGTATGTGTGTGTGTGTGTGTGTGTGTGTGTGTATATATATGTGTATATATATATATATATATAATCCCCTCCCCTGCAATTAACCAGGACACTTTACCCTTCCCGAATGCAGTCCACATGGAGGCTAAACTATGAAAGTCCCAAAAATCACGAAAAAACTCACGTCGACCACTGCTATCCTAATGATAGGTTAACAGTCAATATGTCGACACTGACAAAAGGTCAACATGCCAATGGTCAACACAAAAAGGTTGACATGAGTTTTTCCCAACCTTTTACGATCCCCACAGACTACAACTTGGAGCATTAAAGTGTTGAACTAGGCACTGCCGACCCTTCTATCCACGCTGCCTCCACTGTGGCCTGTAAATATGTACAATACATACAGCTCTAGCTGTAACCTGATTACAGACGTGGTTTCCTCTGTGCGTCGTCCATGCTGAGTCTTCTCTTCCCCCAGATCGGGGATTTTGGCAAACTTTGTCCGCCGGAGACGTTTGCGATCTCGTTTCTACTTATCCGCAGTAACATAACGGTGGAACCACAGGGGATGTCGTTGTTACAATTTCACAATTCACTAAAGCATCAAAGCTGCATTAATTACAGGAAACTGGGACTTGTGAATATTTATAACGTCTCCTCGAGTGAATCGCCCTCTCAGTTGCACACAAACAATTAGCGCCGATATTACAGCGTCCACGGCTGAATTAACTCTTGTGAAGCAAACGGCGTCTCCTTATTGGAAAGTATAACTTTGCCTAGCAACCGCTATTGACATAGAATGATCTCAAAACAATTATCTGGTGCCTTCAGGGCGCCCTCATTTCTGTTGCAGAACGCTCATTACTTTCATCTAAACATTGATGCGCAGGTAATAACGATGTTACCCTCCGCGACTCTGGCTGCTGCCGCAGGTACGCCACATAGGATAATGATTTATGTGTGCATCTGAAAATGCCAATAAACTTTAAATACAAGTGTTATGTAGATCTACAATATATGTGTTCACGTTGTTTTGGTTACTTGCCTAGAGTCGGTGGCATTTTATGTGCAATGTAGCAAGGAGACAGACTAAAGAGGCATCCTAGTAGTATAAAAAACCCACAAAGCTCCAAGATCCCACAGAAGATGAGAGAATTTATTACATGTTAATTATATGGCGTCACGAGAGATCCGCAGCGCTCAGTTACAGGGTACATAACGGGAACCTATTTTATTGATTTTAGAAGGGAAAATGAGGTCAGTATTAAAGTGGGGTATTCTTTACCTATTATACTAAGGTATCTACTTTTGGAATAATAGATCACCTCTGCCAATGCATCGCCCGATCACCTCTGCCAATGCATCGCCCGATCACCTCTGCCAATGCATCGCCAGATTAGCCAGACAGTATTGTTCGGTAGATAATAGGCAGCTAAGTGTCAGTGCAGGGTTGGTATAAAGCCCTATACACACTACCTAATTCTGGCCGCAGCTGCGGGTCGGCAATATTGAGTATACACTGTACGATATCCGTAAACATATCATTCATTGATGTCACTGGGATATGCAGCCGACAGTGGTTGTTATGATGCGAGGGATAGTACACACTAGTATAGCAATATAAGTGCTGCGGAATATGTGTGCGCTATATAATAACTAGTAATAATAATCTCTGTACAGCGCTGCAGAATATGTGTGCGCTATATAAATAATGGATAATAATAGTCTCTGTACAGCGCTGCGGAATATGTGTGCGCTATATAATAACTAGTAATAATAGTCTCTGTACAGCGCTGCAGAATATGTGTGCGCTATATAAATAATGGATAATAATAGTCTCTGTACAGCGCTGCGGAATATGTGTGTGCTATATAATAACTGGTAATTATAGTCTCTGTACAGCGCTGCGGAATATGTGTGCGCTATATAATAACTAGTAATAATAATCTCTGTACAGCGCTGCGGAATATGTGTGCGCTATATAATAACTAGTAATAATAATCTCTGTACAGTGCTGCGGAATATGTGTGCGCTATATAATAACTAGTAATAATAATCTCTGTACAGCGCTGCGGAATATATGTGCGCTATATAAATAACGGATAATAATAGTCTCTGTACAGCGCTGCGGAATATGTGTGTGCTATATAATAACTAGTAATAAATAAATCAATACTAGATATAGTAATAGAAAGCTCTTTCTGAGCGATATCTTTTACAATATCCTCTATAGAAGGGGTGAGGAACCTCAGGCCCGGGGGCCATATGCGGCCCCCGTAGCCGGTCTGGGTGGCCCGCCCACCTGCCCGGTGGCTTTGCCGGGAGTCAAGTACAGGGGAATTCTCATGAGAGGTCGGTAGTTCTTGCGAGATTCCTCTTAATCAACAGCAGCCTATTCAGCGGCAGCCGCCGGAGCGTGGGACGGCTGCAGCAGGACAATTTGTACAAGAAATTTTTACATATGGCCCCCGAAGGATTTTTTTCCCCATACAAACGGCCCTTGGCACGGAAAAAAGGTTCCCCACCCCTGGTCTATAGGATAGCTGGGACGGTATCCCTGGGCTGTTGGATTTGGGAGACCCTTTTTCTAGCACAGCTCCGGTAGTGTTTGGTTCTGCTGCTCCCGCATCCATTTGCTGTACCCTGGTGTAATTACACGGCCCAACTGCACAATAGCATCTGATTTCTCTATGTAAGCCTCACTTTCTGGCGTCTACAGCTTTGTGCTGCTGCGCTGAACAAGGGGTTTGGAACCACAAGTAATGGCTGCAATTTTGGGATGGCAGAAGCCGTTCCTCATTTAAATCAGTGTCTATTGTGTTGCAGAACGCTTCTAATAAACATTAAATGGCCAGAAAGTTGCCTCTTCTCCCCCAATTACACGCCAGCTCTCGGCAGGCTAAAAGTAACATGAATACAACAAACAATAAATAAGATGGTGTAGTCCTGGGATTAGGTGGTTACCGTTGGTGCACCGGCCGGTGGGTACCGTTGGTGCTCTTGTGTTCCCCATGAGGTGTCGACTTTGTTCTAGTATTCTAGTTTTTGCAATAAGTGGTGACCACCCAAGTTGGGGTTTTAAGATTAAAAAATCCGAAGAGCAATATAGTATACATGTAGACCATACAAACTTGTGGTGACTCATTGCTGCTGTCTTCAATGGGGGATCTCTTTTATTTTTAGCATTTTGTGTTTTTTGTTTTGTTTTGTTTTTTAGCGTTAAAATTAGCTGAACACCGGAGCTGCATTTCTATGGAGGCGGCAGATATCTCCTGACATTAATCAGATGTTTGGGAAAATGTTTTGGTACTTGTTTCCTATCACGGCCACAATCGCGGGCATCGTGTGCCTTAACTTTAAGGCACACGATGCCCGCGATTTCCTTTGAAAAAAGCAGTACTCGGGTACATCGCGTCGGTCGTGTGCCTTAAGAAGGCACACGACGCGACCGACGCGATGCCCACGATTTCCCCATAGGCTTCAATGTTAAAATATTTTAACATTGAAGCCTATGCGCACCCGACGCAATGCCCCCGATTTCTCCATAGGCTTCAATGTTAAAATATTTAACATTGAAGCCTATGCGATGGACCCGATTTGTCCATAGGCTTCAATGTTAAATTATTTTAACATTGAAACTGAGTCCATTT
>NC_139227.1:94957884-95160051 GCF_055691185.1 Crinia signifera
GGATATGGTGCAACATATAGGCAAGTGTGGCTTGGGCAGTAAGCGCCAGCGGTGTGGGTGCTGTGGAACATGTGTGCGCTATATAAATACCTGGTAATAATAGTCTCTGTACAGCGCTGCGGAATACGTGTGCGCTATATAATAACTGGTAATAATATTCTCTGTACAGCGCTGCGGAATATGTGTGCGCTATATAAATAACTGGTAATAATACTCTCTGTACAGCGCTGCGGGATATGTGTGCGCTATATAAATACCTGGTGATAATATTCTCTGTACATCGCTGCGGAATACGTGTGCGCTATATTATAACTGGTAATATTATTCTCTGTACAGCGCTGCGGAATATGTGTGCACTATATAAATAACTGGTAGTAATATTCTCTGTACATCGCTGCGGAATACGTGTGCGCTATATAAATAACTGGTAATAATATTCTCTGTACAGCACTGCGGAATATGTGTGCGCTATATAAATACCTGATAATGATAATCTCTGTACAGTGCTGCAGAATATATGTGCGCTATATAATAACTGGTAATAATATTCTCTGTACAGCGCTGCGGAATATGTGTGCGCTATATAAATACCTGGTGATAATATTCTCTGTACATCGCTGCGGAATACGTGTGCGCTATATAATAACTGGTAATATTATTCTCTGTACAGCGCTGCGGAATATGTGTGCGCTATATAAATAACTGGTAGTAATATTCTCTGTACATCGCTGCGGAATACGTGTGCGCTATATAAATAACTGGTAATAATATTCTCTGTACAGCACTGCGGAATATGTGTGCGCTATATAAATACCTGATAATGATAATCTCTGTACAGTGCTGCAGAATATGTGTGCGCTATATAATAACTGGTAATAATATTCTCTGTACAATGCTGTGGAATATGTGTGCGCTATATAATAACTGGTAATATAATCTCTGTACAGCGCTGCAGAATATGTGTGCGCTATATAAATAACTGGTGGTAATATTCTCTGTACAGCGCTGCGGAATATGTGTGCGCTATATAAATAACTGGTAATAATATTCTCTGTACAGCACTGCGGAATATGTGTGCGCTATATAAATACCTGATAATGATAATCTCTGTACAGTGCTGCAGAATATGTGTGCGCTATATAATAACTGGTAATAATATTCTCTGTACAATGCTGTGGAATATGTGTGCGCTATATAATAACTGGTAATATAATCTCTGTACAGCGCTGCAGAATATGTGTGCACTATATAAATAACTGGTGGTAATATTCTCTGTACAGCGCTGCGGAATATGTGTGCGCTATATAAATAACTGGTAATATATGTCTCTGTACAGCGCTATGGTATACGTGTGCTCTATATAAATAACTGGTGGTAATATTCTCTGTACAGCGCTGCAGAATATGTGTGTGCTCTATATAAATAACTGGTAATAATATTCTCTGTACAGCGCTGCGGAATATGTGTGCGCTATATAAATAACTGGTAATAATATTCTCTGTACAGCGCTGCGGAATATGTGTGCTCTATAAAAATAACTGGTAATATATGTCTCTGTACAGCGATATGGTATACGTGTGCTCTATATAAATAGCTGGTGGTAATATTCTGTTAGTTGCTGCATAACCCTTGTGGCACCTTACAAATAAATAATGACCACATATAAAGTCCTTCTCTGGTGATCTCCATGTTGGGGTTAGGGATAGAGTTCTTGCTGTAATCTGACGCCTCTCTGCGGGAATTGCTGCACTTAGGGCCTTATTTTGGTTCATTCTTTCTGACAAAATCCTTCTTAGATGGACAAAACCATGTGCACTGCAGGGGGGGGCAGATGTAACATGTGCAGAGAGAATTAGATTTGGGGGAGTTATTTTGTTTCTGTGCAGGGAAAATACTGACTGCTTTATTTTTACACTGCAATATAGATCTCACTTTGAAGTAAAACCCCACCCAAATCTAATTCTCTCTGCATAAGTAACATCTGCCCCCCTGCAGTGCACATGGTTTTGCCCATCTAAGAAGGATTTTGTCAGAAAGAATGAACCAAAATAAGGCCCCCAGTGCGCCTCCACCAGCGGTTGCATTGTGAGCTCTCCCCCTGTAGCTGGCGGCTGGGGAGGAAGTCAGGCCTTTGTTTTTCGGGCCGCCTGTCAGCGGGGGCACGGGAGTCATGCAGCACTGTTCCTTCCTGTAGCATGGAGAGGGTTAATACCACAGTCCTGGAAGTGGGGACATCAGCCGCCATCCCTGAAATAACATGGGGGGAGCGGGGCATGAGAGAATCGCTGATCTTACATTTACTGTTCAGCTTCGCCTAAAGTAATGATCACAAAATCACCGTTCCTGCCGGAATAAAGTGCTCATACGATGAATCCGGTAACGCTGGCACCAGCGCCCGTGGGTACTGGTTACATATCGGCTGTAGGGAAATAAATATACAAAGCTTTGTTAATGATTGCTGCTGTCTTCCTTCACTTTATTCAGATTTGTATCCCTCTCAGTATAGCCGGGCCCCCATACCTGCACCCTAGGCAAAAGTTCAACCTACTGTGCCAACACCCCCCCCCCCCCCCCCATACTGCCACCAATACACACTTCCCAACCCCTTAAGGCATACTTGCCTAACATTCTGGAATGGTGGGGAGACTTCCAAAAATCGCACATGTCTCCTGCTTTCCCTGTAGGCCCCCTTTGCCACCCACAACAGATTACAAGGAGGAGGGTGCAGCAAAGTAGGGAAATCTGCCCCACAGTAAAGTATGGAAGTGAATTCTTAGCGGTTCCACAGCCGCCTCCTGCATTAAGTAGAACAAGGATCCTTATAGACATGATTGATTTTTTTGATAGGTAGACTTGGTAGCGTCCCCCAGATCCCGGTGCCCTAGGCAGCTGCCTAAAGGTAGAGCCGGCCCTGGTGACGGCACATTCCTGCTTACCCCTTGCGACTCCAAAATGTGCCCCAAGAAGTGCCCTGAGCAGGTTTTCCTAATACATTTATGTGGAGATTTATCACATTGTGGAGAGAGATAAAGTAGTATTCACTCCGCTTGATGATACTGGCATGTGGGGGTATACATCTCCCCCCTAAGAATGGTTCTGTAGAACATACATGACCAGGTCGGGGTACAGGATAAGGGGACTTAGGTCTTTGTATTAATGTAGTTTGTATATATGTTGGACGGTACATTATACAGTAGGCCTGAGCACTATAAGGTCTATAATACCACAATGGTTCCTCTGTATACAGTGTATATCCCCTCAGGGGATTGTGGGATCTGTAACTGAAGCGTGATTATTGCTTTGTACATCCCGGGATAAGAGTACGGATTATCCGGGGTAACTGCGCACAGCTGGCGTGAGATAATTACCATGTACCCTACATTAGCTGTATCCATCTCTCATTATGACCTTGTCATTGGTAGAAGTGAGTGTGAAATGCACAAGCCTGGAACCGCCGCACTAAAGGGGTCTGCAACAGCTGTCTGTCCTCTTTCCCCATTACCTCTGTCACAGTGATATCGTGTTACCCCAAGCACTCTCCTCGCTGCGCAGAGACGTCCGCTGGGGCCGCGGGATTCCATCGCTACTGGGAATCCTGCAGAACTCCCTAATTCTCCTCGTGGTCATTTCCATTGATCGAGGCCGGAACATTCCTCTAACTCGTCCCCCGTGTCCCTGGCATGGGAAGTAGTTACATATCAGGAATAAAGGGGATACATGCTTTGTAGGGAGACTGCAGTGTCTCGCCTTTCCCTGAATATTGTAGTGGACTCAGAAGTTCAGACGTTGTTCACTGCACCTTGCCATATTGCAGTAAGAGATCATTCCATTCAAAGTTACAAATGTAGATTGTTCTGCACACATCCAGCCCTGTGAGGAGTTTTTCATGAATCTGCAGCAATTTTGTTATTGAGGTAATAACTAGCTTATGAAAAGTGTGTATTGCGTCAAAGGACGTATGAACGCTGTGATTTTACAGTGTGGTGCTGTCTCTGGCGTGTAAAATAAATGCATCTTATGACCAGGGAGTTAGGACTGTGGTAGGAGGTTGGGGTTCAGGTGCGACGTTTGCACAATTCAGCCCGAGTGCACTCAGTTACTGTTGAGTGTGCGATAGAAGTGCGCCGTGAGGTGTGTGCCGTAAATGACACCTTAATGTGAATGAGAGCCATCAATATGTACTATGAAAGAATATTTTACTCTCCTGCATTATACAGAACACCGGTTATGGAACAAATAATCCAGTATCTGCAAATGGAACCGAGGGAAGACTCGGTCACCACTATTCCGGCGCACCTACTCCCTTTCGTTCACATGTGCTATAGCAGTAACGCCAGCCCTGTTACTATCTATAACCATAGTATAAATACATCCTTTCTTATCTCCAGTAACTGCGCTGGGGCCGTATTCACCTCCTCTAGGACTGGGCCAGACGCTATGAGCCTTACAAGCTGGGGGCGCTGGGGAATACAGAACAAGTATGTAACATGACCCCGTTGCCTGCACGTTGGGGAGTTATCAGGGAGATGTATGAGGGAGCGAGGAGGTTACATGTGATTACCATTAGTATGTATGACCAGTGATTGCGGTTCCCCTCACAGCCTGGGAAAGTTTGATGGGGGGGTAGATTTGGCACCAAGAAAAGGAATCCGATTAAGGTGAAAGAATTGTTTTTTTGCCAGCGTGTTGCGCTGATGTTACAATGAAATCACGAGACTGAACCAGACCATTCTATCTCCCAGCGCAGCTGCCAGAAATTTACCGTCATTATGGGCTCTGTTGATAGAAACATCTGGGCCTAATGCGAGTGGCGTGTTCTCTGCACTGTACGGACGCTCACACAAACACACACGCGTGTTGCCCAAGACTTGTTAACCCTTGCTAAACTGAATGTTCTCAGTAAAGGCCCCCATACACTATGCAATTTTCGTCCGATTTCATCCGATTTCGGCCCTTTGGGCCGATAAATCGGGTGAAAAAGGCCCAAAATCGCATGTGTTTGACATCTGATCTGATGCGCGGTCCCGCGCGCATCGGATCGGATCACGGCGTCGGACCTGCAGAACATAAGATATATCGGAATCTGAGCCATCATTTTTAGCACCCACGATGTTCAGATCCGATATATCTTTATATACAGCCCCCCTGTCTTACTAGCAGCGCCCCCCCCCCCCCCATTGACGGCTCCCGGCGGAGGTAGTGCAGGCGAGGACCGCAGGCGTTGCAGAGCAGAGACCGTCGGCGCGGCGGGAGAATAGGAAGAAATCCTATTCAAAAGATCAGCGGCCGCCCAGTCTTTTGAATAAGATTTCTTTCTATTCTCCCGCCGCGCCGACAGTCTCTGCTCTGCGACGCCTGCGGTCCCCGCCTGCACTACCTCCACACAGAGTTGGCAGTAACAGAGCCGGGCAGGAAAAGCTGTCAGCGCTGGAAAAAAAAAGCCCATACAATGAATGGGCAGCCTGTGATTGGCTGAGTGCTCTCTCAGCCAGTCAGCAATTGGCTGAGAGAGCGCTCAGCCAATCACAGGCTGCCCATTCATTGTATGGGCTTTTTTTTCCAGCACTGACAGCTCCCGCCTCCCCCTGCCCGGCTCTGTCACTGTCCCCCGCAGCGTCCCCTGCACGCTGCCTTAGCAGCGCCCCCCACCAGCAGCCCTGTTCTGCAGCCCCCCCCTGCTCCCTGGGTTTACATGTGATAAATCGAGACGATTTATCACATGTAAAAAATGGCACATCAAGTGCCAATCTTATCAAGCTCCCCCGGGGAGCTGCCGGGGAAGTCGGGGGCGACTTGTCCTCAGGATAAGTCGACCTAGTGTTTGGGGGCCTTAAGAAGCTGGAGTCTGAAGTGAAGTTCAGCCCCATGGGAATAAATCAGATTTTATAAGAAAATCAATGGAACGGGAGAATGACTGATCAGATCCTATTGTCCATTGTACCAATACCAGAACTGAAGAAATGTCTGTCTCTCTGTCTTGGTGAGATGTACTAAGAGTGAAAAGTGATAAACCACCAGCCAATCAGCTACTTCCAGTAATTTTTCAAGCACAGCCTGTGGCATGGCAGTTAGCAGATGATTGGCTGATGGTTTACCACTCTCCTTTTTATCACTTTTCAAGCTTCGTACATTTGGTCCTCTGTCTGTCTCTCTGGCCCTTATTTAGTTCTGATCACAGTACTAATTTGTTCTCAAAATGGGCAAACCCATGCTGCACTGCAGGTGGGGCAGAAGTAACATGTGCATAGAGAGTTACATTTGGGTGGGGTTTGTTGAAACTGAAATCTAAATTGCAGTTTAAAAATAATGCCGCCAATATTTACCCAGCACAGAAACAAAATAACTCACCCAAATCTAAAGGTGTGTACATTCGATGAGTTTTCACTATATATTTTTTTACCTTGCGATCCCGATGCGCGCTCCCGTGACAGCACATATCGAAAACCAGATAGACAGGGCAGCAATGACTATATAGTGCAAATCTAATGCAGATTGTATGAATTGTATGTAAATAGTACAGAGATAGCAAAGATTGCATAGCACTGGAATCTTAAGTCGAATAGCAAGGGAATCTCACCGTATGTACACAGCATTACTCTCTCTGCACACGTTACATCTGCCCCACCTGCAGTGCACATGGTTTTGCCCATTTTGAGAACAAATTTGTACTGCGATCAGATCTGAATAAGGGCATTTGTCTGACTCTGTCTGTCTCTGTGTGTTGGCTGGTCTGTCTCTGTCTGTCTGTCTCTGTCTGTCTCTGTCTGTCTATGTGTCCTGTCTGTCTCTCTGTCTGACTGTCTCTCTGTCTGTCTGTCTGTCTGTCTGTGTCTGTCTCTCTGTCTGTCTGGCCGGTCTATCTCTCTGTCTGTCTGGCCGGTCTATCTCTCTGTCTGTCTGGCCGGTCTATCTCTCTGTCTGTCTCTCTGTCTGTCTATGTGTCCTGTCTGTCTCTCTGTCTGTCTGACTGTCTCTCTGTCTGTCTGTCTGACTGTCTCTCTGTCTGTGTCTGTCTCTCTGTCTGTCTGGCCGGTCTATCTCTCTGTCTGTCTGGCCGGTCTATCTCTCTCTCTGTCTGTTCCCGCCATTGACCTATGAGACCAGGCTCGGCCGCAGACGCACATTTAATAACGTGTCCTTTTCGGGTCACATAGGGAGATCACCTTATTGTCCACATTGTCTCGGAGTGGGCTGACAATTAGATCTGACCCTCTGCCAGCGCTGAGACGTCTCGGGGGAGTAGAGTGGTTTGAGGATAACAATGACACAATGAAGGCGTAATACAGAGGAGATAATAGAAGGTAATAACCTCTGGGCATCTGGATGCCGCTGAAATATAACAGGGTCTGTCGGAAATACTTCCTGCACTGGTTACATACAGTATAATACATGTAATAAGGGCGTCATCTCATTACCACCGATGTACTAATATCTGATGGTCATTATCGTGGCATACAATTAGTGCCCGTTATTATTGGGTGACAGCGGACCCACAATTGGGGGGGGTGGAGAACACCTAAGACCCCCATCCCGTGTGTTTTCGCCCATCCAGTGGCTGTATATTGAGGATTAGGAGGCACGCAAAGCATAACAGCGTATACCCCGGCAGAACCTATTAGGGGTCTTCATCGTTCTCCGGCGTCTGCAGGACACGCCCTCTCCAGATCTTATTCAGGAAAATAAAGTAAAATGGTGTTTATTCCTGCCCACTACCTTGCTCGCCCCTGATCCATCACTGACTGAACATTCACCCACATTCCGAGGTGTAGAGTAATCCTGACGCCCGTAATACAGTGTTATGTCTGGGAGTAATCTAATCCTACACTAGTTACCCCAGACCTGAGCTCCCTGCGCTCCTGCAGCTCATGTGTGACGCATTGACATTGTGTCCCTGTGTAACCTGCGTCTCTGTGACACTGTCAGTGTCACCTCCCTGTGTGTCCCGCACAATGCACCCTGTGTAACCTGCGTCTGTGTGTCCAGCACAATGCACCCTGTGTAACCTGTGTCACTGTGACACTGTCACCTCCCTGTGTGTCCAGCACAATGCACCCTGTGTAACCTGCGTCTGTGTGTCCAGCACAATGCACCCTGTGTAACCTGCGTCTGTGTGTCCAGCACAATGCACCCTGTGTAACCTGTGTCACTGTGACACTGTCACCTCCCTGTGTGTCCAGCACAATGCACCCTGTGTAACCTGCGTCTGTGTGTCCAGCACAATGCACCCTGTGTAACCTGTGTCACTGTGACACTGTCACCTCCCTGTGTGTCCAGCACAATGCACCCTGTGTAACCTGCGTCTGTGTGTCCAGCACAATGCACCCTGTGTAACTTGCGTCTTTGTGTGTCCGGCACAATGCACCCTGTGTAACCTGCGTCTGTGTGTCCAGCACAATGCACCCTGTGTAACTTGCGTCTTTGTGTGTCCAGCACAATGCACCCTGTGTAACCTGCGTCTCTGTGTGTCCAGCACAATGCACCCTGTGTAACCTGCGTCTCTGTGTGTCCAGCACAATGCACCCTGTGTAACCTGCGTCTTTGTGTGTCCGGCACAATGCACCCTGTGTAACCTGCGTCTCTGTGTCCAGCACAATGCACCCTGTGTAACCTGCGTCTTTGTGTGTCCGGCACAATGCACCCTGTGTAACCTGCGTCTCTGTGTCCAGCACAATGCACCCTGTGTAACCTGCGTCTGTGTGTCCAGCACAATGCACCCTGTGTAACCTGTGTCACTGTGACACTGTCACCTCCCTGTGTGTCCAGCACAATGCACCCTGTGTAACCTGCGTCTCTGTGTGTCCAGCACAATGCACCCTGTGTAACCTGCGTCTCTGTGTGTCCAGCACAATGCACCCTGTGTAACCTGCGTCTCTGTGTGTCCAGCACAATGCACCCTGTGTAACCTGCGTCTCTGTGTGTCCAGCACAATGAACCCTGTGTAACCTGCGTCTCTGTGTGTCCAGCACAATGCACCCTGTGTAACCTGCGTCTCTGTGTCCAGCACAATGCACCCTGTGTAACCTGCGTCTCTGTGTGTCCAGCACAATGCACCCTGTGTGGGGCAGGAAGTTATTATCCAGCAGCCATGGGGCTCGCTCCTCTGACTTATCCTGCAGATCGTGGGGTTCCCTCCCCGGCCTTATCCTGCAGAACGTGGGGCTCGCTCCCCGTCCTTATCCTGCAGAGCGTAGGGCTCGCTCCCCGTCCTTATCCTGCAGAGCGTGGGGCTCGCTCCCCGTCCTTATCCTGCAGAGCGTGGGGCTCGCTCCCCGTCCTTATCCTGCAGAGCGTGGGGCTCGCTCCCCGTCCTTATCCTGCAGAGCGTGGGGCTCGCTCCCCGTCCTTATCCTGCAGAGCGTGGGGCTCGCTCCCCGTCCTTATCCTGCAGAGCGTGGGGCTCGCTCCCCGTCCTTATCCTGCAGAGCGTGGGGCTCGCTCCCCGTCCTTATCCTGCAGAGCGTGGGGCTCGCTCCCCGTCCTTATCCTGCAGAGCGTGGGGCTCGCTCCCCGTCCTTATCCTGCAGAGCGTGGGGCTCGCTCCCCGTCCTTATCCTGCAGAGCGTGGGGCTCGCTCCCCGTCCTTATCCCGCAGAGCGTGGGGCTCGCTCCCCGTCCTTATCCCGCAGAGCGTGGGGCTCGCTCCCCGTCCTTATCCCGCAGAGCGTGGGGCTCGCTCCCCGTCCTTATCCCGCAGAGCGTGGGGCTCGCTCCCCGTCCTTATCCCGCAGAGCGTGGGGCTCGCTCCCCGTCCTTATCCCGCAGAGCGTGGGGCTCGCTCCCCGTCCTTATCCCGCAGAGCGTGGGGCTCGCTCCACGTCCTTATCCCGCAGAGCGTGGGGCTCGCTCCCCGTCCTTATCCCGCAGAGCGTGGGGCTCCCTCCCCGTCCTTATCCTGCAGAGCGTGGGGCTCGCTCCCCGTCCTTATCCTGCAGAGCGTGGGGCTCGCTCCACGTCCTTATCCTGCAGAGCGTGGGGCTCGCTCCCCGTCCTTATCCTGCAGAGCGTGGGGCTCGCTCCCCGTCCTTATCCTGCAGAGTGTGGGGCTCACTCCCCAGCCTTATTCAGTAGTAGAGCATGGAGCTCATCCCCCAGCCTTATTCAGCAAGAGAGCGTGGGGCTCTCCCTGGCTTTGCCATCTAGCAGCGGCAGAGCGTGTGGGTTGCTCTCCCCAACCTCATCATCTGGCAGAGCGTGGGGCTCACTCCTCCCTGCCTCATCATCCGGAAGCGCAGAGCGCGGGGCTCGCCTTCCAGCCTTATTCAGCAGGAGAGCATGGGGCTCGCTCCTCAGCCTTATGTGGCAGAGCAAGGCCCACTCCCTGGCCTTATCCAGCAGGAGAGCATGGGGCTCGCTCTCCTGCCTCATCATCCGGCAGTGGAAGAGTGTGGGGCTAGCTCCCCAGCCTTATCCAGGAGAACGTGGGGCTCACTCCCTGCAGCCTCCTCATTCGGCAGAGCATGGGGCTCGCACTCCATGGCCTCCTCATCCAGCAGGGCGTGGGACTCGACGGCCCCATCATCCAGCAGGGAAGGCGTTAACCTTACAATGTGTGAAATCAGATCTGACTCCTCATTGAAAGTGATTCCTGTGGAATCGTCCCTTAGGAAAGTTTGCGCACGAAAGGGCCGGTCGTCCTCCTGTAACGCCGCCATAAATCTTCATTACAGAGGAGGGGATATAAATATTCTGGTATTCTAAATGAGAGTCAGATGGGGAGAGCTGTCATTTTACATTACACCCTTTAACAAAGTTTTCCTCTGCGGCAACCAGCCGTAGGGTCACCTCTCAGCGCTGGCCCTCAGCCCTTCCTGCTAGTCTCTGGAGGCGAGGGGGGTATTCGGTAAACATGGCGTAATGGCACACCCTGTTTCCTCTTCACTCTCCAAGTTCTAACATCACAGATAAATAGAACAAAGAATAGAGTAGCCATGAGCGCGCGTCAACGCCGGAGTCCGTTACACAAGTCACTGGAGGTCATTTAGGGAAACCACCTGAAACATGGCAAGCAATGGTTGTACCCCCAGTGCGTGCAGCCAATCTTCCCAGCTAACGCCCGGTGTCTCTGTAACGTAGGGAAATCTCAGTGGGGGCATCAGGCAAAAGTCTTGCTTTGTGGTACTCTGCTTGGTACCCGGACTGATCATAGACTGACTCATATGGTCGACCACTAATGGAGGACAGGATTTAAAGGTCGACAGACAATAGGTCAACAGGGTCTGAAGGTCGACAGGCAATATGTCGACATAGTCAACAGATCAACATGCATTTTTCTACTACATTTTCAGCCGACATGTGCCGACAGGCTGTATTTCATGCCCCACCATCCACTAGGTTGTGGAGGGAGAATTTTTCAATGTCAACCTTTTCAATGTGGACCATTAGAGGTCGACCATATGATTGTAGGCCTAGACACTGTAGATATTTTATACAGATGGAGCCGGCCTTGTTCAACGCCGTCGCCCGCCAGATCCTCTCCTCTGGCGAGCGCCGGCGATAGGGACTGGGACGTGCGTGCGTCTCACGCGCGTCCCAGTATCACGACGGCTGGGCATCATCCCTGCTTCAGGGAGACGGGCAGGGTTTAGGGTGTGGGGTTTCGGGGTGGCGAGGAGGCCGGCGGCGGGGGAGGTGGCGGGGAGCCGGGGCAAGCTCCGTTGCCACTGGGGGCGCAAGCGTCTCCTGCGCGCCCCTGGCGGGGGCTGGCGTTACTTTCGCCAGCCCCTGCAAAGACTAGGCCTGCTCCATCTGTACCATAACCATTCTGCTTATAAGCATGGAGGAATACGGCCCAGCACTGGTTTCGCAGCGCGCACACAATTCTTTCCTCAGCGTTTTCCCTACTGTAAGGGGCAAACAACTGACAATCATTTCTATGGCATCACTTGTAGTAGTATGAGCCCCTTCTGTGGTGTACAGCGTGTGACACTATGCGCCAGGGCTGTGATGCGGGTATTGTCACAGCGACTCGCCCCATTCCCACGCCATGCGCAGAATCTCTGTAAGCGTTTGAGTCTGCGGCAACTCCTGAAATACGCCGGCGACAGTCCTACTGTGTCCATGGCAATAGGTACCCGCGCGTCTGCGCAGTCACCGCCCGTGCCGGTCATTTGTCAGCAGTGCCGCAATGCTTGGCAGTGAGGGGTGTGCTTAGGGATGGAAACAGTTATAACATGACAGTTAGGGGCTGATTGGCTTCTACTTTATCTCTCTTAGTACATAGGCACCTAAAACTGTAGCTGCAAGCGAGAACCCGGAGCATTCTGTTATGTTACTGGGGTAATGGATGACGAAGGATCTGATTTTGCCTTCATCTATTGAGCGTATAATATGTTATGATGATGGTTCTATCTGTACAGTGCAGGGCAGAGCAGCAGCCGGTGACGTTACCCGGTGACAGCAGCAGGCAGACCGCACGGAGCGCCTGGAAATGTCACACTGACCGTTCTGCTCCTGGATTTCCTCCGCTAATGTCAGAGACAGCGGATAACACGATTACTGGGAACAATAAGTGACGTTCTCCGGCTTTGGGCCAGATGCACCAAGTGGAGAGTGATAAACAACCAGCCAATCAGCTCCTAACTTACAGGCTGTTTTAAAAAAAATGACAGTTTGGGACTGGTTGTTTATCTCTCTCCATCGCTTTCTGAAGATGGGTGCATCTGCCCTTTGTCTCCCTTATAGGTAGCGGATAATTATATGTACGATACAACCATCCGGGGGGAGTGTTGATTAGCAGCCATCCCCTATACACACCTGCAGTTTGGGAATGAGCTGGGGACCAATCACAAGCTGCAGAGTCATTGTTACAGGCCCCCAATGTGCTTTATAACATCTGCTTTCTGCAACCATTGTCCTCCGCTGTGTACTTAGCTTCTACATCACAATGCTGACCATGGGTGTGGATCATTAGTTCTACAGCATGTTGCTCGACAGTCATAAGGTCGACACCACTAGGTTGACATGCTGAAAGGTCGACGTGGGTCTAGGTTGACATGGGACACGGTCGACACAAGCATTAGGTCGACATGGGCGAGGTCGACAGACAAAAGGTCGACATGGGCACTGAAATGTAGCACCGCATCCCCTCGCTGCGCTCGCCATGCTTCGGGCACACTATTTTATTCTCCCACCACGCCCTAGAGGATGGTAGGGCATGAAATACCGCCTGTCGGCACATGTTGGCTCAAAAACAGTGAAAAAACCCATGTTGACGTTGCTCATGTCGACCTAATGCTTGTGTCCACCTTGTCCCATGTCAAACTAGACCTATGTCATCCTTTCAGCATGTCAACTTAGTGGTGTCTTCGGTGGCGTGATCCGGCCGTCCGGTATAACTGCTGCATAGATACGTTATACCGCCGCAGCGCTGCAAAACATGAACAACTCCTGTCCATCTTTCCATATCCACCTCAAGCTCATCGACTTAGTACATGTCACCCTTTTGTTACTGTTGATATAGTACATGTCGACTGTTTGTTAAGACTCAGAATTACCGCCCTCATCCCCGCTGCCCGGAAACAGACAATATTCCCGTCTCAGGGTTCCACACTAAGCAGGGTAGCCTGCAGTCACTCAAGCAATAGAATGTCAGCAGCACAGATTATTTAAGCTGATCCCATGTCCACATGTCGGCGGGTTGGCCGCTGCCCAGTGGTGGTTACATCAGTATCAGACTTGGGAAGCTCCTCGCTCACAGGCCTCTAATTCTATCATCTGATCTTAGTGAGAACAAGACAACCTGTAACCGCGGCCAGTTGTCTCGTCTGTCTGCAGATACAGGGGGTTATTCTGGTTACCTTGCTCAGATGCGAACATGGGTGTTACCAAATCGTACTGTACGCAGTGTACCCATTTGGGCTGATTCTGCATCGCTGGTGCAACCGGGCATGTGTGCAAATCCACACGGCTCAGGCTTCGCACACTCAGCATAAAATCGCAGAGGTGCAAAGTAATAATGTGGTTCCAGCATCATTCAACCCCGAATCAGCCCCATAGTGTGACCAGAATATATATATAGAGAAATGCATGTAATACTGCGTGTGTGACCCCGGCAGTGGTATATAGCCAGCCGTGCTGTGGGATGCACTGCGGCCTGTCAGAGCTGTGATCCAGACCAGATAAGCTGTGTGTAACACAATGACGCACACCGTACACAATCACACACTGTCAGCCTGTGTCAGTGAGCTGAGCTGCTCCCACAGATCCCTTCATGTTTGTCCATTTGCCTGTTTTTCAGAGACTCCTGGGAGATTCGCAGGGCGGTCGCTGGCATCACTGATTGACGCAACTTTGCCAACCTGAGGCCTGGCCAGCTCTTCTGAGGTGAGAGACGTTGCTGTGAGTACACAACTGCAAGGGTGCAATAACTCCACCTAACCACCGCACAACTACACGCCCCAATACAGAATAGCCTAGAAAGCAATAATAACAAGTGAGGTAACAGTATAGCGCAATATGTCACCTAAATATGGACTTCATTTTCTGTCACGTCCAGATGTCCTGGTGTTGGACCTGGTTGTTATGGTTAAAATCTCACATTTCCCTGTCACAATTTGTACAATTTGTACTTGCACATAATACAAAAGATGTAACATCACCGCTAATAAAACTAACGTCCTATGTTCTCTCATCTTTGCCTGTCCTGCATTCCCGCTCCTTGTAACACTCCCGCCATCTTGGGCCTGTCCCTGAACCCCCAGACATTGGACACAGGCCCTGTCCTGTCAGAATGCACAAAGCCACCAGGATTCCAATGTCCCTGAGCTATAAGCGGCATGAGTCATGTGACACAAAGGGGCGTGGCAGTATCGCTGAGTGACAGATAATGTAATGATGTAGGGCCGCATTTATCAAGCAATATTTGCGGTTAATGTATTAAAGGGGGACCGCAGCAGGAATCTCCGTTCCCGGCTGCGATCCCCCCCTGCAGCGCCGCCGGCCGCATCCCCCATAGGTTTCTATGGGGGATGCGAAGCTGCCTGATGTATTAACATCGGGCAGCCCGGCATCGCACCCCTGGGCTATCGCCATTCTGATATGGCGATAGCCCATTGTAGCCTATGGCTACATATCGCACTGCCGAGCAGGGCAGTGCGGTAAGAGGGGTCAGCGGGGGTCAGCCCTGTCCCTGTTCCCTGGTAATGATACATGCCAGCGGTATTTCACAATACCGCAATGCGATGTCATCACGCCGGCATCGCTTTATAATGATAAATGCGCCCCGTAATCATTTATGTATTGTTAGGCACTGCGGAACCCTTGTGGCGCCATATAAATAAACAATGATAATATAAGCCGAGACCTTTAAGTGTAACACAATAAATGGTTTTAAGAATGAGATTTAGGGAGACGCTGGAGTGATTGAGCTCCTCTGAGTGAGCAGACGTCTGCGAATGTCCAGAGCAAATTGTTCTGTTCTCTGTGACAGATTGCAGAGTCCCGGCCAGTCACACACATTAGATGGAGCACAGCCAGCTGGCCGCACTACAGATATAACGGGGGTGTCAGTGACTGATGCTGGGAATTATTGGCTGGGTCGTATTCTGTGCTGCAACCGCGCTTCGCTCCATCTGGGGTAGCAACTCCTATCCCCGTGGCAATGGGTGATCTATTGCTGGCAATGGGGCTTTGTGTTGGGTACACACCTACAGATTTATCTGTCCAATCTGGTAATGTACGGGAGCTAATAACAATCAGCCATTGGTTGGACAGCAGACAGTTATTGGTCAGACTCACTGATTTAACCACCAATCATTATTCCTTGCTTTCCAGGGGTGGGGAGTAATTGGTTGATTGTCCTCTGCTACCATACATTACCAGATAAATCTTTAGGTGTGTACCCAACTTTAGCCGGACACGTCGCAGCGCAGGCTGCAGCGGCAGAATCAGTGAACAAGATGTTATTAAGGAAAGTAGATTATTGAGGTGGTGATACCGCCCCGGGGACGGATCTCTCTACTGCCGCCAACCTTTCTCCGAGCTGAGACACTTCAGGTGCTTGTGTGGAGGAAGAAAGAATAAAGTCACTGCTGTTACACTCCCCCCCCCCCCCCACCCTGCATGCTGCTGTGTTACACGTCCCCCCCCCATCCTACATGCTGCTGTGTTACATGCCCCCCATCCTGCACGCTGCTGTGTTACACGTCCCCCCCCATCCTGCACGCTGCTGTGTTACACGTCCCCCCCATCCTGCACGCTGCTGTATTACACGTTCCCCCCCCCGTCCTGCACACTGCTGTGTTACACGTCCCCCCCATCCTGCACGCTGCTGTATTACACGTTCCCCCCCCCCCCCCGTCCTGCACACTGCTGTATTACATGTCCCCCCATCCTGCACACTGCTGTTACATGTCCCCCCTGTCCTGCACGCTGCTGTGTTACATGCCCCCCCCCATCCTCCACGCTGCTGTTACACGTCCCCCCCATCCTGCACACTGCTGTATTACATGTCCCCCGCCATCCTACATGCTGCTGTATTACATGTCCCCCCCCATCCTGCACGCTGCTGTTACATGTCCCCACTGTCCTGCATGCTGCTGTGTTACACGTCCCCCCACATCCTGCAGGCTGCTGTGTTACATGGCTGCCCTGTCCTGCATGCTCCTGTGTTACATGTCCCCCCCCATCCTGCACGCTGCTGTGTTACACGTCCCCCCCCCCACATCCTGCACGCTGCTGTTACACGTCTGCCCTGTGCTGCACGCTGCTGTGTTAAATGTCCCCCCCCATCCTACACGCTGCTGTGTTACACGTCCCCCCATCCTGCACGCTGCTGTTACATGTCCCCCCTGTCCTGCACGCTGCTGTTTTACACGCCACCCCCATCCTGCACGCTGCTGTGTTACATCCCCCCCATCCTGCACACTGCTGTTACACGTCGCCCCCCATCCTGCACGCTGCTGTTACACGCCCCCCCATCCTGCATGCTGCTGTGTTACACGCCCCCCCCATCCTGCACACTGCTGTGTTACATGTCCCCCCATCCTGCACGCTGCTGTGTTACACGCCCCCCATCCTGCACACTGCTGTGTTACACGTCCCCCCCATCCTGCATGCTGCTGTGTTACACGCCCCCCCATCCTGCACGCTGCTGTTACACGTCGCCCCCCCCCATCCTGCACGCTGCTGTTACACGTCGCCCCCCCTATCCTGCACGCTGCTGTGTTACACGTCGCCCCCCCATCCTGCACGCTGCTGTTACACGTCCCCCCCATCCTGCACGCTGCTGTGTTACACGTCCCCCCCATCCTGCACGCTGCTGTGTTACACGTCCCCCCTATCCTGCACGCTGCTGTGTTACACGTCCCCCCCATCCTGCACGCTGCTGTTACACGTCCCCCCCATCCTGCACGCTGCTGTGTTACACGTCCCCCCCATCCTGCACGCTGCTGTGTTACACGTCCCCCCCATCCTGCACGCTGCTGTGTTACACATCCCCCCCATCCTGCACGCTGCTGTTACACATTCCCCCCCCATCCTGCACGCTGCTGTGTTACATGCCCCCCCCATCCTGCACGCTCCTGTTACACAGCCCCCCCATCCTGCACGCTGCTGTGTTACATGCCCCCCCCATCCTGCACGCTGCTGTTACACAGCCCTCCCATACTGCACGCTGCTGTTACACAGCCCCCCCCCCCCCATCCTGCACTCTGCTGTGTTTCACTCCCCCCCCCCCCCCCCCATAGAGTTGGGCATCGGCTGCATTGTTCTCTGCTCTCCAAGATGTTCTGAATGTGTTAACGCTTGTAGGGCGGCTGCAGAGAACCTCAATAAACAGGGATTTGAGTAATGCGTCCTTCTGACCATTACTATAGCAACACGTAGAATCCCTGACACAGAGCAGAGACCGCGGCGGCAGCTGCTGAGAGCACTTGTCAGGTACATTCACTGTATCCGGCTGCCCATCTCCGCTTCACCTTCTGCTGGCACCATTGTTCCTTGACCAATCAGATTCAGGCTTCCGGGGGCACAAGGCAGCTGAAACTTATGTGTATGTGTCTGAGGCTGTGGAACTAGAAGTCTCAGCATTATCTGAGTACATACAGCATAGGTAAGTGTGCAGCAGCTATGGAAAGTACTGTATGTGGAACAACAAGTTTCAGCACTCGGCAAAAAAATACTGGTAGTGGTGACCAATGGTGGCTCCACTGGGGAGGTCCAAAATAAAATGAGGGAGCCACACCAACCCACCACTCCACTAGTGATTGGTTCCCCCTGGTCAGGTGATCACACTACGAATTCGCACATTTTGAAGCCGCTTTGTACATGCGTTGGGAGTACTGCCGCTAGATAAGCATTCTCTCTGTGGTGAATGGTATCGCCACAGATGCTTCAAACTGTCTATAGAGGACCATTGGCAACAAACCAGCTCCTAACTTATCATTTATCAATTGCCCCGATGCCCACTTCTCCCCTGGGTGCTGCGAGGAAGCTGGCGCAGGATAATGCATCAGGTCGGTCAGTCCTGGGCATTACTGTAGTTCCGTGTGCCAGTTTGCTTGTTATCCAGGTGGGCTGGGCATTAGGAGTCAACAGCTGACCTAATCCATGTTCCCAGCTACATGGAAATCATTTCCCCATTACATGGCAGGATTGTGAGTGGCAGGTTGGCGTGATTGGCGGCGTGGGATGTACCACCTCGTCTGCAGTAATCACATATGTAAGAAGCTCATAGGTAACTGCTGGTGTAACCTCTGCAAGGAACGCATCGCACTGTGGTGGGAAATGCAGACAGTGGGGGTTATTCAGGTTGGATCGCATTCTCCTGTTAGTACATCCCACCCTTAAATTGAGAAGTGCCGTGCAGGAAAACAACAAGACTCTCCCATGTGTGAGATGCTACGTGCTGATGTATTATGTGGTGATGCCAAGAAACATTCCATTATTTCATAGAACACATTTACCCGAACCCCCCCCCTGTAGTCGGGCAATGTATAGCGCTGCTGTGTATTAATAGACGCACATGTATACAGGACGAGACAGAAGCAGAACTCTGGGAGGCAATGGAGTCATCTGGCGCTGGGCTCCTGCTCTCAAGGGGCACCTCTCCACCACTGCCAGTTTAAGGGGGAGATTCTCTAAGCAACCCCGTTATCGGGGTTTTTACCGCATTTTGGGATGCTCTAAGCGGGGGGCATCGCCAGAAAATTCAGGCAATGCCCCATAGAAGCCTATGGGCTTCTAACGCAAACCCACCGCCGCCCCGTACCGACCTACCGCCGCCCCGCACGGACCCCGCCGCCCCGCATCAACCCCCCCCTTACCTGTGTCCAGGCAGCACAGAGCTGTGCTGCCCGGACCTGTGACCTCCTCCTCCTCCCTGCACTAAAATCCTCTTCCGGGTGCAGGGAGGAGGAGAGCCCGGCGCAGCAGCAGCGCCGGGTAAGGGAGGGAGGGGAGAGCCGCCGGGTCCCCATGGGGTATCGCAAAGGACAGCTCTTAACGCAAGAAAAGATTGCTTATGAATGCGAAGGGGGCGGAGCTGAGCTGCGATTTTTAGAGAATCTCCCCCTAAATCAATTAATGGAAAGCTATCAAAATCGCTTCTGTGGCTGAGTTTTGAAATATATGTGTTCTCTATCTATCTATCTATCTATCTATCTATCTATCTATATCTATATCTAGGCCCCTGACAGAAGGGTCAGGGGCCGGTAAAAGCTCCGCCATAACTAACACAATGTTTGTTTGATTTTCTCATCGCCGTTGCCTGAAAATGTTGGTCTGCGGCCAAAACGACAATAAGCCGCTCGTTATTTTAATGGCTTGTGTTGCCGCCACTAACCCCATCAAACACAGGCTACTGAGTGACCGGCTCTCCATCCCCAGGGTTTAATGGTGTGCGGATCGCATGAGTGCACGGAGGACGCCCCGGCATCATAAGCAGATGAGTCGTCGTGATTAGTAATTACCACAGAGAGAAGACAATCATCTGCTACGGGCTTGTTAATTAAAATCTGACTTCACTTTATGGACGGCGGGATGATGGGTGGAGGTCGGCGCAGTCGTTTAGTCATACGGGTCGTGGTAACGCCAGACCTTATGGAAGCCTCCTGAATTAATGGACGGGTTTTATATCGTAAGGAACAAATGGGATTGTGAGCGGGGCAGCGCCGTTACATGGATGATTTCTACTTTATCTGAAAACAACAAAGTCTGCACCAGCGCCTCATTTCCATACACGCCGGTTCTGTTTTCAGAAATATTTTGGGAATTGGGGTTCTCTCTCCCACTTGAGTGTATGGGGTCATTGGGCCTAATTCAGACCTGATCGCAGGGCAAATTTGTTCTCAAAATGGGCAAAACCATGCTGCACTGCAGGGAGGTAGATGTAACCAGCGCAGAGAGACTTAGATTTGGGTGGGGTGCGTTGATGCGGAAATCTAAACTGCAGCGTAAGCATAAAGCAGTCGGTTTTTTGCTGCACAGAAACAATAGAACTCCCCCCAAATCTAACTCTCTCTGCACCTGTTACATCTGCCCCACCTGCAGTGCAGCATGGTTTTTGCCCATTTTGAGAACAAATTTGCCCTGTGATCTGGTCTGAATTAGGTCCTTGTGTTAGATTGCCCTATACAATAACCCCCTACTGTCCATGTCGCTGAATAAGGGTAATTGCGCTGGGACATTACGGCGATTTGTAATGAATGTGATAAAGTTGTACCTTCCTAAGGTCCCAGACAAACCCCCGCCATGCACAGGACGCGGGGGAGACCCTGACCACAGATGGCGAGATACTCGGTAACCTGACGAGATAATATCGGCCAGTCCCATAATAATCCCGGTACAGATAAGCCGCACTCTAACAGATGAAGTTTCTGTATATTAGCAGCTGACAGATGGACTCGGCCAGCAAACTGCATAAAACAAGACAACTCTGAGTATGGATTATCAGGTCATTAAAAGTTTATGGAAGCTCGGAGACCCCCTGTGACTCTTCCCCCCCCCCCCCCCCCCCCCTATACAATAGCTGTCAGCAGGACTGGGCTGTAAAACATGGTGTCCTGGGAATAGCATCGCCGCGGTCAGCGTACTCCGGGATTATCTCATTATCGGGAATGTGGCGTCATTTCTGTACCAGGGTGATCACACTGTCCAGGAGGGGGGGACAGACGATATATCTATACATTCTCTCCAAGGCTTAGTACATCTCCCTCCAGAGAGTCTTTTCACCTCTCTCCCTATCTTTAGATTCTACCGTAACATACACAAGGGAGGGTTGTTCACATGGGGCGGCCCGAGTGGGATCGAAAGGCAAACACTCTGTACTATATAGTCTGGCCTGCACTGTCTATTTTTCTGTTTGATTTCGATGCTGCGGGGCCGCGCATCAGGATCGAATGTGGCTGAAAACCGTTCCATGTCCAGTAGATGTATTTACACATCCCCACTGTCCTAATCTTGGCAGGACAGTCCGATGTATCACCCCTGGGACGCAGTGTCTCTGGTGGTGGGAGGACACTGGCGAACATGCGCCCAGCGTCTGTTCACAGGAGAGGGAGATGGGGCTCACAGGACGCTGGGCATGCTCCCATAGTGATGAAAACAGGGGAGTGGCTACCACATTAATGTTTGATTCCAGACATGCTATCTGGTCTAATAGACGAGAGAGAGTGTTAGTGAGGGAAAAGTGTTAATAGAATGTAAGGGCATGCCGCACTAAAGCCACCCAGCCCAACCAGTCCAGGGCCCCACACCACCGTTACCCTAAATGCACCTGAGTAGTATTACTGAACTAATTTGAGCATCTACCTCTATCTGTATGTATGCTATCTGGTCTAAAGCTCACAGCAGACTATGGGGCACATTTATCAATAAACCGTGATGTTTTCGCGATAATATCGATTAACATCGCATCAACATCGCATTGCGATGTTGTGCTACATCACCTGGATTTATGAAGGGAGGTGGGCAGGGAGAGCAGCTGCGTAAACAAGCTGTTCCTGCGATATCAGCTTCCTGCAGAGGCGAAGAGAAAACACTCCCCTGGACATGCCCCCTTTTCCCCAGGCCAATTAAACTGCAGGATCACCGATGCTGTGGGGGACAGGGACCAACTTCCTCAGTGCTGAAGTGGGGGACAGGGACCAGCCTGCGAGGGACCCGCTCCATGGGTGGTCAGCCGGATCAGCGCCGCGGAAGTGGGGGACTGGGACCAGCCTGCCGGGGGACCCGCCGGTCAGCTGGATTAGCGCCGCTGAAGTGGGGGACGGGGACCAGCCTGCCAGATCAGCGCTTCTGTATGGGGACACTGTTGGTACTACTCCGATGCTAATGCTGAGCGGCCGTCAATGGCAGAGGGACAGGTAAGGGAGGGAGGAGAGGACACTGGGGAGGCATAACGCCACTTCAGCAATGCGAAGGGATCGGGGATCAAGTTCCGAAAGAAAAATGCTTTTGAAACTTGATACATTTCAAAAGACAGCAGTTCCTATTATAAAGATAGGAACTGTGAAAAGAGTAAAAATGCGTTATCTGTGCCCTTCATATTCTGATAATAAAGGCATTGATACATTTGTGAGATACTTAAATTTCAGGGTAAAGGCCGGTTTTCTCATTTTTTTTCTCATTACACCCTTGATAAATGGGGCCCTATGCTTTTAAAGGTGAGCAGTGACCAACACACCTGTCACTAATCATCTAGGGAAATGGTTAACATAAGCTATGAGATATAGGTTAAAACAGGGTGCATGAGAGAATGATCTCATGCACCCTGTTTTAACCTTCCCGAAGGTGGAATATCTGTCGGCTAATATTTAGCCCACCTGTTCTTATACAGAGGCATCTGAAAACCTGACCTGGGGGTCCAGGCTACTGTCAGCACTTCTGTTACCAGCTGGAGGAAATGCCTGGGCCTCTGCTGTACCCCTGATGCGCTGACATGTGGTACCGTACTGCTGATACAGGGCCACGTTAACTCGGATGTGTCCCCCCTGCTATTACTTAGGGGCTGATCTCTGACTCCGCAGCCTCAGGGATGAGCCCCTGCAGTATCAGTTACCTCCATGTGTGCAGCTGGACACTCAGGCCCCATGCACCAGGCTGCACAAGGTGGCGGCTCCTAGCTGGACGGTGACATCTGGCTGACACATGCCGTTCCCTGGTGGGGACTGCGCAGCTGTCATGGCCTCTGTTCTCTGTGCGCTTACAGACCTCTCCTGCATCTGAGGCCACAAGGTCCAGCACCGCGGGAACAGGACATCCCCTGATGCTTTTATTTTTAATATTGAGTCAGAGGTTAAACCAACAATAGGTCACATTCAAGTTTAAAAGGAAAATAAAGCGAAAGCATGGAAGAGGCTGCCAGTCCTAAATGTGCGACTCTGAGGTGCTGGATCTACATGGCCTGCGCAGTGCACTCTTCTCTGGAGGCTATGAAATAATGGGCTAAATGGGGATTGTTCTGGAAGTGTAGGTTCTAATGAACTTGGGCTGAGAGAACAAGAAGAATGCAGAAAACCTGTCCTGCTGGGGGCACTGGAAGGCTGAATACCGCTGTATTGGAGCAGCAGGGAACCAAAACTAAGTGCACAACAGATAGGGATGTGTCACACATTGCGTTTTGATTGGAATACATCCGGCATACACAGCGCCGTTTGTATTGACAAATCTACATGCACCGCATTAATAATCGCAGAGGACGGCTACCCCGATGATCTATCCTTTGCGCAGATAGGAGTTCCAGGACTACTGCTGCACCAATGCATGCCCGGGGGCACTGGAAAATATCCTATTGTATTCCTCTTGGGGAATTACGCCTTCTTGTAGCCCACTGGCCTCTTGTACGAGGGTGAGTCAAAAACTATCCACTCTCCAGTAGTTAAACTTATTTTGGCCGCAATTTTTTATCATTGTTTTATATACTAGGTTGCGGTCTCCCCAGTCACTGTTGTGCAGGTCTGAACGTGTTACATCCGTTCATTTGTGACGGCACAGTAAGAAAAATGGCTGCCCCACTTGTGAATTGCAAGAAAGAAGAGCAGGGTGCAGTGATTATCTGTGTGTGGTCTGAGGGTGTGTTTGGTGCTGATATTTACTGAAGACTTTGTGCAGAGTATGAAAAAAGTGTTCTGGCATGTATGAATGTATAGAGAAGTTCAAGGAAGGTCACAGAAGTGTCAGCCATGAAGAAGGAGCCGGGCGCCCGTCCACGACTGATGAGAACATTGAACTGATTCTGTTGGATAGACAAGTGACAGTGGTTTATTTTACAAATCAGCCATGGCTTTGCCTGTGAAATAATCCTCGAGAGACTCGGTGCATCCGTGGCTTGCAGCTAAGCCTAAAACTTTTTTTTAGTGAAGGAACATGAAAGCTTGTTGGGAGATGGACAAAATGTATTTAAAAGCATACAGATTCTTTTTGACTCCCCCCTCGTACTTTATCTTGTCCGTGTCACTGGTATTGGGGAGGTTCCTTTTACCCCATTGCATAAAAACAGCCTCCAAACATCCATCGCGCCGCGGTTCAGTAACTTTCCACGACCACCAGAAACATTGGCGCACAAACTCATGATTCCCCCATGCGACCACTTCTGCTAACAGACTAATGCTGCTTTCCCACTGCCTACCCGGGTAAAGACCTGTTTTTTTTTAAATGGGTCTTTACCCGGGTAAGAGCCACAAAGACCCTTTCCCACTGCAGCTTTTAAACGGTAAATTACCGTTTAAAAGCAGTAAATGTCCCATTCACACTTACCCGTGTAAACCACAAAGCAACACGTTTAAACTCTCTAGTAAACCTTGCCTGTCATTAAAAACATCACATGCACCAATCATGTTCTTAACCTTTATTATTATTTCTAAATACCGTTTAAAACCCTTTCCCATTGCCAAAAAAAACGGCTCTTACACGGGTAAAACACTGTTTATACCGGTATTTGTTACCCGGGTAAAGCAACCTGGAGCTTTCCCACTGCAGCTCTAGCCGTTTAAAAAGGCTAAAAAAACAGCATTTTACTGTGTAAAGCCTGCAGTGGGAAAGGGGCATTAAGCGCACCGCAACTTTAATGGTACCAATGAACCAGGCCAACCATCCGCCTGAGCGCTGGCACCGCTTAGTTATAGACTTTTACTATTTCATTATACTCGCCAGTGACGCTCGCAACCTTATTTCACATCAACTTATGTATTGTTTTGTTCTGGTTTATTATTATCTTTATAACTGTATTACTTTTAATAACTTCCAACCCCCCCCCCCCCCCCCCGGCAGATTTTTTTCTGAAGCGCCATTCTACGCAGCAGTATTTCGTGAGCGTTCCGGCCCTGTGATTACCCAATAACAATTAAGACTCGCCCACCGCAGTAGATGTGTTTCGTGCGCTACATAAATTTCCATGGAAACAAATTTGCTTCTATTTTTATATCGTACAGAAAAACAAATCTCTGAGCGGCGTCCTTCACTCTCCTCTCGGAGAACAAGTGCTTCAGTCTCCGCTATAAACTCTGACAGGAGAGCTTCAGTATAACAGTAACATTGTAGAGTGGCTGTTCTAGAGTGCTGGGCAATTTACTCCACAATATCCGCGCTGTCTCCTCATTGGCCAGCCTTGCTTTAATGGTCCCTCCGTGATGAGCCTCTTTATAGCAGATAGAGCTCTTAGAAATCCAACTGGGACTTGTTGAGACAGCGTACAGGCCCCTGTGACATAATAGATCGATATCTGACCTTACATGCAGTCTTCTGGGACTATTTAAAAGACCTGTTTGGATCTGGGATATTGGTTGGGTCATTAATTAGACAAGGAGAGGTCAAATATTGACAAATGGAGTACAACTGGCAAATACAGATGTAGCGAGCTCCAAATCTCCTTATAATTTTTGAGTCAGCGGCTCCCCACTGGCGGAGGTCACGACACAGGAAAACAGGAGGCTGGGTAGTGATAGTGGTGTGTGGGCATAAGGGGGACTAAAGAAGAGGGTGGGGGACACTGTGCAGCTTCTGCCAGTGGGTAAGGGGCCAGCGTGGCAGCACAGGATGGTGGACCTGAGTCAGTGTCTCCTCCTACTGGGTGGGAGTTTGGGTGCATGAGAGCAGGAGGCTGGGTGGTAAAGCATGATAGGGGAATGTGGGCAACACAGGATGAGCGGGTCCCCACTGGCGGAAGTTACGGGGCAGGAGAACAGGAGGCAGGGCAATAATAGAGGTGTGTAGGCATGAGGGGTAGTAAAGGTTTTTGGCTGATGCTGAGTAAGGATAGGCATTGGTGCAGACTCCATCGATGGTTGGCATTGATGGCGATTTTGCACCCTGCCATAGATAGTAGTAACATATTACTTGGATAACCATCGATTGTTGTAGCTATCGATGGTAATCCATTACAATCGGACTGAATAGGCCATGGGTCAATGAGAACTTGGTGGCGGGACTTCCAGGTGTGGGGGGCGGAGCTATGCTCCGTGTCCCGGCTCCTTAAAAAAAATTGAAACTTGATCGGTTCTCCTTTGCCATCGATGTAGGGAAACCATCTGGTCCTCCCACATTGATGGCAAAAGTATTCAACCATCGATTATTTAAAATCATTGATGGTCGATGGGCATCCCTAGAACTGGAGGAGGGTGGGGGACAGTATGCAGCTCCCGGCAGTGGGTGAGCGTCTCCTCGCACTGGGAGGGAGTGAGCGTGCATGAGAGCAGGAGGCTGTATAATAGTGGTATGTGGGCAAGACATTGATAAAAGTTGTGATGCTGGTGCAGAGAACCGTGGGGACACTTCTGGCAGTGGAGGAACCAGCAGCGCGGCGGCCAGGGGCGAATTTCTCACCTAGGGGCGGCACCTGCTTGTAGCGGTTCGTGAAATGCGGAAGCGGGGTCGCGGGGGTCCGCTGGGGGGTGGAATTGCCGGAAGGGGGTCTGCAAATTGCGGGAGGAGGGGGGGTGTGCGGGGATCCGCGATTAGCGGAAGGGGGTCCTCAAATCGGGGGAGGGGGTGCGGGGGGGCTTGAATCGCGGGAAGGTGGATCCGCAAATTGCGGGAGGGGGGTTTCTCTGGGTCAGTGAATTGTGGGAGGGGGGTTCGTGAATCATGGGAGGGGTGCGGGGGGGTGTGTGCCGTGAATCAAGGGAGGGGTGCAGGGGGGGGGGGTGGCGCGGGGGTCCGTGAATCGCGCGGGGGGTTAGGTGGTGCCATGAATTGCGAGAGGGGGGGGGGGGGGCGTGAATCGTGGGAGGGGGGGCGAGGTGGTGCCATGAATTGCGTGAGGGGGGGGGCGTGAATCGTGGGAGGGGGGGTCCGCGAATCATGGGAGGGGGTCTGCAAATTGCGGGAGGGGGGGTGTGAATCGCGGGGGTTCCGCAGCACTGTACAGAGAATATGATTACCAGTTATTTATATAGCGCACACATATTCCACAACATTGTACAGAGAATATAGTACAGAGAATATTATTACCAGTTATTTATATAGCGCACGCATATTCTGCAGCGCTGTACATAAAATATTATTACCAGTTATTATATAGCGCAGACACATTCCGCAGCGCTGTACAGAGAATATTATTACCATTTATTTATATAGCGCACACATATTCCGCAGCGCTGTACAGAGAATATTATTATTACCAGTTACTTATATAGCGCACACATATTCCGCAGCGCTGTACAGAGAATATTACCAGTTATTAATATAGCGCACACATATTCCGCAGCGCTGTACAGAGATTATTATTATCAGTTATTTGTATAGCGCACACATATTCCGCAGCGCTGTACAGTCACATCAGTCCCTGCCCCACTAGAGCGTACAATCTATATTCCCTACCACATGTACGCACACACAGACATTCTAGAGTAAATTTTCTTTTGGGAGCCAATCAATTTACTAGTTTATTTTTTTGAATGTGGGAGGAAACCGGAGTACCCGGAGAAAACCCACGCAAGCACGGGAGAATATACAAACCCCACACAGGGCCATGGTGGGAATCAAACCCATGACCTCAGTGCTGTGAGGCATTACACAGCGCAAGCTGGTTTGGTAAAGCGTTAAATTAACACTTCGCTATCCCACGGAGACACTAGATTGGCCTAGCACTTCTGATCTGCCCCATCCATATATCTCATATCAGTGATGAATCTTATTTCATACTGATCACTAGGCCTCAGTGCTTCTGTAACGTGATCTGGATAGTCATCATCATACGGGCACGCAATCAAAAAGGTTGTCATGGCAGCGCGCAACACATGAAAAGGTCGATATGAGATTTGGGATTATTCATCCTTTACTATGCATGTGGATGACGACTGGAAACGGTAATGTGTGTGCAGCGCAGCTTGTCACGCCGCGTCGCCGCATGGAGACGCCAGTAACTAATTGGTGGTCAACATGCTCAGGTGTCAGTGTTGACGCCAAAAAGTTGAAAACTTTTTTTTCATTGTCGACCTTTTGTCACAGACGACCTTGTTCATGTTGGCCTTTGGGTGATGACATTGTCGACATAATGAACCCACACCTTTCTTTAACACCGACATTTGTTTGACCAGGAAGTGGAGAGTGTGAGGCTTAGGAGGTGCTGACACACGGTGGATACATCTGGTACAGCACCGATCGCCTGCTCAGTGTAAGACATTCCCACCAATGGTCTTACATGACACGTACAATTTGAACAATAACAGCAATGGTTTTATTAGAGTACAATTGAAATTCTGTTATTTTCATCAAGTTTTTATAAGCAATTCTCCAAAGTTGTAACATCCATGTTCATATGTAACATGTGAAGAAAAGAAACTGAAAAACCAACGCGTTTCGTCCGTTAGGACTACATCAGGGGTAATGTCAATGTAAAGAATGTAAGCTCCTAAAAGCTGTCATGATGGTCTCCTATGGGTGTGGCTCATTAGGTCTCCACCAAGTTGGTTGACATGCAGGAAGGTCGACATGACTGAAGGTTGACATGGGTTAGGTTGAGAGGGTCATTAGGTCATGGGGAAGGTTGACAGTCAAAAGATCGACATGGGTTTTAAAAAAAAATAAAAATTGTCCCGAATTTCGACAGTCGACATGGACACTGAAACTCGCTGCGCTCGGCACACTATTTTATTCTCCCACCATGCCATAGCGGATGGTAGGGCATGAAATACTGCCTGTCAGCAAATGTCGGCTCAAAAAAATGTGAAAAACCCCATGTCGACCTAATGCTTGGGTTGACTTAATGACCCTAACGACCTTACCCATGTGGACCTTCAGTCATGTCAACCTTAATGCATGTCGACCCAGTGCTTGTAGACCTAATGACCATATCCCTCTCATATTAGGGGTTAAGTGAAGGTGGCCCCCCAGAAAATCAATCTTTGGGTTATAGTTAGTACCTTCAAAATCCGCTGTAATTGTGTGTACTAATATTACACCAAATTTTCTAAAAGAACGGCTACTTGCTCAGATGGAGGCCTGTCCTCTAGCAGTCCCCTCTGTGTGTATCCAGCATCGGACTGTGTAAGTGCATTACAGTAATAACAGAATTTCCATTGTACTCTAATAAAACCATTGCTTTCATTGTTCAAATTGTACGGGTCATGTAAGACCATTGGTGAGAATTTTTGTGCACTCCTATATTCTATATATCTATATCTATATGGGGTTGTATGTATGTACGTATGTATGTATGTATGTATGTGTACATAATATAATGTCCCAATCAGTTTATTCACATAGAAAGCCTGCCAACGTTTCGGTCCCTAAAGACCATTCTCAGGGTAGCAACATCAAGAGACAGCACATCCAGGTGTGGGGTAGGTAACCGGGACGGACCCATACCTGTTGGGACCGAAACGTCGGCAGGCTTTCTATGTGAATAAATGGATTGGGATATTAACCCTGACGACTACATTGAAAACGTCTGGTGAGTGCTGTTTCCCCCCCAGGTCTTGTATGTGTGTGTGTGCATATATATATATATATATATATATATATATATCTCATATACTATTGAGTCGTGAACTGTTGAATATCGGTGGTGTTGATAATGTCAGAGCACTCGTCTGTGTGAGTTTGTGAATATGTATGTATTTGTGTGTGTGTGTGTATTTATGTGTGAGTAGTGTGTATTAATGTCTGTGTGTGGATAAGCTCCCCGTTACGGATTAATGTCCCTGTGTCACTGTGCCATGCACACGCCGCAGGTCTGTCAGTAATAACCCTTCCCGCCCCACTGACTGAGTTCTATAATGTGCACTACAACCTGCTCATGCCTCTCCCTGACGCACATAACCAGCCAGGCCGAGCCGCACGCAGCCGCGTAACTCACTAAGGTAATGTACTCTCCCAGCCTTCGGGGCTAAAAGCTTTTCATTAATGCTAATGGTAGCCAGCGGTAATTAGCCTAAGTACGGCCGGCCGGCTGCTGGGTTAGTGCATTGTTTATTTAATGGAAGAGTATTTTATTGACTTTCCCAGTAATTGGATATTTTCTCTCTGTGTTGCGTAGGCCGCCGCTCGCCGCTAATGGCGCTCAGTCTTGTGTTCCGAGGACTTGGCAGATGGGGATCTGCGGGATCCGCTCTGTGCAAGTGCTTCCAGCTCAGCAGTACGGGGGAACGTTGCCAGAGGCTTAGCAAAAACAAGAAATGTATTTGGATTTGTTCTGTAATAAAGAAATCTGTTCAGCGGCTGCATTAATATTTCTAGCGGCTGCGTTCTCCCGTTATGTCTGGCTTCCTTGCCATCTCCTCCACGCAAAAACAGAATTCATCTAACAAATAAAAATAGGCAAAATTCCCATAGTTTCATGTATTAGGTAAGCATGCGAGCTGCTGTTCTATGTTATCAGGGCACTTGGCTGTAGTACCTCTTAAGGTACATGGGTGGTGGTGGTAGGAGGGCAATGTTGGGCCAAGTTTGAAAGGGTCAGTGCACTCACATCCGTAGTGGAAGGGGTCAGGGCGGAAGGGGCTAAGATGTTGCCATTTCAAACCCCCGCGGCACTGGTTCACACCCCCGCGGCACTGGTTCACACCCACGTGGCAGAACAAAGCGAGAGGTTGAGGGATAATCCCCAACGTGAGTGCGTGTTAGCTTTATTGCCTGCTACCGACCATCTGCCGTGGTGGGAGGTATCACACCAATAATGCATTGCATAGTGCACCCCTCCCCCAACATGCTGTGCATCATATGTGGAGGGAGAATGAATGATGGGCTGAGGGTGAGCTGCTGCTGTGCATCACACGTGGAAGGATAATTGAATGACGGGCTGCTGTGCATCACATGTGGAACGATAATTGATTTCCGAGCTGAAGGTGAGCTGCTGTTGATCTGAATTGAATGACGGGCTGAGAGTGAGCTGCTGTGCATCACATACGAATGGAGAATTGAATGACGAGCTGACAGTGAGCTGCTGTGCATTTCATGTGGAAGGATAATTGATTGCCGAGCTGAGGGTGAGCTGCTGTTGATCACATACGGATGGAGAATTGAATGATGGGCTGAAGGTGAGCTGCTGCTGTGCATCACATGTGGAAGGATAATTTATTTCCGAGCTAAAGGTGAGCTGCTGTTGATCACATGTGGAAGGTGAATTGAATGACAGGCTGAGAGTGAGCTGCTGTGCATCACATGTGGATGGAGAATTGAATGACGAGCTGAGAGTGAGCTGCTGTGCATCACATGTGAATGCAGAATTGAATGACAGGCTGAGAGTGAGCAGCTGTGCATCACATGTGGATGCAGAATTGAATGACAGGCTGAGAGTGAACTGCTGTGCATCACATGTGGATGGAGAATTGAATGACGAGCTGAGAGTGAGCTGCTGTGCATCACATGTGGATGGAGAATTGAATGACGAGCTGAGAGTGAGCTGCTGTGCATCACATGCGGATGGAGAATTGAATGACGAGCTGAGAGAGAGCTGCTGTGCATCACATGCGGATGGAGAATTGAATGACGTGTTGAGACAAACCGGAACTGTACAAAGTGATGCAAATGAATTAAATTAAATGTTACGTTGATGTTAAATTATTATAACAATTAGGTGCACAATATACCTCGTATAACGTGCCCTAACAGCAGTATTGTAGCAGGTCATGCTGGGGTGTGTAGTGCCAAAACAGCTGGGGTGCCGCATGTTGAATATCTCTGCTGTAAGGAGCCTCTGAGGGGGAAACATTATGCTGGGCCCTGATTGACCCTTTCCCACTTCATAGTGACCCTGATTGAATAGTGATGTGAGCACTAGAGGGGTCGGTGTATAAGCAGCTTATTGGGAATGTATGATTAGCGGATACATCACTTATACTGATTGCAGCTCTCAGCACCCTAACCTGCGCCTCACTCATCCTGGTCTCCGCCTCACCAGCGCCACGGATCACTCATACGGGGCACACTACCTATGTGATCCAATTAGCACATCCTCAAGCACTGCTCAACAATCATCATGGCTAATGAGCTCATCTGAAGTGGGTAGAAAATCGGTATTCAGTGTCCCCCTACTTGTGCCTCCCCGAGCCTGTCCCTCCCATCTCACAGACTACCTGTCACTATTCAAATATCAACAGGGGAATGTCGTCATGTTGCTTGTCAACATTTTAACTGTGTCAACATAAGTGTAGATCATGTGTAGAAATAAAGTACCAGCCAATCAGCCGCTGTCAAACACCCCCTGTAACCTGACATGATTGGCTTTAACTGTATCTCTCTCCAAAGCCTAGTACATAGTGCCTATAATTATGCATGTGAAGTATTCTGGCCAGATACGTCTCCATGTTCTATGTGGTCACGTTTGGCTGACTCTCTCTCTCTGTTTGCAGGAGAAGTTGCACCATGGAGGGTGATGGCGTCAGCTGTGTGAAATACCTCATGTTCATCTTCAACTTCTTTATATTTGTAAGTACGTCTTCCTTCCTCCACTGCGCCAGAACGTCAGCATGGCTGCGCCAGGGCGGGGTCTCGCTGACCATAAAGTTCTGGCTACACCCCTGACCCCAGTTCTCCACCTGCACTACTGCTTACTGCTCGGTACATGTTAGTATGCCACACATACATTATAAGGATAGGCGGAGGCTGCTCTGTCCTGTGCGGCCCTGCTCGGTACATGTTAGTATACCGCACATACATGATAAGGATAGGCGAAGGCCACTCTGTCCTGTGCGTCCCTGCTCGATACATGTTAGTATACCGCACATACATGATAAGGATAGGCGAAGGCCACTCTGTCCTGTGCGTCCCTGCTCGATACATGTTAGTATACCGCACATACATGATAAGGATAGGCGAAGGCCACTCTGTCCTGTGCGGCCCTGCTCGGTACATGTTAGTATGCCGCACATACATGATAAGGATAGGCGAAGGCCACTCTGTCCTGTGCGTCCCTGCTCGATACATATTAGTATACCGCACATACATGATAAGGATAGGCGAAGGCCACTCTGTCCTGTGCGGCCCTGCTCGGTACATGTTAGTATGCCGCACATACATGATAAGGATAGGTGAAGGCCACTCTGTCCTGTGCGGCCCTGCTCGGTACATGTTAGTATACCGCACATACATGATAAGGATAGGCGAAGGCCGCTCTGTCCTGTGCGTCCCTGCTCGATACATGTTAGTATACCGCACATACATGATAAGAATAGGTGAAAGCCAAAATAAATTCAGAAATAAAGTACAAGAGAACAATTGTGAAATATTTCCATAGACCAGAATATAGTCGTCGTACCCCCCCCCCCCCCCCCCCTAATTAGAGTACTAATTACTCTAAAGCAGTGGTAGCCAACCCTAGCCCTCGAGGGCTACCAACAGTTCACATTTTCCAGACAACCTAGCTGCTGCACAGCTGCACTCATTAATCACTGACACATTTTAAAAGATCCACAGATGGAGCTAATTAGCTCACTTGTGATTCTGTGAGGAGACCTGCAAAACCTGCACTGTTGGTAGCTCTCGAGGACTAGGGTTGGCTACCCCAGCTCTAAAGTCTCTGTGCTCAATCATAGATATCCCTAACACCTGGACTGTAATGGTGGAGTGTGTGAAACTTTTTTTCTGTTGCCTTCAAAGGACATGGGCCTAGAGGTGGTCAGCCCTGGTTCCCCATCCCAACCCCTCAGGTTCCCCCAACAGGTCACTGTTTTTGGTGATTTCTCTCTGTGGACAATGGTTGCTTCATTACAGTAATGCAGAAAACATGACCTGTTGGTGATACTTGATGGCGGGAGATGGGAAGCCTTCTGAGTGACCAGTGGTGCTCATGTGTGTTTTGGTGATCCCATCTGATTGAACCCCTCTAATGTTCTCTGTTTTACCTGAACTCTTTTCTTCTTCCCAGCTCGGTGGAACCTTACTGCTTGGACTTGGGATTTGGGTCATGGTTGACCCCACTGGTTTCCGGGAGATTATTGCTGCCAATCCATTGATGTTCATGGGTGCCTACCTGGTCCTTGCCATGGGTGCCATGTTGTTTCTGCTCGGCTTCTTGGGCTGCTGTGGAGCCATCCGTGAGAACAAGTGTCTTCTGTTGTTTGTACGTATTGTGCTCTAGTTCTAAGCATGTATGTAGTCCACACTCCAGCGCATCTCTAGCGCTGAGCATGTATGTAGTCCACACTCCAGCGTATCTCTAGCGCTGAGCATGTATGTAATCCACACTCCAGCGCATCTCTAGCGCTGAGCATGTATGTAGTCCACACTCCAGCGCATCTCTAGCGCTGAGCATGTATGTAGTCCACACTCCAGCGCATCTCTAGCGCTGAGCATGTATGTAGTCCACGCTCCTGCGCATAGCATGTATGTAGTCCACACTCCAGCGCATCACTAGTGCTGAGCATGTATGTAGTCCACAATCCTGAGCACCTCTAGCGCTGAGCATGTATGTAGTCCACGCTCCTGCGCATAGCATGTATGTAGTCCACACTCCAGCGCATCACTAGTGCTGAGCATGTATGTAGTCCACAATCCTGAGCACCTCTAGCGCTGAGCATGTATGTAGTCCACGCTCCTGCGCATAGCATGTATGTAGTCCACACTCCAGCACACCTCTAGCACTGAGCATGTATGTAGTCCACGCTCCTGCGCATAGCATGTATGTAGGCCACACTCCTGCGCATCACTAGTGCTGAGCATGTATGTAGTCCACGCTCCTGCGCATAGCATGTATGTAGTCCACGCTCCAGCACACCTCTAGCGCTGAGCATGTATGTAGTCCACGCTCCTGCGCACCTCTAGCGCTGAGCATGTATGTAGTCCACGCTCCTGCGCACCTCTAGCGCTGAGCATGTATGTAGTCCACGCTCCTGCGCACCTCTAGCGCTAAGCATGTATGTAGTCCACGCTCCTGCGCACCTCTAGCGCTGAGCGTGTGTGCAGTCCACACTCCGGTGCACCTCTAGCGCTGAGCATGTATGTAGTCCACGCTCCTGCGCACCTCTAGCGCTAAGCATGTATGTAGTCCACGCTCCTGCGCACCTCTAGCGCTGAGCATGTATGTAGTCCACGCTCCTGCGCATAGCATGTATGTAGGCCACACTCCTGCGCATCACTAGTGCTGAGCATGTATGTAGTCCACAGTCCTGAGCACCTCTAGTGCTGAGCATGTGTGTAGTCCACGCTCCTGCGCATAGCATGTATGTAGTCCACGCTCCAGCACACCTCTAGCGCTGAGCATGTATGTAGTCCACGCTCCTGCGCACCTCTAGCGCTGAGCATGTATGTAGTCCACACTCCTGCGCACCTCTAGCGCTGAGCATGTATGTAGTCCACGCTCCTGCGCACCTCTAGCGCTAAGCATGTATGTAGTCCACGCTCCTGCGCACCTCTAGCGCTGAGCATGTATGTAGTCCACGCTCCTGCGCACCTCTAGCGCTGAGCATGTATGTAGTCCACGCTCCTGCGCACCTCTAGCGCTAAGCATGTATGTAGTCCACGCTCCTGCGCACCTCTAGCGCTGAGCATGTATGTAGTCCACGCTCCTGCGCACCTCTAGCGCTGAGTGTGTGTGTAGTCCACACACCTGCGCACCTCTAGCGCTGAGCGTGTGTGTAGTCCACACACCTGCGCACCTCTAGCGCTGAGCGTGTATGTAGTCCACGCTCCTGCGCACCTCTAGCGCTAAGCATGTATGTAGTCCACACTCCGGTGCACCTCTAGCGCTGAGCATGTATGTAGTCCACGCTCCTGCGCACCTCTAGCGCTGAGCGTGTGTGTAGTCCACGCTCCTGCGCACCTCTAGCGCTCAGCGTGTGTGTAGTCCACGCTCCTGCGCACCTCTAGCGCTGAGCGTGTGTGTAGTCCACACTCCTACGCACCTCTAGCGCTGAGCGTGTATGTAATCCACACTCCTGCGCACCTCTAGCGCTGAGCATGTATGTAGTCCACGCTCCTGCGCACCTCTAGCGCTGAGCGTGTGTAGTCCACGCTCCTGCGCACCTCTAGCGCTAAGCATGTATGTAGTCCACGCTCCTGCGCACCTCTAGCGCTAAGCATGTATGTAGTCCACGCTCCTGCGCACCTCTAGCGCTGAGCATGTATGTAGTCCACACTCCGGTGCACCTCTAGCGCTAAGCATGTATGTAGTCCACGCTCCTGCGCACCTCTAGCGCCGAGCATGTATGTAGTCCACAAACGGTGCACCTTTAGCGCTGAGCATGTATGTAGTCCACGCTCCGGCGCACCTCTAGCGCTGAGCGTGTGTGTAGTCCACGCTCCTGTGCACCTCTAGCGCTGAGCGTGTGTGTAGTCCACACTCCTGCGCACCTCTAGCGCTGAGCGTGTATGTAGTCCACACTCCGGTGCACCTCTAGCGCTGAGCGTGTATGTAGTCCACACTCCTGCGCACCTTTAGCGCTGAGCATGTATGTAGTCCACACTCCGGTGCACCTCTAGCGCTGAGCATGTATGTAGTCCACACTCCGGTGCACCTCTAGCGCTGAGCATGTATGTAGTCCACACTCCGGTGCACCTCTAGCGCTGAGCATGTATGTAGTCCACACTCCTGAGCACCTCTAGCGCTGAGCATGTATGTAGTCCACGCTCCTGCGCACCTCTAGCGCTAAGCATGTATGTAGTCCACGCTCCGGTGCACCTCTAGTGCTGAGCATGTATGTAGTCCCCACTCCTGCGCACCTCTAGCGCTGAGCGTGTGTGTAGTCCACGCTCCTGCGCACCTCTAGCGCTGAGCGTGTGTGTAGTCCACGCTCCTGCGCACCTCTAGCTCTGAGCATGTATGTAGTCCACACTCCTGCGCACCTCTAGCGCTGAGCATGTATGTAGTCCACACTCCGGTGCACCTCTAGCGCTGAGCATGTATGTAGTCCACACTCCTGCGCACCACCGGGTCCCGGCAGCTGTTTGTCCATCAGTAAATAGTTCCTGCACAGGCCACAACAGTGTCTCGCTGGGACTATGTACAAAGGCTTTGCTGTCACCATCCTGTGCCCTGGGGTCATACAGCTGTGGTCTACATTCAGCATTTACCAGCTGCCTGCACAATGATATCAGGAATAGTTCTTGTAAACCTCTAATATGGGACTTAAATGGAATCATCCAAATGTGTTGAGTCATGGAAATCTGACCTGTGAACAGTTTGGCTTCACACAAAACTGCCTATGGCAGTGGTTCCCATACTGGGGGTCGTGGCACTAGTAGGTGGTACATTGGATTTGTGGTCCGAGAACAATTCAAATTAATTATGGTCAATGTAATGGATGAGATAGAAAAATATTACGCTAAGTAAATTGTAATTCTTTGTTTCTCTTGAAACTTTTGGCCTGGGTGGCCGGGTGGCCGGGTACCGTGAAACAAATTCTGACACTGATTCCAAAAAGTTTGGGAACCACCTAAACACATTACCGTGCAGGGGTAACAGAACGATCTACGTCTCCATCCTGCCAGGGAAGTTGTCCATCTTCCTCATGGCACTGTATGTAACACCGTGCCTGCAGCAGAATGTATACAGGGCATGAGACTAACCTGCTATGTACGGGTACAGCGGGCCCCTGCACGGATACAGCGGGCACCTGCATAGTTATTGCTGATGGATATGTTGTGTTTTCTCTTTCAGTTCTTCATGTTTATCCTGGTGATATTCCTGGCAGAGCTGTCCGCTGCTATTTTGGCGTTCCTCTTCCGGGAGAATGTAAGTGTCACAATGGTGTCCGGTGTCTAGTACGTACAGGGCTGGGCGTACCGCTGTCATTCATACCTGTGTGCCCACATCATTATACACCCTGAGTAGTACTGGAGGGCACACATGGCATTTATATACTGTGCGGCCAGAAAAGGCCTCGGGCCAGATGTACTTAAGCTTGAAAAGTGATAAAATGGAGTCAGCTCCGAACTGTCATGTTACAGTGATTGAAAAAAAAAATGACAGTTATGAGCCAATAAATATGCAGCCCATCTCTTGCCCTGTCTCCACACCATTCCTGTGTTTGAAGCTGCTGTCCGCCTGTGCTATGGGCTGATGCACTCATTGCCCTGTCCCACACTCCCATTGGCTGTCTGCAGAAACGCACTGTTAAATAGTAGACTGCTTCTAACCATTAGTATAACAGGCAGCTGGGCCTACATCCGGTATAGAACAACTCCCAGGAGCAATCTGTGCTGTATCACATTTGGTGCTATATCTCTGTGCAACCTTTGGCGCCTGTATGCACAATCTGGTGCTATATCACGTTTACCTCTCACCCACAGCTGACCAAAGATGCTTTCACCAAGGACCTGAAGCGCCATTACCAGGGAAACAGCAGCGACGTCTTCACATCCACCTGGAATTCCGTAATGACCACAGTGAGTTTGACAATGATTTATATAGGCTGCAGTGTGTATATCTGGGCGGGGGGGGGGGCTGCAGTGTGTATGTCTGTGCCCAGCAGGGGGCTGCAGTGTGTATGTCTGGGCCCAGCGGGGGGGGGGCTGCAGTGTGTATGTCTGGGCCCAGCAGGGGGGGGGGGGGGGGGGGGGGGGCTGCAGTGTGTATGTCTGGGCCCGGCGGGGGGGCTGCAGTGTGTATGTCTGTGCCTGGGGCCGCAGTGTGTATGTCTGTGCCCGGGCGGCGGGCCGCAGTGTGTATGTCTGTGCCCGGGCCGCAGTGTGTAAGTCTGTGCCCGGGCGGCGGGCCGCAGTGTGTATGTCTGTGCCCGGGCCGCAGTGTGTATGTCTGTGCCCGGGCGGGGGGGGGGCCGCAGTGTGTGTGTATGTCTGTGCCCGGGCGGGGGGGCCGCAGTGTGTATGTCTGTGCCCGGGGGGGGGGGGGGGCGCAGTGTGTATGTCTGGGCTCAATGGGAGCTCAGCAATCCTCCTATTCCTGCAGCTTCTCACAATCCCTGTCTTGCAGTTTGAGTGCTGCGGAGTGAACGGGCCGGACGATTTCGGAGACACTTTGCAATTTAGGACGCATGTGGTTCCGGAGGCGTGCTGCAGGAGGAGCGTTCTGCACCAGGACCTCAGCCTCACTGAGTGTATGATGGGAACAGAGGTGAACAGACAGGTAAAGGTGAGACCTGCGCACACAGTGATTAGACAGGCAGGGACCATGGACCTGGTGGTAGGAGGTTGCACTCTCCTCATTGGGACCATAGATTACCACAGACTGTCATACTAATGTAGGGTAATTCTACGATTTAACAATTGCTTTGATGTATCAAGCAGTGAAAGGAGTGTAGAAGTTGCCCATAGTAAACCAATCACCTTTCAGGACACATTTATCAAGTTCATCATATAAGATAATAGTTATAAGCTGATTGGTTGCTATGGTAACTGCTCCAATTGTTCATGCTTGTCATCCACCCCTAATCTCTAACAGAAGGGTTTTGGTTGATTATTGTCCTCAAGGTGTGAGCTGTAGTTCATTTTATAAACCAGTAGGTGGCAGAGCACAGCAATGGTCCAGTGTCCTTAGTATGGTCTCCCATTATATATGAACAGCTGCAGAACATAGAAACACAGAGTGACGGCAGATAAGAACCACTTGGCCCATCTAGTCTGCCCATTTTTTAAACATGTTACCTCAAACCATATTTGATCCTTATTTATTTGTAAGGATATCAATATGTCTATCCCAAGCATGTTTATCCCCTTCAGTGGTGTTTTTGGGCAGCGCTCCCTAGAAAAAAAAAACAGCACTGCAACCCCGGGTCCAGGCAGCCTTTCAGCCGCTGCCCGACCCATCAATCTGTGCTGGGGTAGCAGCCACTGAATCGGATCATAGCACTCTGCTCAGCGAGGGAGCGCAGGCAGTGGCACTCTCGACATTTTTCCAGGTTTGACAGTCTGCGCACTGGAGCATAACCTGGAAAATTCTCAGGAGTGCCACTGAAGGGGTTAAATTGTACTACTGTATTTGCATCTACCACCTCTGATGGGAGGCTATTTCCCTTATCTACTACTCTTTCTGTGAAGTAATTTTTCCTCAAATTTCCCCTGAATATTCCTCCCTCTAGTGTCAGCGCATGTCCTCGTGTTCTGCTGCTCCTCTTTCTGTGAACTGACCTGTCATATCTCTGTCTGCCTAGGGATGTTATGCAACAATACTCAATTCTTTGGAACCGTATGTGTATGTGGCAGGAGCGTTGGCGATCGGCGTGCTGGCTGTTGAGGTGAGACACTAACAGGACGTACGGTACACCGATCTAGTATTAATGGCTGCACCGGATTGGTGACCCTCAGTTCTCTGGTAGATCTGATAACGAGTTACACAAAAAGAGAAAGTAGACTTTTGGTTTTGGGGCAATCGTAGTTTCTTTGTATTGAAACCATATCTTTTATGGTTTGTGTTAAACATATCTCTTGTAACAATTCATCGCACAGAGAAAAAATAAAGGTAGAAATAATGTTCTATGTATAAGGGTTCCGTAACGTCCAGATAATATACGTGATTACAAAAGTATGGACAGTTTATCCTGGGTGCAGGCATCTGTTGCTGCTAACCTAGCCCCATCCTCCCTGCATCAATCCACCCTCTTTTTATGTCCGATTGAGATTGACGGAAACAAAGCCAAAACCTTTCAAAATCAGGTGGATTAACGGCTACTCCAAGAAGATAGTATGTTACTGCTGGTGATCTATTCAATGCTATCACCCAGTGTGCCTGTACACCAGCAGTGACGTACCACCGGTATCCGGACTATTTGTCTGCAGCAAAAAGATAGACAACCATTAGTACGACATGCCAAATGGTCGACATTGAGTTCTCCACTGTTCTTTGAGCCGACAGGCGGTATTTCATGCCCTACTATCCACTAGGGCGTGGTGTGAGAATAAAATAGTGTGCCGAGCACAGCGAGGCACCGTGCCCGAAGCAGTACGAACGAAGCGAGGAGTTTGCGGTCCACTTCAAACTGTGTCCATGTCGAATGTGTCGACATTTGGGTAAAAAACCAGTGGGAAACCCCATGTTGACTTTTGGCATGTCAACCTTTTTGCTTGTCAAACTAAGCAGCAGTGACATACCACCAGCCCGTGTGTCTGTACACCAGCGGTGAGGTACCACCAGCCCGTATGCCTGTACACCAGCAGTGACGTACCACCAGCCCGTATGCCTGTACACCAGCAGTGATGTACTATTGCAGTGACGTACTATCACCCAGTGTACCTGTACATCAGCAGTGACGTACCACCAGCCCGTGTGCCTGTACATCAGCAGTGACGTACCACCAGCCCGTGTGCCTCTACACCAGCAGTGACATACCACCAACCCGTGTGCCTGTACACCAGCAGTGACGTACCACCAGCCAGTGTACCTGTACATCAGCGGTGACGTACCACCAGCCCGTATGCCTGTACACCAGCGGTGACATACCACCAGCCCGTGTGCCTGTACACCAGCAGTGACGTACTATCACCCAGTGTCCCTGTACACCAGCAGTAACATACCACCAGCCCGTGTGCCTGTACACCAGCAGTGACATACAACCAGCCTGTGTGCCTGTACACCAGCAGTGACATACCACCAGCCTGTACACCAGCAGTGACATACCACCAGCCTGTACACCAGCGGTGACATACCACCAGCCCGTGTGCCTGTACACCAGCAGTGACGTACCACCAGCCCGTGTGCCTGTACACCAGCAGTGACGTACCACCAGCCAGTGTACCTGTACATCAGCGGTGACGTACCACCAGCCCGTATGCCTGTACACCAGCAGTGACATACCACCAGCCAGTGTACCTGTACATCAGCAGTGATGTACCACCAGCCCGTATGCCTGTACATCAGCGGTGACGTACCACCAGCCCGTATGCCTGTACACCAGCAGTGATGTGCTATCACCCAGTATGCCTGTACACCAGCAGTAACATACCACCAGCCCGTGTGCCTGTACACCAGCAGTGACATACAACCAGCCTGTGTGCCTGTACACCAGCAGTGACATACCACCAGCCTGTACACCAGCAGTGACATACCACCAGCCCATGTGCTGTACACCAGCGGTGACATACCACCAGCCCGTGTGCCTGTACACCAGCGGTGACATACCACCAGCCCTTGCGCCTGTACACCAGCAGTGACATACCACCAGCCTGTACGCCAGCAGTGACATACCACCAGCCCGTGTGCCTGTACACCAGCAGTGACATACCACCAGCCTGTACACCAGCAGTGACATACCACCAGCCCGTGTGCCTGTACACCAGCAGTGACATACCTCCAGCCCGTGTGCCTGTACACCAGCAGTGACATACCACCAGCCTGTACACCAGCAGTGACATACCACCAGCCAGTGTGCCTGTACACCAGCAGTGACATACCACCAGCCCGTGTGCCTGTACACCAGCAGTGACATACCACCAGCCCGTGTGCCTGTACACCAGCAGTGACATACCACCAGCCCGTGTGCCTGTACACCAGCAGTGACATACCACCAGCCCGTGTGCCTGTACACCAGCAGTGACATACCACCAGCCCGTGTGCCTGTACACCAGCAGTGACATACCACCAGCCCGTACACCAGCAGTGACATACCACCAGCCCGTGTGCCTGTACACCAGCGGTGAGGTACCACCAGCCCGTGTGCCTGTACACCAGCAGTGACATACCACCAGCCCGTACACCAGCAGTGACATACCACCAGCCCGTGTGCCTGTACACCAGCGGTGAGGTACCACCAGCCCGTATGCCTGTACACCAGCAGTGACGTACCACCAGCCCGTATGCCTGTACACCAGCAGTGATGTACTATTGCAGTGACGTACTATCACCCAGTGTACCTGTACATCAGCAGTGACGTACCACCAGCCCGTGTGCCTGTACATCAGCAGTGACGTACCACCAGCCCGTGTGCCTCTACACCAGCAGTGACATACCACCAGCCCGTGTGCCTGTACACCAGCAGTGACGTACCACCAGCCAGTGTACCTGTACATCAGCGGTGACGTACCACCAGCCCGTATGCCTGTACACCAGCGGTGACATACCACCAGCCCGTGTGCCTGTACACCAGCAGTGACGTACCACCAGCCCGTGTGCCTGTACACCAGCAGTGACGTACCACCAGCCAGTGTACCTGTACATCAGCGGTGACGTACCACCAGCCCGTATGCCTGTACACCAGCAGTGACATACCACCAGCCAGTGTACCTGTACATCAGCAGTGACGTACCACCAGCCCGTATGCCTGTACATCAGCGGTGACGTACCACCAGCCCGTATGCCTGTACACCAGCAGTGACGTACCACCAGCCCGTGTGCCTGTACATCAGCAGTGACGTACCACCAGCCCGTGTGCCTCTACACCAGCAGTGACATACCACCAGCCCGTGTGCCTGTACCCCAGCAGTGACGTACCACCAGCCAGTGTACCTGTACATCAGCGGTGACGTACCACCAGCCCGTATGCCTGTACACCAGCGGTGACATACCACCAGCCCGTGTGCCTGTACACCAGCAGTGACGTACTATCACCCAGTGTCCCTGTACACCAGCAGTAACATACCACCAGCCCGTGTGCCTGTACACCAGCAGTGACATACAACCAGCCTGTGTGCCTGTACACCAGCAGTGACATACCACCAGCCTGTACACCAGCAGTGACATACCACCAGCCCATGTGCCTGTACACCAGCGGTGACATACCACCAGCCCGTGTGCCTGTACACCAGCAGTGACGTACCACCAGCCCGTGTGCCTGTACACCAGCAGTGACGTACCACCAGCCAGTGTACCTGTACATCAGCGGTGACGTACCACCAGCCCGTATGCCTGTACACCAGCAGTGACATACCACCAGCCAGTGTACCTGTACATCAGCAGTGATGTACCACCAGCCCGTATGCCTGTACATCAGCGGTGACGTACCACCAGCCCGTATGCCTGTACACCAGCAGTGATGTACTATTGCAGTGACGTGCTATCACCCAGTATGCCTGTACACCAGCAGTAACATACCACCAGCCCGTGTGCCTGTACACCAGCAGTGACATACAACCAGCCTGTGTGCCTGTACACCAGCAGTGACATACCACCAGCCTGTACACCAGCAGTGACATACCACCAGCCCATGTGCTGTACACCAGCGGTGACATACCACCAGCCCGTGTGCCTGTACACCAGCGGTGACATACCACCAGCCCTTGCGCCTGTACACCAGCAGTGACATACCACCAGCCTGTACGCCAGCAGTGACATACCACCAGCCCGTGTGCCTGTACACCAGCAGTGACATACCACCAGCCTGTACACCAGCAGTGACATACCACCAGCCCGTGTGCCTGTACACCAGCAGTGACATACCTCCAGCCCGTGTGCCTGTACACCAGCAGTGACATACCACCAGCCTGTACACCAGCAGTGACATACCACCAGCCTGTACACCAGCAGTGACATACCACCAGCCAGTGTGCCTGTACACCAGCAGTGACATACCACCAGCCCGTGTGCCTGTACACCAGCAGTGACATACCACCAGCCCGTGTGCCTGTACACCAGCAGTGACATACCACCAGCCCGTGTGCCTGTACACCAGCAGTGACATACCACCAGCCCGTGTGCCTGTACACCAGCAGTGACATACCACCAGCCCGTGTGCCTGTACACCAGCAGTGACATACCACCAGCCCGTACACCAGCAGTGACATACCACCAGCCCGTGTGCCTGTACACCAGCGGTGAGGTACCACCAGCCCGTGTGCCTGTACACCAGCAGTGACATACCACCAGCCCGTACACCAGCAGTGACATACCACCAGCCCGTGTGCCTGTACACCAGCGGTGAGGTACCACCAGCCCGTATGCCTGTACACCAGCAGTGACGTACCACCAGCCCGTATGCCTGTACACCAGCAGTGATGTACTATTGCAGTGACGTACTATCACCCAGTGTACCTGTACATCAGCAGTGACGTACCACCAGCCCGTGTGCCTGTACATCAGCAGTGACGTACCACCAGCCCGTGTGCCTCTACACCAGCAGTGACATACCACCAGCCCGTGTGCCTGTACACCAGCAGTGACGTACTATCACCCAGTGTACCTGTACATCAGCAGTGACGTACCACCAGCCCGTGTGCCTGTACATCAGCAGTGACGTACCACCAGCACGTGTGCCTCTACACCAGCAGTGACGTACCACCAGCCCGTGTGCCTGTACACCAGCAGTGACGTACCACCAGCCAGTGTACCTGTACATCAGCGGTGACGTACCACCAGCCCGTATGCCTGTACACCAGCGGTGACATACCACCAGCCCGTGTGCCTGTACACCAGCAGTGACGTACCACCAGCCCGTGTGCCTGTACACCAGCAGTGACGTACCACCAGCCAGTGTACCTGTACATCAGCGGTGACGTACCACCAGCCCGTATGCCTGTACACCAGCAGTGACATACCACCAGCCAGTGTACCTGTACATCAGCAGTGACGTACCACCAGCCCGTATGCCTGTACATCAGCGGTGACGTACCACCAGCCCGTATGCCTGTACACCAGCAGTGACGTACCACCAGCCCGTGTGCCTGTACATCAGCAGTGACGTACCACCAGCCCGTGTGCCTCTACACCAGCAGTGACATACCACCAGCCCGTGTGCCTGTACACCAGCAGTGACGTACCACCAGCCAGTGTACCTGTACATCAGCGGTGACGTACCACCAGCCCGTATGCCTGTACACCAGCGGTGACATACCACCAGCCCGTGTGCCTGTACACCAGCAGTGACGTACTATCACCCAGTGTCCCTGTACACCAGCAGTAACATACCACCAGCCCGTGTGCCTGTACACCAGCAGTGACATACAACCAGCCTGTGTGCCTGTACACCAGCAGTGACATACCACCAGCCTGTACACCAGCAGTGACATACCACCAGCCCATGTGCCTGTACACCAGCGGTGACATACCACCAGCCCGTGTGCCTGTACACCAGCAGTGACGTACCACCAGCCCGTGTGCCTGTACACCAGCAGTGACGTACCACCAGCCAGTGTACCTGTACATCAGCGGTGACGTACCACCAGCCCGTATGCCTGTACACCAGCAGTGACATACCACCAGCCAGTGTACCTGTACATCAGCAGTGATGTACCACCAGCCCGTATGCCTGTACATCAGCGGTGACGTACCACCAGCCCGTATGCCTGTACACCAGCAGTGATGTACTATTGCAGTGACGTGCTATCACCCAGTATGCCTGTACACCAGCAGTAACATACCACCAGCCCGTGTGCCTGTACACCAGCAGTGACATACAACCAGCCTGTGTGCCTGTACACCAGCAGTGACATACCACCAGCCTGTACACCAGCAGTGACATACCACCAGCCCATGTGCTGTACACCAGCGGTGACATACCACCAGCCCGTGTGCCTGTACACCAGCGGTGACATACCACCAGCCCTTGCGCCTGTACACCAGCAGTGACATACCACCAGCCTGTACGCCAGCAGTGACATACCACCAGCCCGTGTGCCTGTACACCAGCAGTGACATACCACCAGCCTGTACACCAGCAGTGACATACCACCAGCCCGTGTGCCTGTACACCAGCAGTGACATACCTCCAGCCCGTGTGCCTGTACACCAGCAGTGACATACCACCAGCCTGTACACCAGCAGTGACATACCACCAGCCCGTGTGCCTGTACACCAGCGGTGACATACCACCAGCCCTTGCGCCTGTACACCAGCAGTGACATACCACCAGCCTGTACGCCAGCAGTGACATACCACCAGCCCGTGTGCCTGTACACCAGCAGTGACATACCACCAGCCTGTACACCAGCAGTGACATACCACCAGCCCGTGTGCCTGTACACCAGCAGTGACATACCTCCAGCCCGTGTGCCTGTACACCAGCAGTGACATACCACCAGCCTGTACACCAGCAGTGACATACCACCAGCCAGTGTGCCTGTACACCAGCAGTGACATACCACCAGCCCGTGTGCCTGTACACCAGCAGTGACATACCACCAGCCCGTGTGCCTGTACACCAGCAGTGACATACCACCAGCCCGTGTGCCTGTACACCAGCAGTGACATACCACCAGCCCGTGTGCCTGTACACCAGCAGTGACATACCACCAGCCCGTGTGCCTGTACACCAGCAGTGACATACCACCAGCCCGTGTGCCTGTACACCAGCAGTGACATACCACCAGCCCGTGTGCCTGTACACCAGCAGTGACATACCACCAGCCCGTACACCAGCAGTGACATACCACCAGCCCGTGTGCCTGTACACCAGCGGTGAGGTACCACCAGCCCGTGTGCCTGTACACCAGCAGTGACATACCACCAGCCCGTACACCAGCAGTGACATACCACCAGCCCGTGTGCCTGTACACCAGCGGTGAGGTACCACCAGCCCGTATGCCTGTACACCAGCAGTGACGTACCACCAGCCCGTATGCCTGTACACCAGCAGTGATGTACTATTGCAGTGACGTACTATCACCCAGTGTACCTGTACATCAGCAGTGACGTACCACCAGCCCGTGTGCCTGTACATCAGCAGTGACGTACCACCAGCCCGTGTGCCTCTACACCAGCAGTGACATACCACCAGCCCGTGTGCCTGTACACCAGCAGTGACGTACCACCAGCCAGTGTACCTGTACATCAGCGGTGACGTACCACCAGCCCGTATGCCTGTACACCAGCGGTGACATACCACCAGCCCGTGTGCCTGTACACCAGCAGTGACGTACCACCAGCCCGTGTGCCTGTACACCAGCAGTGACGTACCACCAGCCAGTGTACCTGTACATCAGCGGTGACGTACCACCAGCCCGTATGCCTGTACACCAGCAGTGACGTACCACCAGCCCGTATGCCTGTACATCAGCGGTGACGTACCACCAGCCCGTATGCCTGTACACCAGCAGTGACGTACCACCAGCCCGTGTGCCTGTACATCAGCAGTGACGTACCACCAGCCCGTGTGCCTCTACACCAGCAGTGACATACCACCAGCCCGTGTGCCTGTACACCAGCAGTGACGTACCACCAGCCAGTGTACCTGTACATCAGCGGTGACGTACCACCAGCCCGTATGCCTGTACACCAGCGGTGACATACCACCAGCCCGTGTGCCTGTACACCAGCAGTGACGTACTATCACCCAGTGTCCCTGTACACCAGCAGTAACATACCACCAGCCCGTGTGCCTGTACACCAGCAGTGACATACAACCAGCCTGTGTGCCTGTACACCAGCAGTGACATACCACCAGCCTGTACACCAGCAGTGACATACCACCAGCCCATGTGCCTGTACACCAGCGGTGACATACCACCAGCCCGTGTGCCTGTACACCAGCAGTGACGTACCACCAGCCCGTGTGCCTGTACACCAGCAGTGACGTACCACCAGCCCGTGTGCCTGTACATCAGCGGTGACGTACCACCAGCCCGTATGCCTGTACACCAGCAGTGACATACCACCAGCCAGTGTACCTGTACATCAGCAGTGACGTACCACCAGCCCGTATGCCTGTACATCAGCGGTGACGTACCACCAGCCCGTATGCCTGTACACCAGCAGTGATGTACTATTGCAGTGACGTGCTATCACCCAGTGTGCCTGTACACCAGCAGTAACATACCACCAGCCCGTATGCCTGTACATCAGCAGTGACGTACCACCAGCCCGTGTGCCTGTACACCAGCAGTGATGTTCTATTGCAGTGACGTACTATCACCCAGTGTCCCTGTACACCAGCAGTAACATACCACCAGCCCGTGTGCCTGTACACCAGCAGTGACATACAACCAGCCTGTGTGCCTGTACACCAGCAGTGACATACCACCAGCCTGTACACCAGCAGTGACATACCACCAGCCCATGTGCTGTACACCAGCGGTGACATACCACCAGCCCGTGTGCCTGTACACCAGCGGTGACATACCACCAGCCCTTGCGCCTGTACACCAGCAGTGACATACCACCAGCCTGTACGCCAGCAGTGACATACCACCAGCCCGTGTGCCTGTACACCAGCAGTGACATACCACCAGCCTGTACACCAGCAGTGACATACCACCAGCCCGTGTGCCTGTACACCAGCAGTGACGTACCACCAGCCAGTGTACCTGTACATCAGCAGTGACATACCACCAGCCCGTATGCCTGTACACCAGCGGTGATGTACTATTGCAGTGACGTACTATCACCCAGTGTGCCTGTACACCAGCAGTAACATACCACCAGCCCGTGTGCCTGTACACCAGCAGTGACATACCACCAGCCTGTACACCAGCGGTGACATACCACCAGCCCGTGTGCCTGTACACCAGCAGTGACATACCTCCAGCCCGTGTGCCTGTACACCAGCAGTGACATACCACCAGCCTGTACACCAGCAGTGACATACCACCAGCCAGTGTGCCTGTACACCAGCAGTGACATACCACCAGCCCGTGTGCCTGTACACCAGCAGTGACATACCACCAGCCCGTGTGCCTGTACACCAGCAGTGACATACCACCAGCCCGTGTGCCTGTACACCAGCAGTGACATACCACCAGCCCGTGTGCCTGTACACCAGCAGTGACATACCACCAGCCCGTGTGCCTGTACACCAGCAGTGACATACCTCCAGCCTGTACACCAGCAGTGACATACCACCAGCCCGTGTGCCTGTACACCAGCAGTGACGTACCACCAGCCAGTGTACCTGTACATCAGCAGTGACATACCACCAGCAGTGACATACCACCAGCCCGTACACCAGCAGTGACATACCACCAGCCCGTGTGCCTGTACACCAGCAGTGACGTACCACCAGCCAGTGTACCTGTACACCAGCAGTGACATACCACCAGCCCGTGTGCCTGTACACCAGCAGTGACGTACCACCAGCCAGTGTACCTGTACATCAGCAGTGACATACCACCAGCCCGTACACCAGCAGTGACATACCACCAGCCCGTGTGCCTGTACACCAGCAGTGACGTACCACCAGCCAGTGTACCTGTACATCAGCAGTGACATACCACCAGCCCCTACACCAGCAGTGACATACCACCAGCCCGTATGCCTGTACACCAGCAGTGACGTACCACCAGCCAGTGTACCTGTACACCAGCAGTGACATACCACCATCCCGTGTGCCTGTACACCAGCAGTGACGTACCACCAGCCAGTGTACCTGTACATCAGCAGTGACGTACTATCACCCAGTGTGCCTGTACACCAGCGGTGATGTACTATTGCAGTGACGTACTATCACCCAGTGTGCCTGTACACCAGCAGTGAAATACCACCAGCCTGTACACCAGCGGTGACATACCACCAGCCCATGTGCCTGTACACCAGCGGTGACATACCACCAGCCCGTGTGCCTGTACACCAGCAGTGACATACCACCAGCCCGTGTGCCTGTACACCAGCAGTAACATACCACCATCCCGTGTGCCTGTACACCAGCAGTGACGTACCACCAGCCAGTGTACCTGTACATCAGCAGTGACGTACTACCAGCCCGTGTGCCTGTACACCAGCGGTGATGTACTATTGCAGTGACGTACTATCACCCAGTGTGCCTGTACACCAGCAGTGAAATACCACCAGCCTGTACACCAGCGGTGACATACCACCAGCCCATGTGCCTGTACACCAGCGGTGACATACCACCAGCCCGTGTGCCTGTACACCAGCAGTGACATACCACCAGCCCGTGTGCCTGTACACCAGCAGTAACATACCACCAGCCCGTGTGCCTGTACACCAGCAGTAACATACCACCAGCCCATGTGCCTGTACACCAGCGGTGACATACCACCAGCCCGTGTGCCTGTACACCAGCAGTGACATACCACCAGCCCGTGTGCCTGTACACCAGCAGTAACATACGATTAGCCTCTACACCAGCAGTAACGTAGTGAGGACAGTAACACCTGCAGTTTCCTAACCTCCTTTCTGTTTCCATTTCACAGCTCTTCGCAATGATATTTGCTATGTGTCTGTTCAGAGGCATCCAGTAAGAACTTCTGGCAAAATACCGGGTGCCAAATTGTGAGGGTCTCCGAACTCCCCCTCCCAGCAAGAAAGTCATCTTGTTAAAGCCTCCACTGCCAGACAGCCTTGCACTACTTCTGGGCCTCAGCCAGGGTGTGACTGAGCGCACAATCTAACTAAAGGTCCCCTAACACCCCCTTGCTGTACCAGCTTTTTCTTTCCAGCATGACCCCCACTCTGTATTAGGGACGAGGCACTGAATGGCCTAAGGACGATCAGCTGAAAAGTGATTAGCGCCACAAGTCCCCGCTGTATGTACAGTTAGTCATAACCGTGCAGACCCCAAATCCACAGATGTGTCCTATCAGATGCAGGAGACCCAGCCTCCAGTAATGCACTATACCTAGAGCGGATGTCCCAGTGTCCTAGCGCACGATGAGCAGAGTGGGCATCCCAGCCTCCTACAGGTTACCATGCATAGAGCTGGTGTCCCAGAACAATAATGGTCATAGACCTCTCACAATGTACCATTAGAAAGCCATAGTCTGGTGATTCAGAGATGGGACGAACTGAGAAATGACTCTCCACTGAGAACTTATCATTGAGTAGCACGGAATCGGCGTTGTCCTGGCTGTACGTAAAGCGCAGGAACAGGGAACATAACATCGGAACAGCAGCCACCAGCATTGTCAATAATTCCATAATACCGTGCTCCATTACATGGACATTTGGGGCAACGCAGTTCTAATAAGCAGCCACTCCCTCCGCACAGTATGAGCCCTCATCATGACAATCTACAACTTTCCTTCACATTCAGCCAACAACTAAACCGATAAAGAAATCCCCCCCAGCAGCTGCCAGGCTCGGAAGTGGCAGCGTCTGCATTCATAGCTATGTACATTGTGCTGCAGCGACCCAGCTGCCATTGTACAGTGCACTCTGCGCCGAGGGAATGTGGAACCTAGTTACTGTCCCTTTAAGACCAACTCTGGAAGTGTCACTGACCGGGTGACGCTGATAATGTGAGATGTACATACATGCGTGTGATGTTTTGTAGTTCTCTGCATTTGTGACATGTAAAAGTGCATTTTTCCTATTAATTTATACTAACGTTTATATTTGTTGATTTTTTTTAAAATACATTATTACTTTAGTCAACTTTGCACTAAAGATATAAAAACATTAACATAAAAAAAATAGAAAAAGCGCCACCTTTTGGTGGTTCGACAGAACTGCAGTGTATTACACTAATAAAGAGCCAGCGTTCCCCTCACTATACATATATAGTTCTACAAAGATTGTTGTATTTAGCTATAGTGGGTGTCGTATATAACCAGACCCACCATGAATTCTCCCCATCCCTCAGCACTGTGCAATGTTACAGGGATGGGGCCTGTAACTCCGCCAGGTCCTGGTGACTGACAGCATTTCTGAACATCAGATCTATACAACATGGGTATAGTGATTCAGCATACAGTTCCCAGAGGTGATAGCTGCCTAACTGACTGCTTTTTCACCTTTTTGCCGTGTATCAAATCGCCCCAGGACAGTTGCATCAGAACATTAACATTTAAACGTTGACCTTAAAAGGGAAAAAAATTCCCTTATTTAATAAAAGCGTCAACTTTTCTCACTTTCCACTAACAATGACATCTTTTTAGACTACTGGATTGTATGATGAATCTGTCCCCTAGCATTAGGTTGCAGCCGTGCATGCTCAGCTCCCATACCATACAGGCAGTGTCAGTCCATATAGACAGGAAGACCAATATATGAACCACTATAGTATCAGATGTTATTTAATGTACCATGTTATCTCCGATACTGTGCCTTTACTTCTATCTGGTTCTACAAAACACCAGCTACTAATGATTGCGCTGGATACATTACCGGGATACCCAGCACGGCTGTATCTCACCTCCAATGCAGCCACCGCTATATACGGGATGCCAGCCTGTCCCATGAGGGCGCTTGGTGACCCCCCATTAAGTGAGAATGCGTTCTCAGGTGCCCCTTGGGCCAAATGAAGTAAGATTTTTCCTATAGACCCACCACTTGCATTCTTATTGACCCTAAAGTTCTCATCTTCTGGGAGACCATAAAGGGAGAAAACACAGAGACCTCAAACTGCCTTTTGTGCTCCGATCTATGAAGCTGTATAAATGTAAATAGCGTTCTCTCGCGTCCAGCGTTTGCACTAAACGGAGGCACAAAGATGTTGCCCAATTTCCCTGTTCTGCTCCATCCCAGAGGGAGCTGCAAAATGCTGTAAAGCAAGTGTCCTGCCGCGCCGCCTAGAGGTGGACATGGTTACTGCACCCAGACTGCAGGAGTTAGGTGAAGCGCAGATGCGGAAACTGCATTTTTGTAACTTTTGTTTATATTAAATAGTAAAAGCTACGTTGTCTGTGGAAGCTACTTTTTGATTTTTTCTATGAACAGAAGGTTTTCTATTAGGAGACGAGGTGGTAGGATAACGGACTACTACTAATCTCTGTAAAATAAATACATTGTGAAAGTGAATGTGTCACTGTGTGGTTCCTGACTCCTTCACCAACGTGTGACAACCGTACAGTGCAACCCAAGATCATTTCAGTCATAGGAAATAAGTCATGTGTGTGTTAGGAGCGGAATATTGGACGTTCAGTTTATCAGGTAGAACTCTGAAGCCAGCAGAAGGTCTTCCACAATAACAACCAACGCGTTTAGTCTCCGCGACATTTCCTCAGGGGCGTAAAGAAATCTGGGGCAGTATACAAACTGCCCGTTACACTACCACCCACTCTCAGTTGTTCCCACCGATCTTTTATAAGGGGAGCTGTACCAAACCAAGAAAGTCTAGCAGTCGCCCATAGCAACTATTTTACTTGTAATAGTCATATCTAGCATAGCCATTTTGAAGCTGAGCAGTTGCTATGGGCAATTTCTCCACTTTATCCTTGTTTGATGCAGCTCACCCTAAATTGTTGCTTGCAGCACACTACACCTGTGGGCCCGCCTCAGGTCAGAGGGTGTGATCACTACAAACCCCAACGCATTTCACAAACACACTGCCCATTTCATGAGGGACCAGTGTGTCGCTGGCAGCTAGGCTGTAGGTTACACCAGGGAGACATCAGCTGCTGTGCAACTACACATCCCAGCATGCCCAGTCACAGATGTGCAATTACAATGCTGGGATGTATAGTTCTACAACAGCTGGAGGGCCACACGTTGAATACCCTTAAGCGTACACACCATCTGTATACAGATATACAATACATTACTCTGCATTAGGCTCATTCTACAGCGTACCCAATGAGGAGAGAGGTAAAATAAGTGATGTTGTGGAGCATGGGTCCTCAAACTGCGGCCCTCCAGATGTTGTGAAACTACAAATCCCAGCATGCTTTGCCAGTTTTGCTATAAGGGAGTGTTAAAACTGTGGCAAGGCATGCTGGGATTTGTAGTTTCACAACATCTGGAGGGCCGCAGTTTGAGGACCCATGTTGTGGAGTATCGATGTTACAAGTGTTTCCACACTGTCGCTACGGCACAATGTTGACATCGCACATAACATAAACCGCCCCATAGAATGTTCTAAAAATCAGTTTTGGTCATTAGAAAAAAAAAGAAGTACCGTATACTATACACAGATCACGCTGTAATGGAAGATGTAGATAATTACTCACTTTTTTGCGTTCAGTCAAATGTAGGGACATAGAGGCTGGACCTGCAATTAATCATTCGGAGCACAACCCTCCCCCATGCAGCTCATCTACGTCCAGTACAACGCGGACACGTAACCGCAGCACACACAGTAAACAGCGCACAAAGCACCGAAGCATAGCGAGCAAGGTGTGCCATGCAGGGGGCACCTCGTACACTAATTGGGGGTACACGTGCTTAGTTGTTGACACTGACAAAAACTTGGGGAAAAAACTCATGATCTTTATTCCAATGTCGACCTTGTGCGTGTCTACCTAGACACGGACTGTGACCAGCTCTACCACACCTGGTGTAAGCAGACATTACAGAAGTATGTTCTACTACTAGAACATCAGCACATATACTATGAAAGTTTTCAATGACGATCAAAAGAGCTAGGCAGCCATACTCTGATAGGTCTGAAGTATGGCAGAGAACATGTTGTAGGATACTGCCGCCTTGTGACCATACAGGGCTACTGCAGCCATACCCTGATAGGTCCGAAGTACGGCAGAGCACATGTTGTAAGATACTGCCGCCTTGTGACCATTCAAGGTTACTGCAGCCATACTGATAGGTCTTGTGAAACAGAATGGTGTACCAGCGCAGGCTTGTAAAAAATATATATTACTTGAACGGTATCTTTTACAATAAATTTTATTACAATTTTAATTCATTAGCTGTAATTAAAATTATGGAATTCCATATAAAAATAAAGGTTTTAAAATATTATGGGCATTCAATATCCAATAATTAATAATCGTCACTGTATGTATGATCAGTTGTAAGGGGCATATTACCAAACGGACATCAAGTCAGTGGTCTCCAATTTTAGCAGCAGATGAAACACCAGCTCCTGAGGAAGCTGGGAGACCAATCCCAGGGGAACGCTTTGAGCTTTTAACACTTTGGACATTCAATTCCATCTTCACTGTGGGCGATCCAGGAAGCACGGACAATACCATTATATATCTCCATACCAACAACTTATCCGGAGGACAATCCAAGGCAGCGTCAGACTTGTTTAGTCATCCAGGTTTACCATCCACCCCATCAGAGGATCCTATTCCATCTATGGACTCTTTGGGACCTATTGGCCACCTGGTGTTTCATCTGCTGCTAAAATTGGAGACCACTGACATACAGTGACGATTATTAATTATTGGATAGTGAATGCCCATAATATTTTAAAACCTTTATTTTTATATGGAATTTCATAACTTTAATTACAGCTAATGAATTCAAATGTTAATAACATTTATTGTAAAAGATACCGCTCTAGTAATATATATTTTTTACAAGCCTGCGCTGGTACACCATTCTATTTCACATTGCCTCCATTTATTTGGGAACTGACAATCCCAGTACCAGCTGCAGTTAGTAACGCACCTATCGAATTAGCTTTTTCTTGTATACAGATAGGGCATAAGTACGCAGAGCACATGTTGTAGGATACTGCCGCCTCGTGACCATACAGGTTTACTGCAGCCATAGGTCTGAAGTACGGCAGAGCACATGTTGTAGGATACTGCCGCCTTGTGACCATACAGGTTTACTGCAGCCATAGGTCTGAAGTACGGCAGAGCACATGTTGTAGGATACTGCCGCCTTGTGACCATACAGGGTTACTGCAGCCATAGGTCTGAAGTACGGCAGAGCACATGTTGTAGGATACTGCCGCCTTGTGACCATACAGGTTTACTGCAGCCATAGGTCTGAAGTACGGCAGAGCACATGTTGTAGGATACTGCCGCCTTGTGACCACACAGAGCTACTGCAGCCATACCCTGATAGGTCAGAAGTACGGCAGAGCACATGTTGTAGGATACTGCCGCCTTGTGACCATACAGGGTTACTGCAGCCAAGAAAGTAGACACTAAGCTAAGCACATACAGTACCAAGAAACCTGAAATATAAAAATGCAGCCACCAGGATTAAAAAGGACCAGAAAAGTCATTGCAAAAGCAAAAAGGATGATTTTTTTGTTGAATGCATATTTTTATTATGGAAGATACTGAGGTATTAAGTTTTAAAACACACAAGGAAAAGAAATCTCCACAAGATCACAATAAGGTGATGGGATAAAATAAGCCAAGGCTGCGCCCAGCTGGACGCCAGCGCTATGCAGGTGTGACCAGTTCCTTCTCAGTGATGTCACAGGCTCTCTGGGTCCCATCAATAGCTGCGCTTACAGGTACCGCCGCTCTCCATGTAATACAGCACTGTGCTAGTTGCTGTGACATTTACAGAGCGGCAGGCCTGGCATTACATCTAGGCGGCGGTGCCCACAGAATAAGCAGCAGACAATGTTGTGCTGACACCGCTACTGGCACACATCATTACTTCACTTCCATAAATCACTCGGGGCAGCAGTATATTTGGGAGATTTATGTCCTGGCCTCTTTCCTCCCCAGATTTCCTGCCCTGGCGGATCTGCAGAGAGCATCCTGTCACACGAGCCTTGTGTGGAAACGGCTTCCGGATGTCTTGTCCATTATCCCCCACATTGTTACAGACAGGCAGAAACATCAGCGCAGGAGCTGTAATTCCTTGACACAGTCCCCGGATCAAAGTGTGCACAGCACAGTACCTGGCGCAGCCCTGCGCCACCTCATCTTCCATATTAATGGGTGGTTTTACTTCAGTTCTTCCTGGAACCGCTCAGCTAAATTTCACATGGACGTGTGTAAAAGCTGTAAGGCAGTGACGCTACTTAGTAGCATGCGCCCCACAAGCCCGTGGTCAAAGTCATTTCTTTTTTTTTTTTATGGTTTTTACATTTTTGCAATAGGAAACATATTGTTCTAAATTTATAGGTGGAATGTTTAACCCCTGTGTTTCCAGGAGGGCAGGGGTAAAAGGCACTGCATTTGCAGCCATAGGGTTAATAGGATTATTCCGATTTAGCTACAAATTGGATGGCAGTGTAGACTGTGAATAATGGGGGGGGGGGGTTGTCGTCGCTTCGAACAAGAGGGTTGGAGAGATACACAGAAACCAAACAGGGTGGGTGGGATAATACTAAATATTATAATTCCACGCCATTTCGGATCGGAACATTAAAGCAAACCTGGTTGGTGGACACATGCTAACCTCACCACTTGCCACTGAAGGGTTCCTAAAACAACAGATGATAATGGGGGGGGGGGGGGGAGATCATTTTCTGTGCATGCCATGTGCTTCAGGTCCCCCAAATAGGGACAGTTGGGTCCGATATTGGACAATGTGGCCCCTTGTGTAGGTGGAGTGGGATGATCAAGTCCTTGAGGACCACAGTTTGCTACACAGTCTTGGGTCCAAGTGCTACACTTAAACCAATTACAGCCCCCCCAACCTCTCCGCCAGGCAGTGAGAATCTTCTAGGAAAAGTCCAAGTTCAGATTTTTTTGGGCCTGCGGCCGAGCTGGTAGTAGAAGTAGACACTGACCAGAACGAAGATGAGGCAGCTGCTGACGAGAACCGCGGCCGCGATGGTAGGAGAACCGTTCTCGATCACGGTCATCGTAGTAACTGCGTGAAAGAACAAAAAGACAGGTTAGGCGAGCCCTGATGACGTGTTCTACAGGAGTTCCCTCACATACACGCAGCGGTGTCCGTCCATATGTCAGCTACTGATCTACTACAGACGACTGAAGATTATGTCGGTGCAATGCCGCACGCAGCGCTAACTGATCAGATTACATTTACAACATTGGTAATATTTCAGAACCAATTCTAATTACATCACATTTCTTACATGCAAAACCGGAGCCGAGGAACATCCTGCAGAAGTCCCGCTAGGCTCCGCGACACTCCGTATGTGGCGGACATAGGGGCTTATTTACTAACAAGTGCCAATAATATAACTCTCATGGTCTCACATCGCAGTGGTAAGAAAACCTGGCAGCAATATTATGAATGATATCGTTACGTATCGCTGCGCCGGGCCAGTATCAGGGAATCTGTGCGTATGTGACCCGGCAGATCACCTAGTAGTGGGACAGAGTGCAACGCTCACCTGGCATGCTAAATACGCGCCCAGTAAGGCACATAACCACCCGGTATGGTAAATACACACCCAGTAAGGCACATACCCACCCAGTATGGTAAATATGCAGCCAGTAAAGCACATACCCCCTGCATTGTAAATACGCACCCAGTAAGGCACATACCCACCCGGTATGGTAAATACGCACCCAGCAAGGCACATACCCACCCGGTATGGTAAATATGTACCCAGTAAGGCCGATAACCTCCCAGAATGGTAAATATGCAGCCAGTACAGCACATACCCACCCGGTATGGTAAATATGTACCCAGTAAGGCACATAACCACCCAGTCTGGTAAATATGCAGCCAGTAAAGCCCATACCCTCCCGGTATAGTAAATACGCACCCAGTAAGGCACATACCCACCCGGTATGGTAAATACGCACCCAGCAAGGCACATACCCACCCGGTATGGTAAATATGTACCCAGTAAGGCCGATAACCTCCCAGAATGGTAAATATACGCACCCAGTAAAGCACATAACCACCCAGTATGGTAAACATGCACCCAGAAAGGCAGATAGCCTCCTGGGATGGTAAATATGCGCCCAGTAAGGCAGATATCCACCCGGTATGGTAAATATGCACCCAGTAAGGCAGATAGCCTCCCGGTATGGTAAATACGTGGCCAGTAAGGCAGATATCCACCCGGTATGGTAAATACGCACCCAGTAAGGCAGATAGCCTCCCGGTATGGTAAATACGTGGCCAGTAAGGAAGATACCCCCCTGATATGATAAATACGCGCCTGGCAAGCCATTTGCAGCGCCAATGTTTCATACTCTAAGTGGCCATGCTTCCTGCCCCCTGATGGCCGCCCAGCAGGAGAGACTCACCAATGAGCTGGATACTTAGGTAGCAAGCCTCGGTCAGCAGTGTCCACCGGATTATGACTTTCTCTGATGTGTACATGGAGTTCCATATGATCAGGGAAATGCCTGCAAATAACACAGTCCATCAGATAATTATATAACCAGCTCACGTCATGTCCATTCAGTTTATTGCTGACAGTCTGTCATTTCATGAGGAACAAATTGCCTCATTTGCTGCAGAGAACCCATAATGGCACAGCCCAGAACATGGCACCCTCTGCAGGTTACATAGGTGCCAATGGTAATGTGTAAGACCACCGGAAATTATAGGAAGCACTCACTGAACAGGGCCCCGCCATAGAGACGTGTGGATGTTTTACTGCTCACGGTTCCCTTGTCAAACACAACCTCATAGAGTTGATCCGGGAAGGCGAGAGCCTGCGGGGGACAGAGACACAGAGCATAACATACAGAGTCAGTGCTGTATTAGCAGCGTTTCATGTGTGCACAACCTGCATTCCCTGACCTAATAACACCCAATAATATACCCAGCAAGAGAGGGTTCTGCTTCTGTATCCTGCATCACCCCAGGGGGAACAGTATGAGCCTCAGACATCACCATTGTCCTATACAGACCAATGACTGGGGGGTCCTATGTACTAAGCCATGCAGATAGATAATATACCCAACTTAAGAGGGTTCTGCTTCTCTATTCTGCATCACCCCAGGGGGAACAGTATGAGCCTCAAACATCTCCAATGGCCTTTACAGACCAGTGACTGGGGAGGTCCTATGTACTAAGCCATGCAGAGAGAAAATATACCAATCAGCTCTTAGCTCTCATGTTACAGACCGTGTTTGAAAAATGACTGTTAGGAGCTGGTTGGTGTATACTTTCTCTCTCTCCAAGGCTTAGTACATATACCCCTATAACTATTCTTTACTTTGGTATGTCCAGCTTCTAGGCGCTGTAGATTTTAGGGTTTGTGGTTGTGAAGGAGCAGAGGAAGTAACCATCACATTATAATCTACCAGAGATGTAGGGAGAGGTCCGGCTACGTTTACACTGCTTCATACATGTTCAATATAGGACTCACAGTAAGCTGGAGATGTCCTATAACATGCTACTATCTAACATCTGACTGTCTGGAATAGAACCCGCACCCACCTCTATGAACCCAATTTCATTCAAGTGTTTAATTGCAAAATATAAAAGGTGGTGGGTGAGCTGCGGCACACGGCGGCCTGCACCCAGCATCAGCGAAACATGCTAGTTCAGAGCATCTGAAGGTCGCTAATCCTGTCTAACTCCAACCAATGTGAGACCGCCACTCAGTCAGAGAAAGGACTAGACCGCCACTCAGTCAGAGTAAGGAATGAGTACTACTTAAGGAGTGGTTTAATTCCAGAAGCACTAAATATTACAACATGTTACAAGTTCCGTCTGATAATCAGATATAGAGGGAGTACCACAAATCTCTACACTTTGGTAGTTGGAGAACAAATGTACCCCACCGGGAGAATCTGTTCCTTCACCGTCGCTCAGTCCATCATGCGGGCTGAGACACAAACCTTGTGTGCTTACTTCTCTATACGGCCGATGTCCCAGTAATACTGGCTACCACGGGAGGAATAGGCCATGCTACAGACCTGCCACTAGAGTCCATTACTGCTTAGCTGCACAAACACCCAGCAACTGAAAGAGGACAGAGGATATTTCCGGATTAAGGAAGAAACGTCTCCAATTGTCCCTGTAGGCCTGTCTCGGTCCCGCTCACTATTACAAAGTTGGCTATGAACAATATATCATTTAAATAAAAAAAAAAAATGTCTTCAGAGGAAACATTTGCTGTGACCGGCAGAACAGATTCTACACACAATAGTTTTGTATAAAGGTCTTTAAAGATGCTTTATACTGTAGTAAATCTCCACACTGGGAAACAGGATAAATCGGGCGGCTTAGAATCCAGGCTCCACGGCTGTTCAGGGGGTGCTGGAAAAGCATTCACTGGCCATTCAGACGGCATGTACAAAACGGCCTCTGGAATAGCGCACAAAGCCGCACACACTGTGTTGCTATAGCAGCAGGAGTACGATCGGCAGATATTGATTTATGCGTAGGAGGAAAATATTGCAATAAATGTTTACGCATCCCCATATAAGCGTCATTCTACCGGGCAAAACAATGTAAGCCTAATGGTACCCATAGACAGTCCGTTCCCGGACCGTCCGTTTTGTACTATGTGATGCGCGCTCCCGCGCATCACATAGTATGGTACAAAAAGTATGTGCTGCACATATTTTTTGTACTAGCTAAACATCGTATCGGATCGCATTGCATGCACTAGGCATGCGATCCGATACGATGCATGCTAATTAAGACCCAAACGGATCCGTTTAACGGACCGTGTATGGGCCCCTTAACTGGACAAAACAGCTGAATCGGTGGCAGCGCCATTATCACAGCGACGGTGCGGAACTATGCAAAAAGCTTCTGCGATCCTCTGTTACATCCGATCATCTGTGTAACCATCCGGTGACCCTCAGGTTAAATCTAGCTGCCGCGCCCAGGGCAACTGCGCCTGAGGATGCAGCCACTGGATTCAGCACGCTGGAATGCTAAATTAGAAAACCTCCGCTGGATGATGATCAATATCAGTCACTTGTGAACAGAATAGGTGGCTTATCCGATGGAAAGTTCTGTCTATGTGCAAGAGTCTACGCGTTTCGCCGCCAAATGCAGCTTTTTCAAGTATGTCTTGCTCTGAGTAAAGACCGGGTTTAATTACCCCCTAATGATGATGTTGTCATACACCTGTTTAGGTAATTAGTGACTTCAACATTGAAAATACACATCAAAACATTATAAATATGAAAAAAAGATAGGAGACAGACTTACTACAGGTAATATTGAAGTATCGCCGCGTTTCCAGAAATCCGGTAATCTAGCACTAGGGTGAACTGATTACCGGTTTTCCGGAAACGCAGTGATAAGAGCCGCTGCCGGCAAAATGATTTTTAAAGCTAATCTGCACAAAAAAAAAAATCTACTTCAATATTTTACCTGTAGTAAGTCTGTCTCCTATCTTTTTATCCCATTCATATTTATAATGTTTTGATGTGTATTTTCAAAGTTGAAGTCACTAATTACCTAAACAGGTGTAGGACATCATGCCTATTAAGTGGGTATTTAAACCTGGTCTTTACTCAGAGCAAGACATCCTTGAAAAAGCATTTGGCGGCGAAACGCGTAGGTTCTTGCACATAGACAGAACTTTCCATCGGATAATCCACCCATTCTGTTCACCAGTGACTGATATTGATCATCATCCAGCGGAGGTTTTCTACTGTACCACCATTTGGACCAGTGATACTTGCCTCTTCCACTCACCGCGGCAACAACTTATGCTTGGAGGAATGCCACCTCCTTAAGGACCCGGTTTTACTCTTCAAAGAAGTGGAAGGGGCATAACCTCCTTACTCACTGAAAATTCCATTCACTGTCAACACAATACCTTAAGCTCCCCAGTACTGGTGGGCAATAAAAAGGGTGACTATCCGTATAACTATGTCATTGCACTCAGTGTGTATTACTATGAATTTTTATTTTACAACATCAATTGATGTTATATATGCCATATTAAATGTACATTATTTTACTATAAATTGATACAGATTTTTTTTATATATTCAGCGCAGTTTTTCCCTTCCTGAATTGAATAGCCGATCTGACCCTAATCCAGGGTATCTAAATAAATCAAATCAAATAAAGGCAACTCTAAACCCAGAATGATTTACACCGAAATCACCAGCTTCCCTCCCGCAACACTCAGCAAAGCTTATGATACATAGGGCACAGAACAGACAGACACCGAGTGATTTCATAAGTGGCTTCAATCAGAAATAATATATAGCACATTTACATGTGAACTACTCTGAGCGATCAAGCTAATTACTTGATTATGTCGTTAGCGGTATAAACATTACACAGCTCGTTCCTGTCCTGGGGGATAATTTACTCTCCTTATACAATGTAAAACAGTATATCAGAGGAGCAGCATTGGGTCCCATGTACCCACAAGCGGGCGGACAGATGCCATCAGAGGCACCGGAGAGGAGGAGACGGGAAAAGATGCGCACAGGTGGCAGGCATAGTGCAAGAGAGGAGGGCCCTGCCTGTGAGGGCTAACGGCCAAAGGGGGGTGGGGGGGGGAGAGAAACAAGGGGGGGGGGGGAGACATGGCCAATCGGTGGGTGTCCGGCAGTACATATATTTCCTGCATATGGCCGCTCCACCACACACACCCACCCTGCTAATCAGTAAATATACAAACTGCTCCGCTCCAGGATATATCTTATGTGTCCTTTGTCCCAAGTTGTCCAAGATACAATGGAGAAGAGGATAATGGGGGGTGTGTGTGTCTTTTATAGCGCATGTCCTTAGGTTAGTAGCATCTCCAGTTCACCGATGTGTGTTCCAGACCCTGGCTCGATTCCCTCACCTCGCCGTCACACCTCCTTTAGCTCACGTCAAATGACAAAAGTGCAGAGATCGTAGCAGTGTGGATCACAATTACAGTTCCTCAGGTACAGCAGCACAGTGACCCCACTCTAGAACACCACTGCTATGTATATTAGATTCCTGTGTGCTGCTTGGAAATACTCTTTATACTCATTTGTAATTTTGCAAACATAATTCATCAGCCAAAAATGAAAGGGTAGTTCCAGGGATTAAGTAGACGGGTGTCCCAGATTCCTGCCATGAAGCAGGTCATCCCTGCAGGCAGAACATGTACAGAGAAAGGAGAATGGAGAGTGGCCTATTTGATGAGCAGATGACTGGGACATAAAGGGAATTATTCAGCGGCAGAATGAGCCCCGGGACAGATTCCACGTCTCTACAATGTAAGATGTGTGACGCTGCCGGAGGAGGCTTATGCCACGTCTCTGCGATGTAAGATGTGTGACACTGCCGGAGGAGGCTTATGCCACGTCTCTGCGATGTAAGATGTGTGACACTGCCGGAGGAGGCTTATGCCACGTCTCTGCGATGTAAGATGTGTGACGCTGCCGGAGGATGAGGCTTATTCCACGTCTCTACAATGTAAGATGTGTGACGCTGCCGGAGGAGGAGGCTTATTCCACGTCTCTGCGATGTAAGATGTGTGACGCTGCCGGGGGAGGAGGCTTATTCCACGTCTCTGCAATGTAAGATGTGTGACGCTGCCGGGGGATGAGGCTTATTCCAAGTCTCTGCGATGTAAGATGTGTGACGCTGCCGGAGGATGAGGCTTATTCCACGTCTCTACAATGTAAGATGTGTGACGCTGCCGGAGGAGGAGGCTTATTCCACGTCTCTGCGATGTAAGATGTGTGACGCTGCCGGAGGATGAGGCTTATTCCACGTCTCTACAATGTAAGATGTGTGACGCTGCCGGAGGATGAGGCTTATTCCACATCTCTGCAATGTAAGATGTGTGACACTGCCGGAGGAGGCTTATGCCACGTCTCTGCGATGTAAGATGTGTGACACTGCCGGAGGAGGAGGCTTATTCCACGTCTCTGCAATGTAAGATGTGTGACGCTGCCGGAGGATGAGGCTTATTCCACGTCTCTACAATGTAAGATGTGTGACGCTGCCGGAGGATGAGGCTTATGCCACGTCTCTGCGATGTAAGATGTGTGACACTGCCGGAGGAGGCTTATGCCACGTCTCTGCGATGTAAGATGTGTGACACTGCCGGAGGAGGCTTATGCCACGTCTCTGCGATGTAAGATGTGTGACGCTGCCGGAGGATGAGGCTTATTCCACGTCTCTACAATGTAAGATGTGTGACGCTGCCGGAGGAGGAGGCTTATTCCACGTCTCTGCGATGTAAGATGTGTGACGCTGCCGGAGGATGAGGCTTATTCCACGTCTCTACAATGTAAGATGTGTGACGCTGCCAGAGGATGAGGCTTATTCCAAGTCTCTGCGTTGTAAGATGTGTGACGCTGCCGGAGGAGGAGGCTTATTCCACGTCTCTTCAATGTAAGATGTGTGACGCTGCCGGAGGATGAGGCTTATTCCACGTCTCTGCAATGTAAGATGTGTTACGCTGCCGGAGGAGGCTTATTCCACGTCTCTGCAATGTAAGATGTGTGACGCTGCCGGAGGAGGCTTATTCCATGTCTCTGCGATGTAAGATGTGTGACGCTGCCGGAGGAGGAGGCTTATTCCACGTCTCTGCAATGTAAGATGTGTGACGCTGCCGGAGGATGAGGCTTATTCCACGTCTCTACAATGTAAGATGTGTGACGCTGCCGGAGGATGAGGCTTATTCCACGTCTCTGCAATGTAAGATGTGTGACGCTGCCGGAGGAGGAGGCTTATTCCACGTCTCTGCAATGTAAGATGTGTGACGCTGCCGGAGGATGAGGCTTATTCCACGTCTCTGCAATGTAAGATGTGTGACGCTGCCGGAGGAGGAGGCTTATTCCACGTCTCTGCAATGTAAGATGTGTGACACTGCCGGAGGATGAGGCTTATTCCACAAATGTCCATAGCTTTAGTAAAAGCGTCCCTCCACCCAATATGAGGACTTAAGACTTGGGTAACAATAAATAAGCAGATACACTGGGGTAAAGGAAATGTTTGTATCGTCCAATGCCGTGAGATGTTTCCACCATAAATCCGATCCATTGTATAAATAGGATTTATTAGGGGAATCTCCCACTTAGCTCTCTTGCTGCTGTGGAACTACATATACCAGCATGCACTATAAGAAGCATGCTGGGATGTGTAGTTCCTCAGCACCTGGAGGTGCCACTTGTTCCCCTGCTCTACATTAATCATCCAACGTTTTTTTTTTTTTTAAACAAATTTAAAATCAGATTTGTTCTCCTGCTAGAAAATGCCTGCAGTAAAGGCTGCGCCTGAGCAACCATTAGGCTAATTAGCCAGCAGCCCGGGTGCCAGGACGTAGGTGGGTGGTAACCACTGAGGCAGCAGCTGGGGACGAATATAAAGACCTAAACGCTCTCCATGCTGGCGCTGGCCCTGGAGCGTAATTAAAGTAACTTCTGCCGGTGGCCGCACAGCGTCAGGTTAATGGGGAAGATATATCGCAGTTCTCACTGTGACTGCTGGATGCCATGTCTGACGTAGCCTTGTAATGTACTGTCCATAGTGCTACAGTGCCATCTGGGTCAGATAAATGCAATCATGTAGATACCCCAGCTGAAGGCTCTGAAGATTCGTCCTTAATAAACCACACGGAACCCCAATACCAGTAGTATATTATCACTAAGGGGGCCCAATATCTGATCATGTATTTCCTGTATTACCAGGGATGTCCTATAACCACTTCCTGATCACCAAATCCAGAACCCTCTTCACAAGTGTGGATCAAATCCCCCAACCCCTGGCACCCTCCCTGGGAACTTCCCAGCAATTGCTTCTCATCAGGTCACTGCAGTGGTGGGCTTTTAGGAAAGGGAACGAAGGCGCCAAATCTCTGCCGGGATCCATATGGCAATGTTGTGCTTCCTGGCAATTATCAGAGGAACCAGCTTCCTAACTTTGCTGGTGGTAACCGGAATCCCCAAATCTCTTGTCTGTGACATCGGCTTTCACCGCTCCAAGCTGAAGACCCAGAGCCATCAATGGCCACATAAATGTTACCGATATGGCCACATAAGGCAAGTGGCCGGAACTGGTTCATAAAAACACAGCAAATCGCTGGTGTTTCCCTTGATCCCTGTTTGCCCAGGGGAAGCCTTTTATTCTGCGCTTTATACAGAGCACGTAGTATGAAAGGGAAGGCCACCACAATGTCACACATACCGTATATACTGTATGATTGGTATGGCCGACTTACTACATTTAGAGCTGGAACAATCCTCAGCATCATTACAGCCAGGCAGTATGGAACATTATATGGATATTCGGTGATTCATCGTGCCCTCCAGGCGCTCTCCACACCGTCGTAAGGGGCTATGCCCGCACCCCTGGTGCTGGAGCAGCGGGTATGCCCCCCCCCCCCCCTGGATAGGCGGTGTTGGCAGACCCTCCGCTGCAGAGATGGGGGGGAGTGCAGACAGACCCGCTGCTCAGGGGGTGCGGGCGGACCGGCTGCTCCGGGGGGTGCGTGCAGAACTGCTGCTTGCGGGGGTTGGGGGGTGCGGGCAGACCGGCTGCTGGGGGGGGGCACTGTCAATCACTCTTGCAATCCCGCCCAGCGTATAACACAGAGGATGACTGACAGATCTGGCTAAATAAGAGATTGTGCAGATGGGGAGGTTTACTGAATGCTATAGAAACATCTAAACAATGTACAGTAACAGTCGGCAGTTGGAAGCTTCTAGTTTTTCTATGATTGACGCATTTAATATTTAAGCTTCAATAGCTTTTTGTTTCGGACATGATTCACAGTCCCTAAAGCAAAGACTCAGCTTGATAGCAAAACCGTTCTCCATACAAAGCGAGGACAGATAAGGAAGCAGCGCCAGTCTCTCCCCCACCCACAATGCTCTGCACACTAATGGCTGCTGACCCCAAGAGGTGTGCGGGAAACAGGAGGAGGCGCGGAGCGCTCTGAAGCCCGGCTCACAGTCCAATCTCTCCCCAAAACAAAAGCATAAAACAAATCTGCCAAGAAGAAAGCCGCTTTAGACATAGAGAAACATATCCAGAGCAATAAGCAGCTGGGGAGCAAACTATGAGAGCGAAGGAAAGTAGACGATAAAAGACCGCGAACGGCGGCAGAGACAACAACGCAACCGCACACACAATTCTGTTCAAATGTTTATGTCGACCTTTTGCTTGTGTCGACTATTTGTCTACATTGTGAATGTCGACCATGTAGTGCCGAGTCACCTTATTGACTGTTAAACGAGACACCGTTGAGCTGCATTTACTATGAGACTGTGCTGCAAAGAACAGAGCAGCCGGGATCACATTCATCTGCACAACGTGTAACTCACCGTGACGGCGATTCCCGTGAAGATCACAGCCGACAGGAACTGCCACACTCTGCGGACAAGAGAGATTTCAGGTCACACAATGGACTCCTATACACAGGATTATTACCCCCTAAAAGCCGCCAATATAGAACTCCTTGTATTCAGGCAGAATAGAACATACATGGAACTTCGATGCAGTAACACCGTGATTACACAGAGGAACATTCCATGCACAATATCAGTAGTGGCCACTGGGTGGCACTACATGAACATGCATACATAGACAGAGGCCTCGTCATTAGGTACACTTGTACATCTGCTCATCAGTGCAAACATCCAATCAGCCAGTCATTTTCTCAATGCATGAAAGCATGCAGGCAAGGTCAAGAGGTTCAGGTGTTGTACAGACCAGATATACCAGAATGGGGAAGGAACATGATCTAAGTGACGGTGGAATGGCTGTTGGTGCCAGACGGGGGTCTCCTCCAGAGCTTACAGAGTACAGAAAAAAACAAATAGTAAAGAGATGATTGCGCCCAGAAATTGCCACACTGTGGACACCAAGGGTTAACAATCCTATGTGAAACAATATAGCCAGAAAGGTGTACACAATTGCGCGGTCTCGGATATGCGTATTCTTAGACCTCCTCTTGGTCAGTAGAAAACCCCCATGGGTTGGAGGAATGCACGAATATGGGAAAAAGAATAAGACGAGGTAAAAATTGGTCAGTTGATGATTTCCGGATAATACAATCACAGGAATTCCCAGACTATAACTAGGGTCCAAATTAGGGCCAATGGTACAATGGGGTGGTGGCAGTGTAGTGGTGTGCCGTCTATGGCCACAGTCTCCCCATCCTCTAATATCTACTTCTAGCAGGACAACGGTCATATCACAGGGCACACGTCATCTCCTGCTGACATCATGTACATGAAAGTGAGGTCAGAATACGCCAATGGCTGCCACAGTCACCGCAGCTTAGTACAACATAGCCATTTCACTTTGCGATATGAACACACACACACACACGCACACACATACATACATACATACATACTCACTGCAGCCTGGCACTCCCTTTAAAAATAAATCAATTGGGTGCCCACATACAATGTCAATCAATAATCACATCGGCAGAACTCTGGACTTCGCACCATATTAACGAATAACGAGTCAGTTCAAGGCCCGATGTTTCCACCTTTATTAAGAACACGAACATGTGGGATGTGATGTGATTCCGTTGTTGTTTTTCTGACTGTCAGGACCCCAATGGTCAGTATCCTGTACTGCTACTTGTGTCCAGCATATGGGGGTCTGAGTTATACAAACCCAGATGCTTATGTCCGTGTCATGTCCCCTGATGCAGCAATGTGTATATACCAACTACAAATAAGTCGCTGTTGTCTGTTCTCTATACTAGCCTTCTGCCTGCAGTGAATACTAGTCACCACAAGATTAATGTTACATGAATTTGGGTCTCCAATGGTTACCAAGCCCCAGACCCGATGTTTGCATTCTGTATAAAGCACCAGACTTGCTGTACGCTCTGCAGAGAGGGAAAAGCGGAGACGTTGTGCAAACCAACCAATCAGCTTCTGTCATTTGCTAGAGAGTGACAGTTAGAAACGTCTCCACTTCACCTCTGTGCGAGACAAGATACATCATCTCTCTGGGAGATACCTGTATATAAGGCACCGCATGCGTGGTCTGCATTACTGCCATAGTCAGATAAAGCCCGAGAAGACTGTTCTTATGTACAGCTTTAGTTGGACACTGCTCTTTATGTATAGTATCCCCAGTTACACGCTTGGGACACGCTAAGACAGCATGCAGAATTACGTAACCTCGTCATGCGCGCTTCGGTCTAGTCTTTAAAATAACAGCCAAGACACAAACACAGAACGCCGGAGAACTCACCTTAGGCCGATAGGCTCACTGAATGCGAATTTGATTTCGTTCCCCAGCACTTGACTGATCTAAAGACAAGACACACCATTAAATCATCAACGTTACAATATAACTATAGAGAACACCACCGGCCCTAGCGAAGGAACCAACGTAATGGAATCCATTATCATTGTTTCGGTACTTTAATAAGAAGTTATTTAACCGCTCTCCTGCCAAGAGCCCCATTAAGATTTTAAAACAAGCGCTTGTAAACCCTTCACTACCTTGTGCCGCCGGCAGCGCAGCAAGCGCCCAAGCCATTATCACGCAATAAGGCTTCATTTCAGAAGCAGCAGTACATGAATACTTAATGCAGAAATTACACGCCTGCCAGCAACTACTATGGGCGGGCGGTTGTCTGCATCCCTCTAAGGGTTAACAAAAGCCCGACTGACAGGATTCGTTCCGACAGCATCTGATGAGACCTAGAAAGAGACAGCAGCATGAGTTTAGAGTGTAACGAAGGACACTACTGGAGCAGAAAATCCTTCCAGAGGAGAGGGCGCAGTGAGCAGAAGACTCAGAGAGGCCAGGAGACGGATCTACAGGGGGCAGGGGGATAGAGAATGGGGAAGGGACAGGATATTTAACCCGCACACATAGGATTGAACAGAACCAAGATAGGCAGCAACGCCAGTAACTGGCAAAGTGAATTACATCAGCTTAATACAGATGAGGCCTGGAACCATGTTGGATAAAATATATATTGATCCAAGAGGTAATCTAGATGGTATCCAGACTATTTGTCTACAACAAGAAGATAGACAGCCATTAGGTCGACACCATTAGTTCGACAACTCAATAGGTCGACATGTCATTATGTCGACATGTCATTAGGTTGACGGTCAAAAGGTCGACATGATTTTTTTCACTGTTTTTTGAGCCGACATGTGCCGACAGGCGGTATTTCATGCCCTACCATCCACTAGGGCTTGGAGTTAGATTATAATAGTGTGCCGAGCACAGCGAGGCACCGTGCCCGAAGCATCGTGAGCGATGCGAGGGGCTGCGGTTCACTTCAAACTGTGTCCATGTCGACTGTGTCGACATTTGGGTAAAAAAAAGTGGGGAAAAACCATGTCGACCTTTTGGCTGTCGACCTAATGGCAGTGTCGACCTAAAAGCATGTCGCCCTAAAAGCATGTCGACCTATTGAGTTGTCGAACTAATGGTGTTGACCTAGCTGTCTATCTTCTTGTTGTAGACAAATGGTCCGGCATCCAACCTAGATATGTACAGTGTGCAAGTGAAAGTGTTGCATATGTAATTGTATCATTTCTATTTGGAAGAGATGTTACCGTAATTCACTTTGCCAGTTACTGGCGTTGCTGCCTATAACTAATGGTGTCGACCTAATGGCTGTCTATCTTCTTGTTGTAGACAAATAGTCCGGATACCATCTAGATTACCTCTTGGATCAATATATATTTTATCCAACATGGTTCAGACCTCATCTGTATTAAGCTGATGTGGTTGTCACTGTGCGCAGTTCATTTAAAGGCTGTCACAATGTTTTTGCTGTGCGAGATGCAGCATGAGCATTAATGCTCATCCCAAGCACCGGATACTGGTATTCCTCGTCACCGGACTGGAAGCAGCATGAGCATTAATGCTCATCCCAAGCACCGGACACTGGTGTTCCTCGTCACCGGACTGGAAGCAGCATGAGCATTAATGCTCACCCCAAGCACCGGACACTGGTATTCCTCGTCACCAGACAGGAAGCAGCATGAGCATTAATGCTCATCCCAAGCTCCGGACACTGGTGTTCCTTGTCACTGGACTGGAAGCAGCATGACCATTAATGCTCATCCCAACCACCGGACACTGGTGTTCCTCGTCACCGGACTGGAAGCAGCATGACCATTAATGCTCATCCCAACCACCGGACACTGGTGTTCCTCGTCACCGGACTGGAAGCAGCATGAACATTAATGCTCATCCCAAACTCCGGACACTGGTGTTTTTCGTCACCGGACAGGAAGCAGCATGACCATTAATGCTCATCCCAACCACCGGACACTGCTATTCCTCGTCACTGGACATGAAGCAGCATGACCATTAATGCTCATCCCAACCACCGGACACTGGTGTTCCTCGTCACTGGACTGGAAGCAGCATGACCATTAATGCTCATCCCAACCTCTGGACACTGGTATTCCCATCACCGGACAGGAAGCAGCATGACCACATATGCTCATTCCAACCACCGGACACTGGTGTTCCTCGTCACTGGACTGGAAGCAGCATGACCATTAATGCTTATCCCAAGCACCGGACACTGGTGTTCACCTCACCGGACAGGAAGCAGCATGATCATTAATGCTCATCCCAACCTCCGGACACTGGTATTCCCATCACCGGACTGGAAGCAGCATGACCACATATGCTCATTCCAACCACCGGCTATTGGTATTACTCGTCACCGGACTGGAAGCAGCATGACCATTAATGCTTATTCCAACCACCGGCTATTGGTGTTCCCATCACCGGACTGGAAGCAGCATGACCACATATGCTTATTCCAACCACCGACTATTGGTGTTACTCGTCACCGGAATGGAAGCAGCATGACCATTAATGCTCATCCCAACCACCGGACACTGGTATTCCTCGTCACTGGACTGGAAGCAGCATGACCATTAATGCTCATCCCAACCACCGGACACTGGTATTCCTCGTCACTGGACTGGAAGCAGCATGACCATTAATGCTCATCCCAACCACCGGACACTGGTATTCCTCGTCACTGGACTGGAAGCAGCATGACCATTAATGCTCATCCCAACCACCGGACACTGGTATTCCTCGTCACCGGACTGGAAGCAGCATGACCATTAATGCTCATCCCAACCACCGGACACTGGTGTTCCTCGTGACTGGACTGGAAGCAGCATGACCATTAATGCTCATCCCAACCACCGGACACTGGTATTCCTCGTCACCGGACTGGAAGCAGCATGACCATTAATGCTCATCCCAACCACCGGACACTGGTATTCCTCGTCACCGGACTGGAAGCAGCATGAACATTAATGCTCATCCCAACCTCCGGACACTGGTGTTTTTCGTCACCGGACAGGAAGCAGCATGATCATTAATGCTCATCCCAACCACCGGACACTGGTATTCCTCGTCACCGGACTGGAAGCAGCATGACCATTAATGCTCATCCCAACCTCCGGACACTGGTGTTCCCATCACCGGACTGGAAGCAGCATGACCACATATGTTCATCCCAAACTCCGGACACTGGTGTTCTCGTCACCGGACTGGAAGCAGCATGACCACATATGCTCATTCCAACCTCCGGATACTGGTGTTCTCGTCACCGGACTGGAAGCAGCATGACCACATATGCTCATTCCAACCTCCGGACACTGGTGTTCTCGTCACCGGACTGGAAGCAGCATGACCACATATGCTCATTCCAACCTCCGGACACTGGTGTTCTCGTCACCGGACTGGAAGCAGCATGACCATTAATGCTCATCCCAACCTCCGGACACTGGTGTTCTCGTCACCTGACTGGAAGCAGCATGATCATTAATGCTCATCCCAACCACCAGACATTGGTGTTCCACGTCACCGGACTGGAAGCAGCATGACCATTAATGCTCATCCCACTGGAAAAACGGCCATCGGTCCTTTCATGACGCACGTTACAGATCACCAGATACATGCGACGTGATTGCCTGTATACCGACTCTCCAATGCTACCAGGTCAGTCACAGGATGAGAACCTTACCCATTATTTATCTCTCCTGTGTCCTGACACAGATTGGCATCTCCATGCAGTAATGACACCACAGTGGTTGGACTGAGGAGTTTGTACACATTAAGGTGCATAAAATTACTGTTTTTTCTTTTGCTTTGCTCCCTGATTCAGGGGTAGGCCTAGCAAACCTTGGAGAGAGATAATGTGGAGGAGTTGCCTAAAGCAACCAATCCGCTCATTGTTCTAGATAATGACCATTACGAGCTCAGAGGTTGCTTCGGGACTCTTCTCCAATTTATCTCTCTGCAAGGCGTGATGCATCTACCCCAGAGCTGTACCAATACTTATACTATACACTATCAGTTCCCTAAGACCACCCAGAATGCCTCCTGCCTCAGCAATGTGCCTGGAGAAGCAGCAGGCCGCAGATTCTCTCAGAGGAGCAGCTTACATTATACCACCATTATATGGGCGTACTGGGCATGTCCCGCACTTACCTTAGACCTGTGCACTTCGCCATCGTCATCTTCCCCTCCCACCCCGAGAATCTTGCGTGTCTTCAGTCGGCTCACCAGGTCTGTTTGGCTGTGCTTCTTCATTAGAGGCGGGGGAGATTTGGTGGCCATTGTGACTAGGGTCTCTGTTCCTGACCAGCAACAAATCCTGAGGATACACAAGGCCGCAGGACATCAGAGAAGGTCACAGCAGGAACAACCACCCATTATAGGGTTACCTGTATATGGAGCTTTGCAGTAACACAACGTCCTACAATTGCCAAGGTTCCGTACTCTAGCCTTTAAACCTCTTATCTCCTCCCAAATCCTTCCCATCAATCTTACTGAGGCAGCATCACTTCCTCAGGGCCACAGCGGCTGTGTAGTATAGCCCAGCAATAGGAAGACAGATCCGAGCATGCTGGGTGTGCATCATGATGTCGCAGGGGGTGTGGCCAATACAAATAAAAAGGAGCGGCAAAAGGGGAAAATGGTGGCAGCTCGTTTCGGAGGCATAACATTAACATTGAGCCCATTGTACCTAGCACATATAGGAACATTCATTTTATTAATACTAATATATAAAGCGCATATACACTCTATATTCCCTATCACATGTACATACATAGAAACATAGATTTTGACGGCAGATAAGAACCATTTGGCCCATCTAGTCTGCCCCTTTTTAATCCTTTAGGTCATGCATGTCCAACGTTGGCCCTCCAGATGTTGTGAAACTACACATCCCAGGATGCTTTGCCACAGTTTTGCTATTAGAGAATACTAAAACTATTGCAAAGCATGTGAAGTTTCAAAACATCTGGAGGGCCAACGTTGGACATGCCTGCTTTAGGTAATCTCAACCCTTTTTGATCCTTATTTGTTTGTAAGGATATCAATATGCCTATCCCAAGCATGTTTAAATTGTTCTACTGTCTTAGCCTCTACCACCTCTGATGGGAGGCTATTCCACTTATCTACTACCCTTTCTGTGAAGTAATTTTTTCTAACATTTCCCCTGAACCTACCTCCCTACAGTTTTAGTGCATTTCCTCGTGTTCTGTTGCTCCTCTTCCTGTGAAGAATGTCTCCCACCTGTACCTTGTTTTTTTTTTTTTTTTTATAAACGTTTTATTGTAGTTTTTTTTGAAAATAGAGAAAACAAAACAAATAATAATAAAATACAAATACAGGTAAACTGTTACATCAGAAGAGGTCTCCGGCATGCATTGTACACAGTCTCCGGTCTGCTCATCTCGCAAACTATGAATATAAATTACTAAAGCATAACTTGTCGGTAGTAGACAATGCCACCGTAGAAAGTTTTGAGACTAATACAGGTCTAACTAGGACGGAGAGATGGAAAAGTAACTCAGGGGTGGCCACGTATGTGGTACCCTACCGTGTAACGGTGGTTCATTTCCCGCCGTTATTTCAAATTGGACTTTTCTCCCAACATAACATAACGTTGGCCATAAACCGCCAACTGAACAATTAAACACATACGAACAAAGAGGGGAGGAAGGGGAAAAAGGGGGGTGGGAGGACAAGGAAGGGAAGATGACAAGTAAATGAGACAATACAGCATTCACTATGAGATAAAGAAAAAAAAAGGGGGGGGGGGGGGGGGATTCAGAGTGCGATTAATACTATGTAATCTGGCGTAGCATGATCCAAGTGGTATTTTCGAAAATCTTCTGAATGGAAGACTGTATTTCTGGGTCTAAAGATTGAATAAAGAAGTCCCACTTAGCATAGAAACGAATCACACCTTTCTCAATGTCATGTAAGGATGCCTGACGTTCATAATACATGATTTTCAGTAATGAGTGTTTCAACTCCGTAAGCGACGGGGTAACCCTGTGGATCCAGTGGGTCAGGATCAGTTTTTTAGACTGGACCAGTATCAAGCTAAGAAGTGGTATTATCCTTTTTTTATGCGGTCCAAGTGTCCAATTTTTAAAGTTAAGGAAAAGGATGGGGATGGGATCATATGTGATTTGCAGGTTAAATAAGGTATTCAGGAAACCCAGGACTTTCCTCCAGAAAATTCTAATTTTGCCGCATTCCCAAAAATTATGGAAAAGGGTGGCCCCTATTATCTTGCATTTAGGACAGAGACCCAGATCTCCCGGAACAAAGTGGCTCCTTTGTCGCTGTGATACATAGGCCCTGTTAAGGAATTTCAAGTGGGTTTCCTGAAGAGAAGCAGACTGCAAGTGTTTGAGAGTTGTGGGGATATTTTTTAGTAATGATTGGGTCGGTGGGAGTGAGGGGATATCAGTTTTCCACTTAATTTCCAACATTTGGAGGAGCTTGTCTCTTGGGAGTATAATGAGTGACTGATATAGATTTCTTATTCTATAGTCCAGGACGTTGTGTGGGGCTAGTAGACTAAGGATAGGATCTGTGGTGACTGGGGATGTAAAGGGTGGGGGTAAAGACTGGGCATAGTGACGGGCTTGCAGATACATAAAGAATTGGGATCGCGGGAGATGGAATTTGTTGGCCAGTTCTGTGAAAGAGAGAATTTTTCCACCTGGGTCAAAAACGTTGCAGATAGCTGCAATGCCCTTCTGACGCCACTCCAGAAATAAGTGATTATTTAGACCTGGGGCAAAGGACGGGTTGCCCCAGAACGTAGCGTGGGGGCTACTAGTTGGGTTCCTAGCAAATCTTTTATGGATGGTGATCCACATTGTGTATGTTTCTTTGAAAAGGAGGTTGTCTTTTATAACGCTTGGAAGCTTGGTGCGTGGGGTATGGAGCAAGGCTGCTGGAGCAAAAGGGTGGAAGAGGGCACGTTCCAGGTTCTCATTGGTGTATAACGACTTGTTCAGAAGCCAATCTGTGGCGTATCTGAAGTGGGCGGCTTGGGAGAAGTTTTGCGCTTGGGGTAAGGCAAATCCCCCCTCAGCTTTAGGAAGGAATAGCCTGGTAAGGGGCATTCTTGGTTTTTTCCCCATCCAAATAAATTTATTGACCATAGTATTATAACGGGAAAGATCTGCTTTAGTGAGGGCGAGGGGGAGCATTTGCAGCAGGTAAGACAGTTTAGGGAAAATTGCACTTTTGATCACCGTGATTCGGCCACACCTGTACCTTGTTAAAACCCTTCATATATTTGAAAGTTTCTATCATGTCCCCCCTTTCCCTTCTCTGCTCTAAAGTATACATATTAAGATCTTTAAGTCTTTCCTGGTACGTTTTGTGATGTAGGCCATGCACCATTTTAGTTGCTCTTCTTTGTACAGTCTCTAATGTATTTATATTCTTCTGAAGATATGGTCTCCAGAACTGGACTACAGAGAGCGTATCAGTCACATCAGTCCCTGCCCCACACTATATTCCTTATCACATGTACACACACACACATTACAGAGAGCGTACCAGTGTCACCAGCCCCTGCCCCATTGCTGCTTACACTCTATATTCCCTATCACATGTACACATCAGCCCCTTCCCCAGAGACTGATGTGATTGATACGACATGTACACACACATTACAGAGAGCGTTTCATTCACATCAGCCACTGCCCCAGTGGTGCTTACACTCTATATTCCCTACCACATGTACACATACAGTACATCAATCAGTGCAGTCCTCTCTGTATACAGCCTCGGTCACACGCAGTATACAGGTGTCACACATCAATCAGTGCAGTCTGCTCCATATACAGCCTCAGTTACACGCAGTATACAGGCGTCACATATCACATCACTCAGCGCAGTCTGCTCCATATACAGCCTCAGTTACACACAGTATACAGGCGTCACATATCACATCACTCAGTGCAGTCCTCTCCGTATACAGCCTCGGTCACACGCGATATACAGGCGTCACATATCACATCACTCAGTGCAGTCCTCTCCGTATACAGCCTCGGTCACACGCAGTATACAGGCGTCACACATCACTCAGCGCAGTCTGCTCCGTATACAGCCTCAGTCACACGCAGTATACAGGCGTCACATATCACATCACTCAGCGCAGTCTGCTCCATATACAGCCTCAGTTACACGCAGTATACAAGCGTCACATATCACATCACTCAGTGCAGTCCTCTCCGTATACAGCCTCGGTCACACGCAGTATACAGGCGTCACACATCACATCACTCAGCACAGTCTGCTCCGTATACAGCCTCAGTCACACGCAGTATACAGGTGTCACATATCACATCACTCAGCGCAGTCTGCTACGTATACAGCCTCAGTCACACGCGGTATACAGGTGTCACATATCACATCACTCAGCGCAGTCTGCTACGTATACAGCCTCAGTCACACGCGGTATACAGGTGTCACATATCACTCAGCGCAGTCTGCTCCGTATACAGCCTCAGTCACACGCAGTATACAGGCGTTCCATATCACATCACTCAGCACAGTCTGCTACGTATACAGCCTCAGTCACACGCGGTATACAGGTGTTACATATCACATCACTCAGCACAGTCTGCTACGTATACAGCCTCAGTCACACGCGGTATACAGGTGTCACATATCACATCACTCAGCGCAGTCTGCTACGTATACAGCCTCAATCACACGCGGTATACAGGTGTCACATATCACATCACTCAGCGCAGTCTGCTCCGTATACAGCCTCAGTCACACATAGTATACAGGTGTCACATATCACATCACTCAGTGCAGTCTGCTCTGTATACAGCCTTGGTCACACGCGATATACAGGTGTCACATATCCCATCACTCAGTGCAGTCTGCTCTGTATACAGCCTCGGTCACATGCAGTATACAGGTGTCACATATCACATCACTCAGCGCAGTCTCCTGGTGCATCCTTGCATTGCGTTGTGATTAAGATACTTTCTCTGCAAGTTGCCCAACGTTAGCAGGGCACCGAAGTTCCTAGTGGATCACTTCCACCAGGCATCTCGTGCTGTGTGGCATATTATAGGATGCATAATACTGGGCATAAACAGAATTGCTAGCAAAAACAAATTGCCAGAAACAAGGGTGTAAATGGGAGACATGATGGGATGTTATGGATATGATATACTAATTCACAGAGAGAGATAAAATACCAGCCAATCAGCTTCTGGCAGGTTGGTACTCTCTCCATAACTCAGAGTTACTTTGTTCAAAAGTTACTGCTTGGTAAAATGATGTAAAAAGAGTTTACTATCATGAAACGACTATAAATACTCTATCAGGCGCTATTCCTCTATATACCCCCCCGAGCTAAAGGCACCTTTATCTCAGGGGATCTGCATGACAATAGCCTGTATATCCCTCCACACATCTGAGCAGCAGCAGGAGCTAAATAATCTGTCCTGTGCATAATCCCAATCCATTACCCATCACCACCCACGTCCCGCACTTGGCAGCATAATCATCATTACTTAGTCTCTCATCCAAATCACATTATTAATCCTTGGACGGACCGGCCACTATTAATACACAAGCAATTAAAACATATACAGTATGCCCTACAGCCTCCCCAAGCTGCTGCCACCAAGCTGCCAATGTAAACAGTGGTCTGTAATACGGAAGGAGGCTTATAATGGGCACGCTACCCGCACACAGAGTTCCCAGCGCTTAGCCCCAGCAGCTGACAGTTATCTGATTGGCAGAGTGTGACCTCGCTAGCAGCAGGTTAGATACTAGCGGTGTAAGGCAACCTGGGACTTGTAGTCTAGTGAATGCTACATACTGTGTATCCATAACCACTGTAGCCATCTGTATCTGTCATGGTCTCTTCCGCAGTGCTGCTCCTTGTTACTTATTCAGGAATGTTCTGGGCACGTGCGTCGCGTGTGCCGGAGACCTACACTAAAGGCTAATTAGACTCCCTTCAATGCTCAGCCTTACAGCCCTGCATAATTAGGCAGCGTGCCACGGGCGCCCCCCCCCCCACATTGCTGGAAGATGCCAGCGGCCGGCACAGACCTAAGGCATAACTACGTTGCCAGAAGAGTCCTCTAATACAGGATGCCAGTTTTCAGCACTGCCAGTTTAATAATGCCAGCAGGTAATTATTCATTAACTTTACATATCATATAGGGTTTATGAATGTCTGCTCAGTTACCAATTTATAACTGTGCCATAAGGAAAGCTTCCGAATATAAAATAGGAAATATTCCATAAACCATAGGTAGGAGAGTACCTTTACATGTCCCTAATTAGGGAAATTAGAATGGAAGCTCTGATGAGCAGGTCCCTCCGCCCTCCTGATCTTCCCTGGCACACACCAGTGACTCGCCCATACATAGGGCACAGGATCACCTTCTTCCAGATGGATTTCTACCCACTATTCAGCGAGTTGCCCATCTGTCCTGCCCAGTCTGCGGTGTAATGCTGCCCATACACTTGTGAGATATTGTATACAATCATTCGATTTCGACCAATTCTGGCCGATAAATGGAATGATTGTATGCATTTTTAAGGCACTTTTCGATGCGATGCGTTGGCACGCCGTTGAATGTCGCGATGACAGATATTATGTGCTGCACATAATATCTATCGAATTGTAGGAGCAGTCGCATGTGGTTTTAAACCACATGCAATTGCTCAAATACAATCCTGGGGTGGGGGGCGGAGGGGACGCATTCAGCGGTGTGGGGTTTGGGGAGAGGGGGCCCTAAGGACCGCTGGTGGTGTACCTGCGTCTCGTATCAGGGGGTGGCGGAGTAGTGTAGCGCTTGCGGGAGTCAATGGTGGCGGGAGAATTGTTTAAAATACTGGGCTGCCCTGTAATTAGTTGAGAGCTCAGCCAATCACAGGGCAACCCAGTGTTTTAAACAAATCTTCTGCCACCGCTGACTCCTGCCGCCCGCTAGCGCTACACTACTCCGCTGCCCCCCGCCCGCCCTCTTCCAGCACCCGATGTGCCATCGGAAGATGGCATTCGACATCGGGTGCTGACTTTTGCACGCAAAAATGTGATCGGAGTCGATGGACATTGTACTTTGATGTTGCATCGAATCCCATCGCATAAGTGTATGGGCAGCATAAAACAGATGTATTGTACTTCTGCTATGGCATGCCATTGTGTATTGTACTTGATACCATGTACGTGTGAGAAGCTTTTACAGGTTTTCCCTATTCTGTGGTCCCTATTAAATAAGTTATTAAGAACAATAATATCACATAATAATCTACAGAAGCACCAGACTAAATCACACTGCTGAACCTGGGCTACTCCCGGGAAAAACCCAGGTCCAGTGTCCCAGAATCCTCTCCTGGCTAACTTCCTGGGTTGGTCTGGGAAGGACGCAGGTTACCCGGTACAGTAAACCCAGGTCATTGGAGCAGAGTGAGAGCGGTGTTTTAGACATTTTGGAGATGTCGTCTACAGGTAGCGGCAGATAATATCCCGGGTCCAGCCAGTGGTGCCAACTAGTTTCAACCGCTGTGACACAGCTGTAAACCCGTGTTCTGCCACCATGGTCGGACCTCGGAATGTGGTGTGAAAGGGGTGTGATAATTCACAATCATCCAATTCAATAACACATTCCATACCTCGTATTAAACACATTTCAGAAAATGGTTTAAAAGCAAATAAATTATAAGGAATGCCGCAGGTAGGACCTTAGCCTGTATGGTTAACAGGAGCATTAAAATCCAACAGGGATATAACTGTGTGGTTCCGGCGAAGGGGCTGGAGGCACCGACATGTATGTACAGTACTGAGCAGAACAAGGCAGGAGGTGTACCGGGGAGTAAGCGCGACGGATGGACGCGCTCTTCTCAGAGAACAGTATGACAGATGCTGAACATAATCAGGCCTCATTTGCTGGAAGAAATCTAACAATAAACGTCACTTTTACCCAACGCTGCTACATTTAAAACGCATTAGCTTTCCGGCCTGACATGCTGCTTCTACCAGAGTGAGAATAAATGACGGTCTGCTGCACACAGCAAAGGTTACAGAGGAAATAACAGCTCAGAGATGGGATGTAACACAGGACATTGTTTCCTGGCTGCAGATCTACCGTCTAGACATTCTGGTACAGAACAGGTTAATGCGTTCAGGACTTGACAAAAGTCTAGTTAAAGCGAACACGGGAATTGCAGAAGACTCATTTTTTGTAAGATCTAAAAAAAGAATCCACTTAATTAAGGCTTTAATTGCTTTTTATCACTATCCCCTCCCTCGCTACTGGATAGCAGCTCTGTAACTACAGAGCACCATATGAAAAGGAATCCTGAGCATATTGCCAGCGGTGAGGCCTATGAAGACAAGAGCTCCCCCTGGTGGCAGGTCAGATATAGTCGGCAACTCCACTGTCATGGATAAGTACAAAATTCTGGCAGATTAGCAGGCTCTTAGAATTTTTAAGTCACCCCTTGTCGTCGCCTTACGGTCTCCACCCTGCAGCCCAATCCTAGTCCTAGGGCCAAACACTAACCCCAACACGAGTACTCATCTGCGGGCCAGGATTTTGACCACATTCCCCCCCAGTCACATTGGGCAATTGTATGAAGAACATTTATCTCAGCTAAAGTTTCACCATTTGTTCTTGACTGTAGTGTTCATTCTAGCACCCACTATCTTTGAAAACCCATGCAGTTCTTGTTCCCTGCCTGGGGTGTCACTGTCTGCTGTGGTGTTCCTAGCACAGGTCTGGTTTGCATATCAGAGCTGATATACAGACCACACTGTGCTAGAAGCACTACAGCAGGCAGTGACACCCCAGGCAGGGAAGAGGAACTGCATGGGTTTTCAAAGATACCGGGTGCTAGAATGAACACTAGACTGTATGAGTGGGGGAACATGTATAAGCCAGCATTTAGTTATCCCGTACCTCCCTGGAGTATTATTGCCATGGCAACCAAGCAGACTTGGTGAGGCTTTATTCACAAATGTTGCCGCCATTTTTTAGATCTGCGTATTACTCTATAGACGCCGTCGAGTGTGACAGCGATTATTTTTATCCTCCTTTATTTATATGGCGCCACAAGGGTTCCGCAGCACCCAATTACAGAGTACACATAATTAAACAGGAAAAACAGTGACTTACAGTTGAAGACAATATAGCACAAATACAGGGTAAATGATTATAGGAACATCAGCCTATTGCTGCAACATAAGTATCCAGGTGGCAGAAAACAGCATGCTTTGGTGCAGTCAAAGACACCAGGACGACCCGCTCACGATGCACATCGTGAGCGGGTCTTCGGTGTTTCTTCGGACCCGCTCAAGATGTGCACCGTGAGCGGGTCCGATCCGATGGCGACCCGCACCCGGGAGTATGGTCGTTTCCAGGTAGGATCTGAATAACGACCGACCATGTGGTCCGATCGGTATCGGACCACACCAGGACAGAAAAGGGCCCAATCACCACACGATCTACATCCAATCGGTCGGAATTGGATCTAGATTGATGGGATCTGACCCTTGTCGCACTGGTGTGTACCCAGCATTAGAAAGGATAAGCACATGAGGTAAAAGGTCCCTACTCGTGAGAGCTTACATTCTAAAAGAGGAGGGGCAGACAGACAGGAGTGACACAGGAGGGGTAGACAGAGCGGGGAACAAAAAGGGGGTCTTAAGATCCTGTTTCAAGTTCTGTATAGAAGTGGAGAGTCTGAGGAGGAGAGGTAGAGAATTCCAGAGTAAGGGAGCAGCACGTGATAAATCTTGGAGGTAGGAGGGAGGAGGTAATAAGTCGGCAGGAGAGCCGACGGGTGTTGACCAAGCGAAGAGGACGAGTGGGAGTGTAAAGAGATATAAGGTCAGAGATGTAAATGGCAGTGGAGTGGGTGAGGGCTTTGTAAGTGAGTGTGAGAAGTTTGAATTGCAATCTTTCTGGCTTATGGCGGCGCTCTGCAGTCGCGAATATCTATCGGTTCCTGGGCTAGGGCAACGCTCGCCTGTACTCTCCACATGAGATATAGGTACAACCATGTCGCCACATGCTGTGATGAGCGCAGTAAGTACTTCTAGGTGTCAGGACCCATCAATATGACCTGAAAATAAGGCCAAGTGGGACAAAGAATTGTGCAAAGACCATTTCCATGGACGCTGACGCTACAGTAAGCAAACAAACATACAAATTCTGTTATGGTAGAAAGTCTCCATTTTCGGTCTCGTTGAACCGCAGAAAGATGAAGCCGGCAGTGGCGTGATGAGAAAGCTGGCGTCAGGGAGAGACCATGTTTCCACACACACACACACACGGAGTGCGGCAGCGTCTCCCCCAGCCCCCCGCTCCCTGGCCACTGAGACACACAGGCACCATCTGTTCCACTGTATACACACGGACAAACGCAGGAGACAGTGGTAGACTGTAATGTACGGTGAACATTCAGCCTGGGGAGAGATTATTCCATTGCTACAGGAAGTGTAGCCCTCGCCAGCAGTAATCTACACACGCTGCATGCTTACACTCTAGCCAAGTTCTAAGCATTAACAAAAAAGTAGGCCACGCCATCCTACATTCCCATCGCTGGGTACAATCTATCCAGCAAAAAAAATAAAAAAAAAAAAAATTTTCCTGCAAATTTGCCATGAGAGTGCAGGCTATCTGGACACCAGTAGCCAGTGACATCAGAGAGAATGTAGTCACTAGGAACCTGTTACATCACTGTGCAACCTACTCAGTTACTAAGAACCAATGACATCACTGAATGTGCCCTATCCGGTCACTAGGAGCTAGTGACATCACTGAGAGTGCAACCTCTCCCGTCACTAAAAGCCAGTGACATCACTGAGAATGCAGCCTATCCAATCACTAAGCGTTAGTGATATCACAGAGAATGTGACTTCACCAGTCAGTAAAGTCCCTGTAGCCTTGATGTCTCATTGATGTCCCTATTTCAGCCTTCTCTCTAGCAAGAGACAGCTGTAACTTTATCAGAAGCAGCAGCTGCCATGTATTCAACCAATAGAACACATTAAAAATGAAAAAAGCTAAATCCTGTTTTGGTTTTACCAAGCAGTACCATTTAATGAACGAAGCGGCAAGAATAGATCAAAACATTTACTGAAAATTACTTTCATACCAAGTGAAGTCAGCGTTACAGGGGCGGTGGGGGGGGGGGGGGGGGGGTTGCGACAGCAGAACAAATGAAGAGCAAGGCATCAGCATTTCAAGTGTGAATATAAATAACAGATAAAAATGGCACAAGAGAGACAGATTGTGTTGTGGGTTATGAGGGGGGCGCCCTCCAATCACACTGTGTAATTAGCATCTGTGATTCTTCAGGAAAGTGCGCAGCTACACAAGAGACCTCATTATCATAATCCCAGCTCTGCAAAAACAAAAACAAAATTCATTTTGTATTTTTTTCATTTGTGCATCCGGTAATGCCAATGTTGGCGGAAAGGATAATGTCACCCGTCCCATCTCACTGCTATTCTGGATACATACGAAGCGGCTATTATCATTTCTGGGGTATAAAGTCTCTGTAACAGATTTCTGCAATGAAATACAACGGGCCTTGTCTACTAAGCAGTATTATATCACAATGCCCCCTGCGGGTACAGCGCATCGTCACATATGCAGCAGCGCTGGTGTGTGCGCTAAATCCACATTCCAGAATATCAGTAACAGAAGGAAATTAGGGATGGGACATAGAAAGAAAACATCGGTCAAATTATGTTTTTCAACATTGGTTGCAAAACATCATTTAGACCTAAACATTGGTACTGTGAACCCGATGTTTCGATATTTTTTTAAATAAACTGGTTCCTCTTCCCTGCCTGGAGTGTCGCTGTCTGCTGTAGTGCTTCTAGCACAGTGTGGTCTGTATATCAACACTGATATGCAAACCAGACCTGTGCGACAGTGACTCACAAACAGCACCAGTTGCAGTGACGCAGAGGTGGGGCTGTCCTGTGTGCTGCTGCTGAATGGCTGGCCAGACTGTCTTTCACTGTCAGCTACCACCCACAGTAGCAGCACACAGCCACACACACACATATGAAAGCCCAGCCAGCAGTGATACTGTCATGTTTGTTAATGTTTTTTTTTTTATCAGTCTCTTAAGTTTTTAATGAATATAAATCAAGGAGAGAGTGAGCTGGCTGCAAAGCATTGAAAGCAGCACACATTGACACACAAAACAAAAAACATTGGAAGATTGAGAAAAACATTGGGGGAGAAATCTAGCGATGTAGATGAAACATTGGATCCTCAACATTGCAGGGTTAAACATCGAACATTGGAACCATAAATCCGATGTTACCGATGAAACATCATATGATTACCCATCCCTAAAGGAAATGAATATATCGCAGATGCACAAAGACACCGTTATAATCCATATAACTAAACTCGCAGCATGGCAGCTAGAGAGGTATCATTCTTCCGTTACAGTTTCTATCAGCTTATTAGGACTACGAGTCTGTGCTGAGGCCTAGAACACGCTCCCCAAGTTCCCATAACACGCTGCAGAAGCTGAATAAATGGTTTAGCACAATCCTGTAAATGCTTCGCAGCCAAGGCAATCGCTGAGAAATAACAGCCCACACCACACCTGGTTATTATCTAGGTCCCGTCTCCTTCCATACATACAGCTTACAAGCGTGACCAGGGAGTGGAATCGGGAACTACAGCGCTCAATCCCACATATACAATGTCTTCCTCTCACAGAATATTATTGTGCAGCCTTTCTGCGGCCATGTTTTCCAGATGCACCCGGGTTAGGAGGAGAAAGCAGCAGGCCCCAGTCCCTAGCTGACCTAATAACACAATCTCCAGGGGCAATGGAGTTATCTGCCGCTGGGCTCCTGCTGCCAAGGCAGAACCTCTCCTCCCCTATTAGTTTATATCAGATAATGAAAGCCATTGATATCCCTTCTATAGCTGAGTTCTGAAATATATGTGTCCTCTCTCTCTCTCTATATGTGTGTATGTATTAAACACAAATATATCAGAACAGACACATATAATATAAGAGTGTGTGTGTATGTGTGGCGGGGGGGGGGGAGCACCAATATATATCTTGCCTCCGGGCAACTGTGCGTCCAGCATCTGCTTCAGAGGTGAGAGTAACGCAAAGGAGCAAGTAAGTTTGCACCTGGAAAAAGCCCAGCTGCATAGTAAGTGGGGCAGAAGTAACCGTGCACAGGTGCGACATGTGATTAGCCCAAACTCCCATCTAAACCGCAGTGCGAGAATAAAGCATTTGTTGGCTGCACGCAATAGCAGCTGGTATTTACCCTGCATGCACAACAACGTCTGCATTTGCCCCTTTCGCAGCATTGTCTGTCCAGGTGCCCAGGTATCCCCTCTTTGTTTCCCTCCCACTTCAGACCCTATACGGGGGGGTGCTGGGAGCACAAAGCCTCATACAGACATTCCAGAACGCCCATGTAACAATTCTGATGGGAAGCTTTGTATTGTGTAAACTTTCTGGAAGGAAACAGCTGATAAGAGGACAGAAGCATAGATAACAGGATTCTGCCCATTAAACAATCACATGACATTGTACTACTTGTATGCTAGTGACACCAACCCTACAGCATGAACCATTGTCTGTATACCGCCTGGCGATTCCTACCAGCGCTGCTTGTGTGTTGTCACGGGTAACTACATGACCTGCGGTAACCTCACACTGCTAATACGGAGCATCACTCTCACATCGGCATCAATGTACACACCAGAGGAGCCAATCCTGCCGACACAGCTAGATGACGCAGAAGAAAGAGGGGAACCGTATGCTAGACAGTTTGGGGTGCTGCAGTAGTGTCCGGAGCTAGAGATACGTTATTGGAGAACGTAGCTAACAAACGTGATATATTTTCAAAACAGGCCTACTCTGGCCTGAGAAAGAAAGCTGCCGACGCAATGTGATGACACACAGAAGAGAATTTGGTGCCAATATATGAACATGGGCATACACAAAGATTCTAGAGACTGTGGTGTGAGGTACACCCCCTCCTCCTGTCTCTATAACATCCTTTCCCTGTACCCCCCCCCCCCCCCCCATTCACACCAGCAGATGCAAACGCTCCGATACTCACGGAAACAGAAATCGTACGCTTGGCAGACAGCGGTACCGCACTAATTCCGTCTTCACAGAAACATTGGCTCACACTTACGTAGAGACATACGCAGCAGCACAGAGATACACAAACAGCCTCTGTCTGGTTAACCCTTCTCTCCCCAGAAGCCCGGTCGCTCTGGGCCACGTAGACACACGCATGGGAAGTTTGTGCCTGCACAGAGCGAGTCACCAGCAGGGCAGGATTTCCTCCAGTCAGACCATGTCATACAGCAACTTGTTTTTCTGACCTCGGTATGTAATTCAGCTGCACTGGTTTAGTGGATAGAAAGTGCAGCACGTGTGTCAGGAGTCTGCGGAGATTATGTAATAGCTGGGAGACATGCAGATTAACGGGCTGCTTCTGGGAAGGGAGGAAAGCAGTGACAGCGGCAGCAGCAACAGTGACAGCAGCGACAGTGACAGCAGCAGCAGCGACAGCAGCAGCAGCGACAGCGACAGCAGCAGCAGCGACAGCGACAGCAGCAGCAGCAACAGTGACAGCAGCAGCAGCAACAGTGACAGCAGCAGCAGCAACAGTGACAGCAGCGACAGTGACAGCAGCGACAGCAGCAGCAACTGTGACAGCAGCAGCGACAGTGACAGCAGCAGCAGCGACAGTGACAGCAGCGACAGTGACAGCAGCAGCAGCGACAGCAGCGACAGCAGCAGCAGCGACAGTGACGACAGCGACAGCAGCGACAGTGACAGCAGCGACAGTGACAGCAGCGACAGCAGCAGCAACTGTGACAGCAACAGCAACTGTGACAGCAACAGCAACTGTGACAGCAACAGCAGCAGCAACTGCAACAGCAACTGTGACAGCAGCAGCAACTGTGACAGCAGCAGCAACTGTGACAGCAGCAGCAACTGTGACAGCAGCAGCAGCAGCAACTGTGACAGCAGCAGCAACTGTGACAGCAACAGCAGCAGCAACTGTGACAGCAACAGCAGCAGCAACTGCGACAGCAACAGCAGCAGCAACAGCAGCAGCAACTGTGACAGCAACAGCAGCAGCAACTGTGACAGCAACAGCAGCAGCAACTGTGACAGCAACAGCAGCAGCAACTGTGACAGCAACAGCAGCAGCAACTGTGACAGCAACAGCAGCAGCAACTGTGACAGCAACAGCAGCAGCAACTGTGACAGCAACAGCAGCAGCAGCAACAACTGTGACAGCAGCAGCAGCAACAACTGTGACAGCAGCAGCAGCAACTGTGACAGCAGCAGCAGCAACTGTGACAGCAGCAGCAGCAACTGTGACAGCAGCAGCAGCAACTGTGACAGCAGCAGCAGCAACTGTGACAGCAGCAGCAGCAACTGTGACAGCAGCAGCAGCAACTGTGACAGCAGCAGCAGCAACTGTGACAGCAGCAGCAGCAACTGTGACAGCAGCAGCAGCAACTGTGACAGCAGCAGCAGCAACTGTGACAGCAGCAGCAGCAACTGTGACAGCAGCAGCAGCAACTGTGACAGCAGCAGCAGCAACTGTGACAGCAGCAGCAGCAACTGTGACAGCAGCAGCAGCAACTGTGACAGCAGCAGCAGCAACTGTGACAGCAGCAGCAGCAACTGTGACAGCAGCAGCAGCAACTGTGACAGCAGCAACACAAACACTGGCAGCAGCAACACAAACACTGGCAGCAGCAACACAAACACTGGCAGCAAGTAACCACCAGCAAGTAACTTTGCACTTTGGGAAACCTTGTTGTGCTGCAGGTGGAGCAGGTACAGAACATGCAGAGATTTACAGTTGGATGGGCCGTGTACAAACTCTACATTACATGCATAACATACAAATGTATGTGTACAACTTGTGTTGTCTACCTTGGTATCTGCCCAAAACACAGGCATAGGGATGGATTTACCAAGGCTTGGAGAGAGATAAAGTACTGACCAATCAGCTTCAGTTAAAAATGATAGGAGCTGATTGGATGGTACTCTATGTCTCTCCAAGCATTGATAAATCTCACCAATAACCACTAAGGCCTTCTAAGTGCTGAACACCGCCCCCCCCCACAGACCCCATGTGTACCCCAGACCACCACTACCTTCCCCCCAGACCAACAGTAAACACAGAATCAGCTAGGATGAAGGCCTGCGGGGCCCTCTGTACACCACCAATAGCCCAGCATCTCCTACACACAGCGGAAGCTGCAATTTACAAGGCAGTCCTCACAAGACTACATGCTATTAATCCATTAGCAATTAGTCACGTCCCTGAGGCATGAGGCAGGAAGTGCCTCACAAGGGCACCCCCGTACCTGTTCTAACTTCCTCACTTATTTCTCCCGGAGAAGCGCAGTTACATATCGCCTTGTGACTGTACATGCTGGAATATTACCAGTCCTGTCTGCAGCCAAAATGGGAGACAAGGAGAACACAAGCCAAGAATGCTTCAGGACTACAAAGTCAACACCAACGCCACCTGGGGTGAACCGTAACAAATGTTCGCTTTGATGTGTACAAACTGGTCTTTCTGGAGCAGGCACGTCGCCATGATAAACGACATCTCTCGCCTAAGTCTATTTGCTGTAAGCATCCACACGCCAACAGCTCTGCCCGCACGTCCTAAGCTACATGTGCATGTAAGCTCTGACAAGCAGGGCCCTCCTCCCTCATGTGCTTCTGCTACTCGTTCTGGTAAACAGCGCGTTACTAGCTAGACAGATGAGGCTCACTCACAAACATACAGCCATACACGGGAATCGGTATCCCTGACAACGGCGGGAACAGCATGCGTGCCCAGTTCCGCCGACACTCCACGTCCATTAAGTGCTGACGGATAGAAGTGGCTCGCTCGGCGGGAAATAACGGCATTTCACCTTCATGGCTGCGCAACGTTGCGGTAACCCCTGGATCCTGCATTACACCCGGCTGGATGAACGCAGCGTACTAATATGGATTACCGATATCTGATTGAGAGATGAAAAATACAATTAATTAAATGAAAAAATTGCGCAGACCAACAAACACCAAATTAAAGAAGCCAGTGACCAACTGGAGCATTCAGTAACCAGCAAGATCTAGAAACACAGAAGTATCAAATGAGAGAAATGCCCATAGCAACCAGCTTGTGTCATTTTGTATACTGTGCAAGATAAATGGGAGCTACAACCCGATTAGTTGCTATGGGCAACATCACTCTGTCTTGGAGGTTTGCTACATCACCCCTTGTAGAAGATTACACGGCGATGCCACTGAAGCATCTGTACGCCCGTTCGGACACTTGGCTGCGGCAATACAGATAAAGGTCGGTGGATGTCTCAGAAAGCAGCCCGGAACAAATGTCATAGAATTTATACGTGGAAGAAGGAGCCAATAAGAGCCAGGAGTCCGGGCGTAGGAGACACTGAGAGCTGAAGTGCCACTCAAGAGCCCCCAGCCACGTTCTATGCACCCTTACAGACATGAAAGACTCATCATTTGCAGTAATGGCCTCTTCCATTCATCATACAAGTGTCATCACTTTATATTACATGCCAATAGGTTTACCCCTGGCATCTTTCCTCTCAGACATCCATTGCGGATTCCCCGACTTTGTCCAGCAGTATCCCATATTCCTCCACTTACCGCCGGGCCCTAGAAGAGTGAATGGAGATGGCGGAATCAGTTTATCGAAAGTAAAAGCCATTTCCCATCGTGCTGAGACCAATCCTGTAACTAGGGACCGCAATTCGGAGAAGCTAGGTTATACAATGCGCATTTCCCTTCGGCGTGCGGCAGCCAGTGATGCAGAGCAGAGATATGGGCAGGGGCCGCTGAGCAGGTGATGTTTGCGGAATGCCAGCGATATACCAGTGAGCACTTATTGCTGCAATAATCAGCGATACAAAGCTAATGATGGACTATACGATAGCGCCCTTACCCACCGCCATTCAAAAGCCAGATCTTATACAGCTGGCATATCAGCTTGCTGCATAAGGTAACCATATGGTGACATGTTCAGTCTGGCGGAACCACTCGAAGGCTCATAAATAAACGATCGGTACGGGCAACTAAACCCCACTCATCCTCATCAAGCTCGGCCATTGCAAGTGCCAGGATGAGCCCATGAAGTCATCAATCACAGCAAGCTCACAGTGGAACGTGGTGGCCAACGCTGACCCAAGTCTGAAGAATAGTTCCAAAAGCTTCCAAAAAATGTATTTGCTATTTTGGATTTTATTGCACAAAGATACAGAGAGGATCATGGGACATATCGGCTGAGGGATGAAGTTATTTCTGGCTGCTCAGATTCTCCTTAACAACTGCGCTATGCGATACGGAGATGTTAGGCGGCCCTGGTGACGGGAATATGCAGCGGGGCGTCTGACAGGAGAAGATCCCAGGAGTGATGTGTGTACTGAGTCATTAGGATGATTAATGTGATGATTTGCAGCGTGCGCCCATTATATCTTATTGTTCAGAGAGAAAATCCAGCACATCCTCATGCCAAGAATAATGGGGCACACACAGGGGATTTTTGTCAATTTCTAAGCGATCTGACTAGATCTCTTAGATGTTAAGGAGAAATAGCTATGTATGCAGGGCCCCTGGCGACAGCGCCATCGCCTGACTAGATTTATACTGCATGCAGTATACAGTTAATCTGGTCATCGCCTGTGTTCTCTCTATTGAGAACACTGGCAGTGACATACCGCTCAGCACAGAGCTCCCATCGACCCATGTGTAAGAGCCCAACAGCGATCTACCGGTTACACATCTACAGGAATATCAGCCTACAGTGTTCTGTTACCAGGCACCCAATTCCCCCTGTCCTCTCCCTCTCACCTAGTATCTGGGTCCTGTCTCCAGTCATTGTCCCCCCACCCTCTCCCAGTATCAGGGTCCTTTTTCCAGTCTCTCCAGCTTCTCCCTCACCCAGTATCAGGGTCCTGTTCCCAATCTCCCTGACTTCTCCCTCTCCCAGTGTCAGGGTCCTGTTCCCAATCTCCCAGGCTTCTCCCTCTCCCAATGTCAGGGTCCTGTTCCCAGTCTCTCCAGCTTCTCCCTCACCCAGTATCAGGGTCCTGTTCCCGATCTCCCCGGCTTCTCCCTCTCTCAGAATCAGGGTCCTGTTCTCAGTGTCCCCGGCTTCTCCCGGTATTAGGTCCCTGTTCCCAGTCTCCCCAGCTTCTCCCTCTCCCAGTATGAGGGTCCTGTCCCCAGTCTCCCCGGCTTCTCCCTCTCCCAGTATGAGGGTCCTGTCCCCAGTCTCCCCGGCTTCTCCCTCTCCCAGTGTCAGGGTCCTGTTCCCAATCTCCCCGGCTTCTCCCTCTCCCAGTATCAGGGTCCTGTTCCCAGTCAACCCGACTTCTCCCTCTCCCAGTATCAGATGCCTGGTTCCCAGTCTCCCTCTCCCAGTATCAGATGCCCCGTTCCCAGTCTCCCTCTCCCAGTATCAGGGTCCTGTTCCCAGTCTCCTCAGCTTCTCCCTCTCCCAGTATCAGGGTCCTGTTCCCAGTCTCCCCGGCTTCTCCCTCTCTCAGAATCAGGGTCCTGTTCCCAGTCTCCCCGGCTTCTTCCTCTCTCAGAATCAGGGTCCTGTTCCCAGTCTCCCCGGCTTCTCCCTCTCCCAGTATCAGATGCCTGGTTCCCAGTCTCCCTCTCCCAGTATCAGATGCCCCGTTCCCAGTCTCCCTCTCCCAGTATCAGGGTCCTGTTCCCAGTCTCCTGGCTTCTCCCTCTCCCAGAATCAGGGTGCTGTTCCCAGTCTCCCCTGCCTTCGCCCTCTCCCAGTATCAGATGCCTGGTTCCCAGTCTCCCTCTCCCAGTATCAGATGCCCCGATCCCAGCCTCCCTCTCCCAGAATCAGGGTCCTGTTCCCAGTATCAGATGCCCTGATCCCAGTCTCCCTCTCCCAGTATCAGGGTCCTGTTCCCAGTCTCCTGGCTTCTCCCTCTCCCAGAATCAGGGTGCTGTTCCCAGTCTCCCCTGCCTTCGCCCTCTCCCAGTATCAGATGCCTGGTTCCCAGTCTCCCTCTCCCAGTATCAGATGCCCCGATCCCAGCCTCCCTCTCCTAGAATCAGGGTCCTGTTCCCAGTATCAGATGCCCCGATCCCAGTCTCCCTCTCCCAGAATCAGGGTCCTGTTCCCAGTCTCCCCTGCCTTCGCCCTCTCCCAGTATCAGATGCCCCGATCCCAGCCTCCCGATCCCAGAATCAGGGTCCTGTTCCCAGTATCAGATGCCCCGTTCCCAGTCTCCCTCTCCCAGAATCAGGGTCCTGTTCCCAGTATCAGATGCCCTGTTCCCAGTCTCCCTCTCCCAGAATCAGGGTCCTGTTCCCAGTATCAGATGCCCCGTTCCCAGTCTCCCTCTCCCAGTATCAGGGTCCTGTTCCCAGTCTACTGGCTTCTCCCTCTCCCAAGATCAGGGTGCTGTTCCCAGTCTCCCCTGCCTTCGCCCTCTCCCAGTATCAGATGCCTGGTTCCCAGTCTCCCTCTCCCAGTATCAGATGCCCCGATCCCAGCCTCCCTCTCCCAGAATCAGGGTCCTGTTCCCAGTATCAGATGCCCCGATCCCAGTCTCCCTCTCCCAGTATCAGGGTCCTGTTCCCAGTCTCCTGGCTTCTCCCTCTCCCAGAATCAGGGTCATGTTCCCAGTCTCCCCTGCCTTCGCCCTCTCCCAGTATCAGATGCCCCGATCCCAGCCTCCCGATCCCAGAATCAGGGTCCTGTTCCCAGTATCAGATGCCCCGATCCCAGCCTCCCGATCCCAGAATCAGGGTCCTGTTCCCAGTCTCCCCGGCTTCTTCCTCTACCAGAATCAGTGACTCATTAGCTGTCCATAAACACCATGATACAAGCTTGTCCCCAGGGTGCTTCACTTACCACTGATCACCGGACCTTTCTTTTTTGCTTCACTTACCAGCTCATTCAGCTGCTGGCGGAGGGGACGGGATTGCTGGGAGATGTGTGCACAGCACTGTGCTACCAGCTAGTGCAGACAAGCAGAGCGGAAGGTGTGGGATTGAAGACGTTCTGCAATAAGCAGCGTGCGGGGTGATATTATTCTGCACCTGGCACTCCGCTGACTGCTAACCCTTTCATGTGCACAATTATTTATATCACAGGTTGTGCCAGGGAAAGCAGGAAGAGATCTGCAGCAATCTTCATCCTCAGCCTCAAAAACTTGACAATTGGGGGAGGGGGGATGCTGGGAAGCGAATGCGGTCTTTACCATAAACAGTTGTGTCCACATAAACTAGCACCATGCAGCGCGAGATGCCCGGAGTGAGCGCCCAGTGAGCTGCCAACGCTGGGCGTCTTTCTTTACCGAAAATGCCTGTTTGTAGCACTTTGTGTACAGATTCAGAGACTCAGTCACACACAATATATCACATTGCTCAGCTCAGCCTCTCTAAATGCAATAAGGTGCATTTACTGCAAATAAGAAGCAAAAAAGACGCCAGACTATTCACTCATGACCCAGCATGCCGAGGGGCTGTCTGGCAGGACTGCAGCAAATAGTATGAGTACACATCTGTAAAGCAGGACCTGTCCCGCGCTTACTAAGCATTATGGAAAATACAATGGACCAGCAGCTGATCTGCAGAATGGGGACCGTGACACCCATTTTATGTGCCCGCTCCACACAGTAAGCTGCCACCTCAGAATTGTGCCAACAGCTGAACTCCTAAATGGCAACAACCACCCCCCCCCAGTCGAACCAGTTACTTCCCAGCCGTTCCGAATCCTGGCATCCATCCGCCACCTTATTAGAACCCGAAGATGTTATTAACTTACAAATAATATTTTGCCAACAAGATTTTGAACCCAGAACGCGATCTCTGCGCTGTAACCTCTGGGACGATTCATCTCATTCATTCCAAAAGCTAATGACACTGGAAACCACAGCGCTAAGTGCACAGCAGGAGAGAGGCCGGTAGGTGCCTGCTGCTGCGGAGCGTCACATCAGGTAGGTTCCCATCACAGTAATAACTGAGGTCTTACTGTGAGCTAAATGCAGCCATGGTAAACAGTGATGCACTCTGCGAGCATCGGGCCCCATTTATTAAACATTCCCCCGGCACAGACACAGGGATCTGGGGGGCAGAACCACAATAGGAGTAGTAGGACGTAGAATGGGGTAGGATGTGGAGAGTGATAAAGTATCAACCAATCAGCTTCTCTCATGATGCACGCCTACAGTAACAGATTGGTTGCTACATTATCTCTCTCCGCAGTTGGAGCAGCGATTAGGTGTTTCATTGCACCAATGTTGCATTGAGCGCCAGTCGGATACACTGGCAGAGATCTGATCAGTAATAGGTTGGATCAGGTATGCCTGCAGCTGACATGATGGTACACATTCCGTGTCAGTCCTTCGTGGATGGGACTGGAAGATGGGGGCCTCCATCTTATCAGAAGGGTGTTAGATTTCTGTGTTAGGAACATATATTCTGTTATATGGCATCTCTGCGGCATGTTCCTATGTATTGTGGGGTATTTAAGGAAACAAAAACACAGAGATATAAATGTTGGTAGGAACCAGGAAAGTCCATGAGCCAGAGATACAAAACAACTGAGAATAGAGACTACAGCTAGCGCCAAACTTGTGGGGGACCCCTTCCTGTCAGTGTCATACGCTCCTCCCGGACAGGGGACCCCCCCCACCCCCTTGCCATCATTAATGACTTTCCCATATAATGCTACTTATGAAGGAACATACAGGAGGCTCAGTGTGTACAAGTACATCACATGACCTCATAACACCAAGCTGTCATATCACAAATATCTCCAATATTAGGGAGACTACCCACGTTACATGTGCAGGCAGGGGTGAGGGGGTGCTGCACCCAATTCTACACACAGTTAGGATGGGGGTCTGCACACAGTCAAGATTAGGGGATGCACCCAGTTACAGTCAGGGTTGGGGGGGGCAGCCAGTCACACAGTCGATTGGGGAGGTAGCACACAGACACACAGTGAGGGTTAGGTGGTTAGCAAACAGTCGGAATTGGGGGGATGCAACCAGTTACACAGAAAGGGTTGAGTGTGTGTGTGTGTGTGTGTGTGTGTGTGGGGGGGGGGGGGCAGCAATATAGTCAGACAGTCATGGTTACAGTGGTGCAGTTAGGGGGGGGGGCAGTCACACAATCAGGGAAAGGGGGGGGGGGGTGCGGTTGGGGGTGTCCAGTTACACAGTCAGGGTTAGGGGGTGCAGCCGGTCACACAGTCAGGGTTCAGGGGGTGAAGCCACTCACACAGCCAGCGTTAGTGGGGTGCAGTCACGGTTCGGGGGGAGGGTGCATTCACACAGTCACAGTTTGGGGAGGGGGGGGGGGGGGAGTGCATTCACACAGTCTCGGTTCTGGGGGTGAAGCCGGTTGGGGTTCACAGTCAGGGTTAGGGGGTGCAGTCAGGGTTGGGGGGCATGCAATCACACAGTCACAGTTGGGGAGGTGAAGCCAGTCACAGTGTCAGGGTTCAGGGGGGTGCAGTCACACAGTCAGGGTTCGGGGGGTGCAGACAGTCACACAGTCAGAGGGGTGCAGTCAGAGACACAGTCAGCGTTCAGGGGGTGCAGCCCGTTACACAGTCAGCGTTCAGGGGTGCAGACAGTCACAGTCAGGGGTTGTGGGGGGGGGGGGGTGCAGTCACACAGTCAGGGGTTGTGGAGGGGGGTGCAGTCACACAGTCAGGGGTTGCAGAGAGTCACACAGTCAGGGTTCGGGGGTTGCAGCCAGTCACACAGTCAGGGGTTGGGGGGTGCAGCCAGTCACACAGTCAGGGGTTGGGGGGTGCAGTCACACAGTCAGAGTTCGGGGGGGGGGCGGTGCAGCCAGTCACACAGTCAGAGTTCGGGGGGGTGCAGCCAGTCACACAGTTAGAGTTCGGGGGGGGTGCAGCCAGTCACACAGTCAGAGTTCGGGGGGGGGGTGCAGCCAGTCCCACAGTCAGGGTTCGGGGGGTGCAGCCAGTCACACAGTCAGAGTTCGGGGGGTGCAGCCAGTCACACAGTCAGAGTTCGGGGGGGTGCAGCCAGTCACACAGTCAGAGTTCGGGGGGGTGCAGCCAGTCACACAGTCAGAGTTCGGGGGGGTGCAGCCAGTCACACAGTCAGAGTTCGGGGGGGTGCAGCCAGTCACACAGTCAGAGTTCGGGGGGGTGCAGCCAGTCACACAGTCAGAGTTCGGGGGGGTGCAGCCAGTCACACAGTCAGAGTTCGGGGGGGTGCAGCCAGTCACACAGTCAGAGTTCGGGGGGGTGCAGCCAGTCACACAGTCAGAGTTCGGGGGGGTGCAGCCAGTCACACAGTCAGCCTGGGGTTGGGGTGTGCAGTCACACAGTCAGAGTTCGGGGGGTGCAGCCAGTCACACAGTCAGGGGTTGGGGGTGCAGTCACACAGTCAGGGGTTGGGGGTGCAGTCACACAGTCAGGGGTTGGGGGTGCAGTCACACAGTCAGAGTTCGGGGGGTGCAGCCAGTCACACAGTCAGGGGTTGGGGGTGCAGTCACACAGTCAGAGTTCGGGGGGTGCAGCCAGTCACACAGTCAGGGGTTGGGGGGGGGGGGGGGTGCAGCCAGTCACACAGTCAGGGGTTGGGGGTGCAGTCACACAGTCAGAGTTCGGGGGGTGCAACCAGTCACAGAGTCAGGGTTCGGGGAGTGCAGCCAGTCACACAGTTCGGGGGAGACGCTACACTATGACCCCCACCCTCCGGCAGTCACTGACCTGTCTGAGCCCAGGCTCTCCTCTCTCTGTCCCCGGCCGTCAGAGCTCGGTGTCCCGGCAGCTCATCCCCGAGTGCGACCGCGCTGTCTCACCGTAATGCCTGACACAAGCGCACTCCCGCTGCTCATTACCGTAATGCACCGCCCAGAGCGCACAGCAGCGGCAGCAGAAGGAGGATCCTGCCCAGTGTGCCTACCCGTGTCACTCTCACCCCACTGCGCTAATATCTGTGTGACAGACATATTATTATATGTAGTGCTGGGAAATGCATGATACAGTTATAGGGGCAATGTGGGTAATACTGGCAGTTTATTGTACACTTACCTACCCAGCGTCACCTTCCCCACTCCTATGCAAAACACTGGTACATAATATATATTAATATGCTATTGTTATGGTACTTTATTTATTTAAAGAAACAAAATTCTGATATTTGTTATTATTTATGTGTACTGTGCAAACATTAGTTACTGCTACTTCCTAATCCCCCTCTATGCCTAACCCAGCCTGCAACATAACCCTAACAGCTGTACCGGGCAACATAACCTTAACCCCTGTACCAAGCAACTTAACCCTAACCCCCTTCTAGTGCCTAACCCTAACACATGCAACCTAACCCCCGCAGCATTCAACCTAACCCTAACCCCCATACCACACAACCTAACCCCCTTCTAGTGCCTAAATCTAACCCTCCTCCCCTCTAGTGCCTAACCCCGTACCCAGCTGCCTAACCCTAAGCACCGTACCACACAACCTAACCCCCACACCATGCAACCTATCCCCCTTCTAGTGCCTAACCCTAACCTCCGTACCCCAGTGCCTAACCCTAACCACCGTACCACGGGGTGCTGGACATCTCACCGACAGTGGGGATTCCGACAGTCATTACTCCGACATCGGAATCCCGACTGCTCCCAGTGAGCCCGCAAGGGGCTTCATTGCGTTCCCCACGCTGTGCAGTCGGGATTCCGACGTCACGCTAATGACTGTCTGGAATCCCAACTGTCGGTGTGTTATACCACACCCCGTACCACGCAACCTAACCCCCGCACCATGCAACCTAACCCCTTTCTAGTGCCTAACCCTAATGTCCGCAACCTAACCCTAACCCCTGTATGATGCAACCTAACCCGATAACCCGAACGCCCTTCTAGTGTCTAACTCTAACCCTCGTACCCCTCAGCCTAAACCTCCCCTCAAGGGCATAACTACCATAGGTGCAGGGGGTGCAGCTGCTATGGGGCCCAGAGCTGAAGGGGGCCCATCTTTACTGTCTAAGTAATATGTTTTACATACATTTATCACCATCAGTTGCTAAATAAGAGGCCCTTACAAAATTTTGCTATGGAGCCTACGAATATCAAGTTACACCCCTGCCTCCCCTCTAGTGCCTAACCCCGTACCCTGCTGCCTAACCCTAACCTCTGTACCCCTCAGCCAAACCCTCCCCTTTAGTGCCTAACCCCGTACTCCGCGGCATAACCCTAACCCCAGTACCCCTCAGTCTAAACCTTCCCTTAAGTGCCTAACCCCCAGGGGTGGATTGACTCACCGGGAAACCGGGCCATGTCCCGGTGGGCTGGCCTAAAACACCGTAAAAACGGACCGGCCGCGCTCCCCCTGGACTGTCTGCACTTTGCCCACATCCAAAATGGGCACGGGAGGGGTACTGCGCATGCGCGATAGCACACAGCACCTCCCATGGGTGTGCGGCAGCAGCGCGGGCTCCCACTGCTCCCGTTCCCCACCTGGAGGCAGCAGAGCAGGTGTGTCCCCCGCCCTGCATAACAAACACTACCCTCCGCCTCGCTCCCCCTGGCATTACATCAGCGCCCCCCCCCCCCCCCGGGCTGCTGTGTCGCCAGCAAACAACACCCCCCCCCCCGGCTGCCGCCGCCAGCACCCCCCCCCCTGCTGCAAGAGTTCTTTGCCCGGGCTGGATTGCAGTCCCAAACCGCCCCTGCTATCCCCGTACTCCGCTGCCTAACCCTCATACCCCTCAGCCTAACCCTCGTACCCCTCAGCCTATCCCTCCCCTCTAGTGCCTAACCCCATACCCCGCTGCCTAACCATAACCCCCGTACCCCTCAGCCTAACCCTCCCCTCTAGTGCCAAACCCTAACCACCCTGCCCGGTGTACCCAGCTTGCCTATTAACAGTCAGAGAAAGGGGTCATCTCAGTTGGTAAAGGGGGGGTTTCAGTAAGGCTCTCAGAGCAAAATCTTTCTCTAATGGGGAAAACCATGCTGCACTGCAGGTGAGGCAGATGTAATGTGCAGCGAGCGTAAAAACTCTGCACACTCAGGACCTTCCCAGACAGCGTATTGCATGTGATATATCGATCTCCGGGACAGCGCATCGTGGAGTTTAGCAGCAGTATGGGATAATGGCTAAACTCAAGCATTTTTTTTTTTAAAAGGGGCAATCACTTACAAGGCATGGTTTTGCCTTGTAAGTGATTGCCCCTTTAAAAAAACCATCACGGATCGGAATCAGAGGTTAGGCACATGCGATTTGAGCACTTTTCACCTGATTTCTCAGGCCGATAAATCAGAGTCGCCCAAATTGCCCCAGTTTATGACCAGCTTTAGATTTGGGTGGGGTGTGTTCCAACTGAAATCTAAATTGCAATGTCAAAATGAAGCAGCCGGTATTTACCCAGCACAGAAACAACACACCCCACCTAAATCTAAAGGCTACAATAGTAAGATATGCGGCTTTTTCACACTATTGCGATGCATCAGACCGATGCCCTTTACCTCTGATTCCGATCCAAAGTGCGGTCCCGAGCCCATTGGATTGGATCTGGAGGTTGTCACCACCAGTAGCAAACGCAGGAATTTTAAAGGGGGGTTTCCAAATGTACTCCAAAATCTCCCACTTTGCAGTGCATTAGAGTAAGTACGGGAGTCTGGGGGAGTGTTGTTAACAGCCCTGAAAATTGGTCTTTTTATACACTGGATACTGTATGGAATACAGTATTAATATTTAACAGTACAGATTTAGCAGGGGCGGCCAAACAGGTCCTCGAGATCTACCAACGGTCCATGGTTTCCAGATCACCTAGCTGACGGTCACATTTTAGAACCTGCTGCATTCATTCCTACTATACATCCACAGGTTTCCTAGAAAAGATGCACCGTTGGTAGATCTTGAGGACCGGTTTGGCCACCCCTGGTTTATAGTATATAGGCTGTTTTAAACATTAAAATAGAATAAGTGGTCAGGAAAAGGTTAAACATATAATATATACATACACAAACATAATAGAACCAATACTGCACTTTCTAAGTTCACAATCTCCCACCACATGATAAGGCTCCTGTCTCTTCCTCCTGGCAGCTGCTCTCTGGTCCATTGCAATGTTTGGGGGCTCGGATCCGCACATACAATAAATGTGGTAGAAGAAGCTGGTACACTAGGCTTGTGCAGCAGCTCTGCTCTGTCCCTTACACTACATGTGTGGGGGCAGCTCTACTAATCATATTATATACCAGTGTTGTTGTCATTATTCAAGGCACTTGCCAAGAGGAAGGGGGTTTCCGGGCAATCAGAAACCCTCCTGCGTTTGCCTATGGTCACCGCTGCAACAAGGATATATGGTATCCCTGAGCGGTGAATGGCATCACATACAATGTATGAAGACTGCATACAATGTATGGTATATGATCTATCCAATGGCTCCGTGGTGGCTTGTTGCCATGGTATTACATGCTAGGCTGCATGCCATACCTTGCCACCTTAACTCTCTCTGCCCCACCCGCAGTGGTCGTGGTTTTGCCCATTAGAGAAAGATTTTGCTTTTTGAGATCCTGGATTTTGGATTGTGGAACCTATCTCACATGAAACCCACACAAACACTGTAAGTACATACAAACTCCACACAAAAAGTGCCTGGAAGCCAACACGAGACCTCAGTGCTACCACTGCCCCAACAATGCTAACTGGGGCCTACTTTTGAAAACTAGTTTCAGGGAGATTATAGTTGGTAGTAGAATTTTGCACAGCTCCCCATTCATGGGGTGTGTCATGCTCCCCCCACTGGGCGTGTCTAGTTCCATATATGGAGAGATTGTGAAAAGACATTATGAATGTGGCACCTAGACGTGTGGGTGTGTACTGCTACATCTGAGAGGAATCTTTGGTACTTGTTTCCTATCTGGGCGCCCACGATCATAATCGCGGTCATCGGGGGTAAAAATCGCGGTCATCGCGGTCATCGCGGTCATCGCGGGTAAATCGGGATGACCGCGATGCCCGCGATGACCGCGATCACCGCGATTTTCCCATAGGGAACAATGTTAAAACGGCAGATTGACCGCGATTTTACTGTTAAATGCCTCAATGGACCCGATTTGGGGCCAAAAAGGCCAAATTAACCCTTAGATGTCCCCCCAAATTTTTTACGCCACCCCACGATCCACGCCAACCCGAAGCGTGGCGAGCGCAGCGAGCCCGCGAGGGGCGGCGGTACGCGTCCTCCGACCTTTTCATGCCCTACTATCCACTAGGGCGTGGTGTGAGAATATAATAGTGTGGCGAGCGCAGCGAGCCACCGAGCCCGAAGCGTGGCGAGCGCAGCGAGCCCCGCGAGGGGACGCGGATACCTTCACAGGTAGACGCGTCCCCTCGCGGGCTTCACAGGTGTCCGCCTCGCCACGGACACCTGTGAAGCCCGCGAGGGGACGCGCATAACTGTGAAGGTATCCGCGTCCCCTCGCGGGGCTCGCTGCGCTCGCCACGCTTCGGGCTCGGTGGCTCGCTGCGCTCGCCACACTATTATATTCTCACACCACGCCCTAGTGGATAGTAGGGCATGAAAAGGTCGGAGGACGCGTACCGCCGCCCCTCGCGGGCTCGCTGCGCTCGCCACGCTTCGGGTTGGCGTGGATCGTGGGGTGGCGTTAAAAATGTGGGGGGACATTTAAGGGTTAATGGGCTCTGTGGCCCATTTAACATTGATTCCTATGGCCAAATCGGGTGGATTGAGGCATTTAACAGTAAAATCGTGGCCATCGCGCCTTTTAACATTGATTCCTATGGGAAATCGGGAGCATCGCGTCGCGGGCATCGCGGGTACATTTATGGCCGGCCGCGACGCGACCGACACGATTTTCATGTTTAACATTGGTTTCAATGGGAAATCGCGGGCATCGCGTCGGTCGCGTCGCGGCCATACATAAATGATAGGAAACAAGTACCGAATCTTTTAAAATTACTTATATCCAAATGTAGATGAGCCCCAAAGTTGTTAGTAAGAGATACTATACTTGGTAAAGTGCTGGGAATTGGTGCTGATGATTCAATGTAAATGTATCTATCTCTCATTGCTTTTCCCCCCAAGAAATGTAACAGTGTAATGTGGGCTAGTTGACATGAGGGAGATTGCTAGACTAATGAGGGAGAGAGGGAGATTGCTGCTATGTCAGGGAGTCTCCTGCAGAATGCAGGAGGGGAGGTAACTATGATGTAACCTTGTAATGTGGGCTAGGTGACATGGGGGAGATTGCTAGACTAATGGGCGAGAAAGGGAGATTGCTGCTATTTCAGGGAGTCTCCTGCAGAATGCAGGAAGGGAGGTAACTATGATGTAACAGTGTAATGTGGGCTAGGTGACATGAGAGAGATTGCTAGACTAATGAGGGAGCGAGGGAGATTGCTGCTATATCAGGGAATCTCCTGCAGGATGAAGGAGGGAAGGTAACTGTGATGTACTGTAACAGTGTAATTTGGGCTAGGTGACATGAAGGAGATAGCTAGACTAATGAGGGAGAGAGGGAGATTGCTGTTATTTCAGGGAGTCTCCTGCAGGATACAGGAGGGTAGGCAGCTAGGGAAATAGGATGTGAGGATATGTTCTCTATGATACAAAATGTTCCAGCCGGATTGCAGATCTCTATACAGATAGCAAATAAAATCGACAGTACGGCTAGATAAATGCATGTAATATTTCAAAACCAGACTTTACCAATGCAAGAAGCATTTTCCTTTCTCAGTTTGCTAGCCCGGACATACAATACAATGCACAGACTACAGATTACTCTGCTGTGTTTGCCAGCGCAGTATGTCAGCAGGATTTAGCCGAGATGCTGGAGTGCGTAACACCCTGCACTTAGTGCCCATGTCTCATGCCATTGTCTTGTATGGTTTAGGCATGCCCGGGGCACTCATCCTCTGAGTGCATTACACAGCTCTATATAGACTGATTCATCTTATCACCCCCTGGAGCACCCAGATGCAGAGCACAGAAATGCTGTTGTATAGGAAGCTATGTAATATACAGTAGTACAGTAGGATACGGGGATCACGTTTGCAGCACCACAGCATATTATATAGCCGGGGATACGTGGAATGGGATTATACCAGAGATCAGAGGGCATTTTGCTGCCAGCCTCTCTGTATCATGTAGCGGATTATCATAGTGAGGGATTATTACCTGATATTCTTGGTGCATCACATGTATAGGTACTTATGTATTATCTGGGCTCCCATGTTAAATGCACCCCATTTTTTCATACCCCTACTATCCAACTACGCATGGAGTTGATTTTATATAGTGTGGCGAGCGCAGCGAGCCACCGTGCCCGAAGCGTGGCGAGGGGACGCGGTCTCATAAGAAAAACGGGAGCCCAGATATTACATAAGTACCCATGTATACTATGTGTATGTGGGATGCGGTCATTTGGTCTACAGCAGGATGGTCGACAGTCATTAGGTTGCCACCATTAGGTCGACATGGGAAAAGTTTGACATGGGGAAAGGTCGACATGGGGAAATGTCGACGGTTCTAGGTCGAAAGGTCATTAGTTAGACAGATCATTAGTTCGATAATGTCTAGGTCGACAGTCAAAAGGTCGACATGGGGTTTTTCACTGTTTTTTGAGCTGACATGTGCCGACAGGTGGTATTTCATGCCCTACCATCCACTAGGGTGTGGTGAGAGAATAAAATAGTGTGCCGAGTGTAGCCCTACGCATCGCGAGCGCAGCGATGTGGTGCACTTTAAACTGTGTTCATGTCGATTGTGTTGACATTCAGGTAAAAAAACAGTGAAAAACACCATGTCGACCTTTTGACTATCGAACTAGACATTGTCGAACTAATGACCTGTCAAACTAACGACCTGTTGAACTAATGACCTTTCGACCTAGAACTATGTCGACCTAGACCCGTGTCGACCTTTTCCCATGTCGACCTAATGGTGTCGACCTAATGACTGTCGACTATCAGGCTGTAGACCAAATGATCCCAACCCGAGATGTACTGTAGCCACGTTTCCCTTTGGGGTAATGCACGAAGGGGCACGTTTGCCCGACAAGCTTGCTGCCACTTCTACAATGGCAATGTTATCAATGGTGAAACAGGCCGCAGCTAAACGTACCACTGATTGCAGAGCATATGGTGCGCATGCTCTGCATCCAAGCGTACACAGCTGCGGATGATGGGCCTGATTCAGACCTGAACGATGGGCTGGAAACCTTCGGAGGCCATCGATCAGGTAAACGCTGGCCCGTCAGAGTGTCTCCCTGCCCCATGTGCACAGCTGTGCCAACAGTGGGAAATACAATTGGAAACACCTGCAATCGAATGGATTTCCCCCCGTTTGCAAGTGCCGAGTATGTCTACAGTTCAGTACTGCTTGCTAAGCATCGGCCGTTTGCTGCTTAGCGAGCGGCTTAATGAGCAGCTTAATGAGGACCGCCGCCCAGCTGAATGCCCACCCTCCCCACGCTGAATCCTCTTGATATTGTGAGGGAATGTACACGAACACATTCCCTCATATGCCGCTAAAGTCTGAACTGTATTTTACCTCCGTCAGAGTCCGCCAAAGAGGGGGCGGGTGCTAATGTCATGTGACATCAGCCGTCGACCCCCAGCAGGCATCGGCCCATAACAAACTGGGTGTTCCCCTGCCCGGCCCCTCCCTTCAATACCTGTGCAAACGCCTTGGCAACTGTGATACGTGAGTATACGCTGGGGACCGAGTGATGCTGAATTACCCCCTTACTCGGCACTGCAATAGCCGTGGGTAGATGACGTCAGCCCCCCTTCCTCCCAATGGCCGGGCCTGTCTGCTTTTTGCAACGGTGTTCCCAGAAAATGGTGGGGTGACTTCTACAGGGTGACCGTACAGCGCGGTCTATCGATAATGGGCAGGGCCACTATTCATCTGAATTGGGCCCGATGTGTTCATCTGAATTGGGCCCAAGTAGTAGCATGCATTTCTGTCATATCTCTACTTCTGGCCTGTAGAGACATATAGCTTTTGCGCCAAGGTTAGGGTCTGCTTCCCTGATGACGATAACGGTGATACTGGGAATAGAACCAAAAAGGGCTAATACACAGTGGATGCCGTAGACGACTGGAAACATATTGCGACAAGGGCCAGAAGGGCAGATGGCTTGATGGGTCAGGGCCGGCCACACAGAGAGATCGCCTGGCCCAGCATCAGATATATGGAGGTATGTTGTGAGCCGAAGCCCACATGAGTGGTGACCACGCCCCCTTTTCAAGCGGTCACATAAATGCCAGGGCTGAAATACTGAACTAGTCCATCCCTGATGGAGACGTCAGTAACTGCGTACAAACTCACATCTGAGTAACCGTATGTCATGCAGTATCATACCTCCCAACTGTCCCGCTAAACGCGGGAACGTCCCGATTTTTGTCCCGCTGCGGGGGGGCAGTTGGGAGTTCCCACCAATCTGACCGAATAGACTCTGTGCGCATGCGCACAGCGTCCATTCGCGATCGAAAAGGGGCGCGGCTTAATTTGCGTAAGCCACACCCTCATTTGCATAGGCCCGTCCCCTTTTCGGACGCTCGCACATCTACTATAAGGAAAGTTGGGAGGTATGCAGTATAACCGCGGTAACTGTGTAGCTGGCACCATGTTTGGTTCTCCCCCCCAGCTTCCTCAAATGGTCCTAGGCCAGGCATGTCCAAACTGTGGCCCTCCAGCTGTTGTCAAACTACACATCCCAGCATGCCTTGCCAGAGTTTTAGCATTCCCTAATAGCAAAACTGTGGCAAGGCATGATGGGACTTGTAGTTTCACAACAGCTGAAGGGCCATAGTTTGGACATGCCTGTCCTAAGCAGTACCTGTTAGGGATACTACACTAATGAGTGAGTTATTAACCTACCCCAGTACACATTAACCGACATTCCAACACAGAATAACAACAAAAGTGCCAGGAGTTAGCAGGCGGGAGATGTCACCATGACGACAGCGAATTATAGGCCTTTGTTCATACATTTACTGTAGTGTCTGTGAGAGAGGCGTTATACGATAATGAGTGGTCTAGAGAATATATAGAAGGACAACATCGCAGCTTTCTCCTTGCATCGCAACCAGGAGTGCAGGATAGCAGTTTGCTTAGTTAAAGGAAGGTAAGATTCTGCGCTTCCACTTGGATGCGACACGGTCCCTGGTAGTATCACCTACTACAAAGAATACAGTAAAAACAAAGATAGGGGCCTGCGCTTTCTATTGGGGAGGATATTCCTTTATCCTTTGGATGTGAGGTATTCTTCTTTTAGAATATTTTTGACCTCAGGAAAAAACAGAAAGACATCTCATGGTGTAGAATAAATGGTAAGGGTTAAATTCCACTTTTTATAATGGTAAGATGCCCGTACCGTATAAGGGCCTCCTCTTAGGCCAAACAATGCACGTAGATCAGGGGTCACACACAATTGTTAGACCAGAATGTCAGATCCTTCCACTTCCCTCAGAGATAGAAATACAGAGGGGAAAAGACTCATAGCGTAAAAAGTAACTTTTTTAATCAATCCACATACATAAACATAAAATCACTCTTAATAAAATGCCTGGTACCGTATCTGGCCTTATAAAAAGGCTAAGTTTGGAGCTTAGTGTGGGGTCAGATGATAAGACCCGGGTGGACCACCGCACGTAGTCTCCGCAGAGCAGTCTCAATAACAGGTCCAGATAGGAATCCCAGGTACCTCCAGTTCACCAACGCGTTTCGACTTTCCCAGTCTTCCTCAGGGTGTGTGGAGGTACTCTGCTATTTCCCATATTTATACTAGTAGTGGGTCAACCCCTTGACTTCCTGTTCCTGTTTGGGCGTGACCCAAAATTTGTTTGCTTGACAAATTCTATTAAAACACAGTTAAAAACCTAATAATTCATATACTATAAGTGAGTTAAACAATTTCTCTCCATGAAGCTATCATGTTTATATATATTAAACCATCTACAACATAGATCCACGAAAAAACCGGAAGTTGTCATGCGTTCCATAGCTCTGGAACGCATGGTACTTCCGCCTCCTTAGATGCAGTAACCTTTTTGGCTTTATAATTTGTTTATTATTTCCATGGGTGCTAGAGCAAGCGCTATATCAGAAGCGCTATTTCCGCTATATAAAAAGCTCTCAGAGCGGAGCAAGCCGCTCGGGAGCTCTGCTCAGTCCGGAAGACCGGAAGTTGTCATGCGTTCCATGCCATTGGAACGCATGGAGCTTCCGCCCTCTGTTTAAAAAATCATCCTCCGTCTCAGTGGGAGAATAGATAGTGTCCCCGCAGCGATGTAATGGGATGGGAGCACAGCTACTTCATTCTCCTGATAGGAGTAATCGAATTGCTGCTTAAAATATTATGTTTTGAAAAACGGAGATTCATACCGTTTTAGGTAGTGACGTCATGCGTTCCAACTACCTCCCTCAGCCCGGAAGTGTGTTGGTTATGCGTTCCACACGCTTATCTCCTAATAGAAAGATTTTAAAAAACTTTTTTGGGGATAAAATCATTATAAAATTGCAAAAGTGAATATAAACACAGGGGATATATAAAAGGGAGATACTTATTTGAGGAAATGAAGAAAGGAATGTGGAAAAAAGGGAGGTGTAAGAAACATTCTTATTAACGATTGGATATACAGAATAAAAAATCATAAAAACCACTTAATCTCGAAGTCAGCATTTAAACCGTTTGGTTCTAAAGTGCCGACTTCGTAAATTAACTTCATTTCACTTTTTGCCAAAGCTTCCTCGCTTCCTTTGATCCTCCAATTACCTTCTACCTTTTTTATTCCTATTAGGGTTTTTATCCCTTCCACTGAACAATTGTGTTTTTCTTTAAAGTGCTTAGATACAGAGTGGTTTTCATATCCCTTCTTAATATTTCTGAGATGCTCACCCCACCTGTCTTTTAATTTCCTACTGGTGCAACCTATGTATTGTAGGTTACACGTACATTCTAGAATATATACACAATTATTGCTATTACAAGTGATGAATTCTGATATTTTAAAACTTAGACCATTCGTATTTGAGCAGAATCCTTCAGTTTTTGTTGGGTTTTTTTTATGTGAGCGGCAGATAAGACAGTCCACACAGCGATGGAACCCTTTCGTTTTAATTCTGTCTGATCTTTTTTCTGCTACAGCACTTTTGCTTATAGGTCTGGTGCTGCAACCAACATAGGCGAATCTAAGGGGTGGTCCCGGGGTGCACCGGACCACCCATTAGACCGCCGGCCGCCGTACAAACACAAATAAAGTTTGGAGTCTGAGCTATGACAGCCGGGCAGAAAAAAGGCTGTACGCTGCCCGGCTGTATAGTGAGTCAAACAAGCAGCTGCAGCTCCGTGCGTCCCCGGCGTGGATACCCCTGGACCGTGAGCCAATAGGAGCTTGCGGTCCGACAGCCAATCAGGAGCGGCCATTAATACCACCAATGCGTCCCCGTCCGCGAGCTCCTGGCTTGCGGTGCAGCCGCAGCGGGCGTTTTGACTGAAGATAGCGATGGGGACGGAGTCACGTAGCTGCTGCTGTGCTTAGTACTATTTAGATTAGACAGTGACAATACAGCCGGGCAGCGTACAGCCCTTTTCTGCCCGACTGTCATGCAAGGAGCAATACCCTTGGCAATGAGCAATACCCTCCCCCTTGGCAACGAGCATTACCCTCCCCTTTGGCAACGAGCCATTCCCTCCCCCTTGGAAACGAGCAATACCCTCCCCCTTGGCAACGAGCAATACCCTCCCCCTTGGCAACGAGCCATTCCCTCCCCCTTGGCAATGAGCAATACCCTCCCCCATAGCAACGAGCCATTCCCTCTCCCTTGGCAACGAGCAGTACCCTCCCCCATGGCAATGAGCAATTCCATCCCCCTTGGCAACAAGCATGAAGCCCCCTTGGCATCGAGCATGAAGGAGAAGCCCCTGGCATCAAGCAAGAACCCCCTAGCAGTGAACATATAGGTAAGCGGCACTTATGTGTCAAATATGTAATAGGCATTACGGTTTGTTAAATAGTATGTAATGGACATCATGATGTGTGGCACAATGTGTAATTGTCATTACGGCGTGTGATCTTCTGTGTAATTGTCATTACGGCTTGTGGTCTTATGTGTAATTGTCATTACGGCGTGTGGTCTTATGTGTAATTGGCATTACGGCGTGTGGCTTTTTTTGTAATGGGTATTACGGAGTTTGCTAAAATGTGTAATGGGCATTACGGTGTGTGGTATAATGTGTAATACCACACCCTTTTTGTGACGACACGCCCCTTTCCACACAGCCACGCCCCCTTTTTGCTCCGGCCTGCTTCTTTGTTTGGATCTGGGACTACCCATTACCATATTTCTAGATTCGCCTATGGCAACCAATGCTCCCGATGTTGATCTGATATTAGATAAAACAGCAGTGGGCCTCTTCCAGCATCATTTACATATTGTTGCATAGACTCTGTGTACGAAGACACAGCATTTGCGACATTTGCGCTCACCTCTGAGGAATGAGGCCCAGGGCTCTGGTGGAGGGCAATGCCAGAGAACAGTATATTATCTCCTATATATCAGCCCAGATCTGTCACTCTGTGACTGTGTGTATAACGCTGGGCGGAGTCATAGAGTGACAGATCAGTGCTATAGCCTATCAGCGCAGCGGCCGCCCCCTCACAGCAGAGTGGAAGCCCTTTTGGGGATGAGTTGTTGGTGGGCGGGTAACTGGGATAATGTTACTGACCCTACCTTTCCCTTCTCACAGGGCAGAGCGGCATCCCGCTCTGAGGTTTCTGACCTGTATGTGTGTCCCGTACTGCCGCTGTCAACCACCACACTTCAGCCCTGCTCTGTCTCCGGCGGTTGTCTCCCAGCACGCAGCTCACAGCCTGAGATCTTCTTGCGAGGCATGCAGCAGGTGGTTTTTGAGGTTCTTCAAAAATAACCCGTCCACACACAACTTATCCCCAAAAGTTCTGTTTATATTACAATTTTTAATTATTTAGACGGTTATCAAGTACTATGGCCTATCAGCCAAGCGGCCGCCCCCTCGCAGCAGACTGTTATTTAAGACTATAACCTATCAGCGCAACAGCCGCCACTCACAGAAGACGGTTATTAAGGATGCTAGAGGAGGCGGCAACCTTCTCTTGCATCCTAAATATGGTCTGCTGTAAGGGGGCAGCCATTTTGCAAGTGGCATTCTGACAGGAGGAGCGCCAGGACCACAGACAGGAGGATCTGCTGGCCCCGGCGGGCAGCAATGTACCAGGCGGTAGCGGTGAGGAGATCACCCGCCCCTCCAGCACCCACACTACCCTCGCACACACCCCTACCCCACCCGCTGCACCATCGCACCCATACCTCCCCCACCAACAGCACCCTCAGCACCGCAAACACCCCTCTCCCACTCACAGCACACTCGTACACACCTCTCCCCCACCCGCGCCCACCCCACACCTGAGCCAAAGACAACTGTAGTACCCCCGCACCCGCCAATCCCCCACCCACTCCACCCCTGCACACACCCTTTTCATACTTTCACCCAAATACATATTTTTTACTAAAAACTTCCTTCATTAAAGAAGCGTCCACTATTAAAGAAGCATCCTCTCAGTGCCTCATAGTCAGCGTCTGTTCATGGTGTATACAGGAGCAGCGCCTGCCGCTCTTTGACAATGTGCTACGAGGGAGCTGGAGAGATGGAGATAAGAATAAATCCATTCATTCATTGCTGTCTTATTTTGAGGCTCAGTCGGAGGCTTTGATTTATATTAATCTTCCAAATCCCCTCAGCTGCCTCCTAAGTGATACATATTGTGTCTGTAATGGCATCTCGCTCGCTAATAACAAAAAGTGATTTCTCTATTATATAATCTCACCCCTAGTGGGTGACCTGCTCATGTATGTCTGACGGTGGGGTACAGCGAGAGGCACTGGGACTAATTCCGGCGGATAACACGAGCGTGCGCCAGGACAGACGGGGAGGGGGTTAATGACCCGCGGCAGCATGCACCCTTTACAATAATTGAGCGTACATACTAAGCGATATCATAAACAATAGAAATCTCGCTCTGAAGGGACAAACTGATACCGTTTATAATATCGATTGGTGCATATTATTGTCATGGGAGGCTGATGCCCTCGTACTGATAAATGGCTGAATATATCTAAGAGACCTGGGGACGCTAAATGTCATTATCTAGGAACGTTCTATCTCCCGAAACAAGACAGCAACAGATTACAGGAGCCCAAATATTGATCTTGTCTCATCAGCTAATTACACAGAGCAGCAGCTGACGCAGCGTCGACTGAGAAATGACTCGAGCACAAATCCCTGGCATCCTCTGTAGGGGCAGCGCATTTCCCGACTGTGCCCAGACTCTACCCAGTTAAGTGTCGTAACTGATAGTAACACTAAAAAGTAACATTGCAGTGTCTCCGGTGGGAAGTGATGGTCACGTCTATGTACAAAGCTCCTTATTATAATGCAAGGTAGTGAGAGTCAGCTCTGCAGCTGATCCCAGAGGAAAGAGGTATGGGTAAAAACCGGACCCGGACAAGACCCGGACCGCCGGAGTGGAAATCAAACTCCGCTTTCCGGAGCTTGTAGCGTCCAGTCCGGGGGATGACCTGTCCGGATGGGCTTCACGTGACAGCTGTCACCAGGGAGAGGAGAGGAGGAGGGGGAGGAGGGGGAGAATAAGGGGGGAGGGGGAGAATAAAGCCTCCCTGTATGGTCCGGACATGTAGCAAAAACTGGAAAGGTCCGAACCACACCGGGAGGCTGTAATCTCTCCTTCCCCATGTACCCGGTGATAGCTATCACAGGAACCCCCCGGACCAGACACCCCCAGGACGGGACACCTCCCGGACCGAACACTACAAGCTACGGAATGCCGAGTTCGATGTCCAGTCCGGCGGTCCGGGGTCTTGTCCGGGCCCAGTTTTCACATAGTCCCCAGAGGAAAGTATTCAGCAGACACGATGTATCGCTGCCATCAGATGGTTTACTATGGTATAGCGGATCAACGATGTCTAGATCAGCGATCACGTGGTCGGCGACTAATACTGGAACGCGTCTAATTAGATGCCTAAAAATGGTCAGCGTCTAGATTAGAACAGGGGTAAATTACCCCAAATGGGGTAAAAATTTAATTCCTGGGGGTAATGGACGGTCGCGCTGCCGAAACACAGCTGGGCATGCACTGGAACAGAAGCGGCCTGTCTCTTCTGACCTGGAGCCGCCGAGTGTCGCCTCAGCACATATTTTATTAGTTTGTAAAACCCAGTGACTCCTTTTTATTGTATAGGTGCCTGGGACACGCTCCATTCCCTTTAATAACCGACTGGGTCAGGGGGACCTGTGTGGCCACCTCTCTAGTTATGCGGCTGTGGAGGAGTCTGAGGAGCGGGGTACAACGTATCCTTCCAGGTGCTGAGGCGGACTGATACGCACGAAGGAGGTAGCATGTACTATAGATAGACGATGAGCGTCATATTGTAGATCTGGTGGTATTTCCAGCGTCTTTATTCTGTCGGACGCCTGTGGGTATTTTCTCATCCCTTTGTGTCACGTACACGGCATATTTCTTACTTATTGTTACATACACAAAACATTTCTCTTTGAATTCAAATTATTCCGATGATTTCTGCTTCCAGCCGGAGCCCATTATTTCCTGATTGCTTATTTAATCCTCTGTTCTCGCTCCTCATTCAGCTCTAGATTCTTCTTCTCAATTTACTCCACTTAGGAAGTCTCCTGGGCTTGCCAACACATCAGTCTCTTGCTGCCCACATGTATTGTCTCCTGCCTGCATCAGTCCTGACTGCCTGCCACGTGTATTGTCTCCTGCCTGCATCAGTCCTGACTGCCTGCCACGTGTATTGTCTCCTGCAGTGTTGCAAGTAAGGGGGTACGGCATGGTACGGAGTACCTGTAAGAAATATGTTGCAGGTACGCAGTACCACTTACCTCCTGACCCACTGTCAATTCTATTTTTATTTTAAGCCTAAATATAATGCATCCGAAGCCCGCCCACCCAGCGTTATGATTGGTGCTGTATGCAGCTACCGGCTACTGCTGATTTAGCCTGTCACACTGACAGGCATCAGCGGCGCCGACAGCATGAAGCGCAGGCTCCACAATTGTAAGCACAAGCTGCCCGGCTCTCCCCCAAGCAAGAGCAAACCCACCCCCAGCCATCCCTATTTCCCATTCCTTGTCCCCTGATGCCACGCCATTATTGTCATTTAGTCACTCCTCTAGCTTGTGTGACCACACCCCCTCATGACACATGGCCACACCCATTGTTGGTGGAGGCTATCAGTACCACCAAGAAAAAAATTCTACTTGCACCACTGGTCTCCTGCCTGCATCACTCCTTGCTGCCTGCGTGTATTGTCTCTTGCCTGCATCAGTCCTCACTGCCTGCCACGTGTATTGTCTCCTGCCTGCATCAGTCCTGACTGCCTGCCACATGTATTGTCTCCTGCCTGCATCAGTCCTCACTGCCTGCCACGTGTATTGTTTCCTGCCTGCATCAGTCCTCACTGCCTGCCACGTGTATTGTTTCCTGCCTGCAACAGTCCTCACTGCCTGCCACGTGTATTGTCTCCTGCCTGCGTCAGTCCTTGCTGCCTGCGTGTATTGTCTCCTGCCTGCGTCAGTCCTTGCTGCCTGCGTGTATTGTCTCCTGCCTGCATCAGTCCTTGCTACCTGCGTGTATTGTCTCCTGCCTGCATCAGTCCTCACTGCCAGCCACGTGTATTGTTTCCTGCCTGCATCAGTCCTCACTGCCAGCCACGTGTATTGTTTCCTGTCTGCGTCAGTCCTCACTGCCAGCCACATGTATTGTTTCCTGCCTGCATCAGTCCTCACTGCCTACAACGTGTATTGTCTCCTGCCTGCATCAGTCCTTGCTGCCTGCGTGTATTGTCTCCTGTCTGCATCAGTCCTCACTGCCTGCCACATTTATTGTTCCCTGCCTGCATCAGTCCTCACTGCCTGTCACGTGTATTGTCTCCTGCCTGCATCAGTCCTCACTGCCAGCCACGTGTATTGTCTCCTGCCTGCGTCAGTCCTTGCTGCCTGCGTGTATTGTCTCCTGCCTGCATCAGTCCTTGCTGCCTGCGTGTATTGTCTCCTGCCTGCATCAGTCCTCACTGCCAGCCACGTGTATTGTTTCCTGCCTGCATCAGTCCTCACTGCCAGCCACGTGTATTGTTTCCTGCCAGCGTCAGTCCTCACTGCCAGCCACATGTATTGTTTCCTGCCTGCATCAGTCCTCACTGCCTACAACGTGTATTGTCTCCTGCCTGCATCAGTCCTTGCTGCCTGCGTGTATTGTCTCCTGTCTGCATCAGTCCTCACTGCCAGCCACGTGTATTGTTTCCTGCCTGCATCAGTCCTCACTGCCAGCCACGTGTATTGTTTCCTGCCAGCGTCAGTCCTCACTGCCTGCCACATTTATTGTTCCCTGCCTGTATCAGTCCTCACTGCCTGTCACGTGTATTGTCTCCTGCCTGCATCAGTCCTCACTGCCTGCCACGTGTATTGTTTCCTGCCTGCAACAGTCCTCACTGCCTGCCACGTGTATTGTCTCCTGCCTGCGTCAGTCCTTGCTGCCTGCGTGTATTGTCTCCTGCCTGCGTCAGTCCTTGCTGCCTGCGTGTATTGTCTCCTGCCTGCATCAGTCCTTGCTACCTGCGTGTATTGTCTCCTGCCTGCATCAGTCCTCACTGCCAGCCACGTGTATTGTTTCCTGCCTGCATCAGTCCTCACTGCCAGCCACGTGTATTGTTTCCTGTCTGCGTCAGTCCTCACTGCCAGCCACATGTATTGTTTCCTGCCTGCATCAGTCCTCACTGCCTACAACGTGTATTGTCTCCTGCCTGCATCAGTCCTTGCTGCCTGCGTGTATTGTCTCCTGTCTGCATCAGTCCTCACTGCCTGCCACATTTATTGTTCCCTGCCTGCATCAGTCCTCACTGCCTGTCACGTGTATTGTCTCCTGCCTGCATCAGTCCTCACTGCCAGCCACGTGTATTGTCTCCTGCCTGCGTCAGTCCTTGCTGCCTGCGTGTATTGTCTCCTGCCTGCATCAGTCCTTGCTGCCTGCGTGTATTGTCTCCTGCCTGCATCAGTCCTCACTGCCAGCCACGTGTATTGTTTCCTGCCTGCATCAGTCCTCACTGCCAGCCACGTGTATTGTTTCCTGCCAGCGTCAGTCCTCACTGCCAGCCACATGTATTGTTTCCTGCCTGCATCAGTCCTCACTGCCTACAACGTGTATTGTCTCCTGCCTGCATCAGTCCTTGCTGCCTGCGTGTATTGTCTCCTGTCTGCATCAGTCCTCACTGCCTGCCACATTTATTGTTCCCTGCCTGCATCAGTCCTCACTGCCTGTCACGTGTATTGTCTCCTGCCTGCATCAGTCCTCACTGCCTGCCACGTGTATTGTCTCCTGCCTGCATCAGCCCCTCACTGTCCGCGTGTATTGTCTCCTGCCTGCATCAGCCCCTCGCTGCCCGCCATATGTATACTCATGTATATTAGAAGTGACATTCAGGTGAGGATCAGGAAAGCTGCACCCGGCCACTCAGCATTTACTGACTCCCCTCACTTGATGGAATATGACAGAACACAATAAAGGACATTTTATTTTGCCAGATCTTGGGGCTGATTCAGTTCCCATCGCAGGGCTGCGATTATTGGAGGGACCCGCATGCGTATGTTCCGCAGTGTGCATGTGTTTGCCATCCCTGGGGCCACATCCAGAGGTGACCAATGATCGCGCGCCATACACTGGCTGATTGACAGCTGGTCAGTGTTTGTGGGTGACACCCCAGTGTTTTCTGGGAGTGCTGCTGAAACATGCAGGTGGGCCTGGCCATTAGGAGAGAAGGACTGTGATGAGCCAGTACTTCACTGCTTATACATCAATTCCAGAACCGCATACTTACTGTATATACACTATGGTACATAATACAGTATATAACAAATATGACAAGATTTACTATCAACAGTTAATGATCTAATTAAACTAATTAAGGCAATTAAAAATAATTACATATCAGTTGCATTACTAATGGGGCCCCATACACTGGTTTAGTTCGTTAATTGAATGGAATGCCTTAGTATGTCGCTGGCATTTCAAGGTCAGAGTCTTACACTAAACATTTAGGAGTAAATTTACTAACGCTTCCAAAAATGAAAAGAGGTGATGTTGCCCATAGAAACCAATTAGGTTCTGTCTATCATTTACTATCATTTACTAGGATCCAATAAAGAAATGACAGACAGAATCTGATAGCTTTGCACAGTCACAAGAAGTGTGGGGGGGGGGGGGGAGGAGTTTCCCTGGGGTAGAAGTAGATTGTTACTTTCAGTGTAACAATATTGTTACTGTATTACGGGATTTTAAAATTGCCAAGGCACACCATGAGATCCCCACAGGGCAAAAGACAGTGGCCCCCACAGGAAAAAACAAAAACCTATAGGCCCCCATATAAAAACAATCACACTGGTCCCCACAGGTTACAAAAAATAAAATACATTGGCCCTTTACATGAAAAGAAGAGACCAGTAAATAACAGTTGAACTGGTGGTGGCTGTAAACTGGTGTGGTCATCTCTAGATCTGGGGGCACACGTGAGAACAGCTCAAGGTGCAATAGTGTGCAACGGCAATGTGGTTGAAAAACACTGGTCTAAAGTGACATATACAGCAGACTGAGCTGTCACTCAAACCCAAGCCCCGCCCCTGTCACACAAGCTGCTGCACTACGCAAAAAAAACACTTGATGGCAAACCATCGATGGTACAACATAGAATAGATACCTTTGATGGTTTGTGCCATCATCTTAATCAATAATGACCATCGATGGTGGTACAACAATGGTTATCAATAGTCTTTAGAGGGTGGATGCAGAGGATGGCAGGGCCAGGGGGCAGATGCACCTATAACCATCACCGTTCATCATTTTTACTCAGCCAGATTCAACATATTTTGCGTAAAAAAAAGGTAAAACGCGACCGTCGCGGTCACTTCAGGTCACAGGTTAAATTTGAAATGCATTAGCCATTTGCTTCTGTCACCCAGTCATAGCACTTCATATTATTCTGTCTCATATACTGTAATAGAAGCTTGTATCTTATATGATATTATCTGCTACTTTGTGTGTGACCCCTGAGCTACAATGTATCACTGATGAGCAGTGGGAGGAGTCTGGGGACAGGGGGGTCGCTATAGGTAACAGGACTGTGCACATCACTGGGTTATTTCGGGAGCCATATCCTCTCCTCTCTTACACCTCTGATTTCCCCTGATTGTCAGCATGGAACGTGTCGCAGGGCTGGATGTACAGAGGTCCTGGCTGCTTCTGCATCCTGTCTCTATCATTTCCTCCACGAGGACGCCCAGAGAAGTATCCGAAACCCCCTATCTGACTACTGGTTCCGATTGTGAGCACAGTCAGCACTGGCTGGATGTTAGGAGTTATATTAGTGAACATGAGGGGTTATTCAGTATCTACCTCTCTCTGCACATGTTACATCTGCCCACTTGCAGTGCAGCATGGTTTTGCCAATTAAAGAAATATTTTGTTTTTGAGTTCCAAGCTGAATAACTCCAATTAGGTAGAACCATGGGTACTTGTTTCCTAGCACGGCCACACCGATTTTGATTGTGAGCATCGCGTCGGAAAAAATCGCGTCGATCGCATCGCATGCCAACCAAATCGCATGCGATGCGATGGACTCGATTTTCCATTGATTTTAATGTGAAATGCCCCAAAACACCCCATTTGTATAGAAACCCCCCCATATGTTTTAAATGGCCCCCAATTTTAATGCCACCCCGCTATAGACGCCAACCCGAAGGGTGGCGAGCGCAGCAGGCCCGCGAGGGGCGGCGGTACGCGTCCTCCGACTTTTTCATACCCCTACCATCCACGTCGGCATGGAGTTGAGAATAGAAAGTGTGGCGAGCGCAGGGAGCCACCGAGCCCGAAGTGTGGCGAGCACAGCGAGCCCCACGAGGGAACGCGGATACCTTCACAGGTATCGCGGACCATCGCGGCCTTCACAGGTATCCTCGTCCCCTCACGGGGCTCGCAACGCTCGCCTCGCTGCGCTCGCCACACTTTTTATTCTCAACTCCACGCCGACGTGGATAGTAGGGGTATGAAAAGGTCGGAGGATGCGTACCGCCGCCGCTCGCCACACTTCGGGTTGGCGTCAATAGCGGGGTGGCGTTTAAAATTGGGGGGGGGCCATTAACCATGCTTTTTTTACATATTCAATGTTAAATGGGCCATATTGCCCCATTTAACATTGTCACCTATGTGAAATCCGGTTGATCGCATCGCGAGCCATTATAATGACCCGCGACGGATGCGATCAACCTGATTTTCACTTTAACATTGTTCCCTATGGGGAAATCGCGTTGATCGTGTCGGTCTCATCGCGGCCCCTTATTATGGGCCGCGATGGACGCGATCAACGCGATTTTCAGTTTTACCGGCAATTGAGCCAGTTAAACACACAAAATCGGGTCCATCGCATGCCTTAAGTACCTTAACTTAAGGCATGCGATGTACCACGACGGTGGCCATACTAGGAAACAAGTACCGAACCATGCTACAGAGTTATGGACGCATCGGTTCCGAGCAATGCGTTCTGGAACTTGGTGCATATGGCAATGCGGCCTCCTCCATCTTGGGAGCAGCCCCTGCATTCGATGGTCGCCGAACATCGAATGCAGGGCCGCACGCTCCACCAGTGCCCGCCACCCTAGACCACACGGACACTTGTCCGTATGAAATCATGTATGGGGGCGGGCAGCTGACATCCGGCGATGTCAGATGCCCGCCCCCTACACATGCGTCACGGCTTCATTACCATGCATACGTCCTGCGTTTGCATGGGAACGCCCATGAAACGCGGGGCGTATGCATAGGGTAATGAGGCTAAGTAGCCCTTCACGCCCCTCTCCGCCCCCTGTGCGGCGTCTAAAGAATAGGTACGGCGAAACCACCTGCACATGCGCAGAGTGACCTCTGCACATGCGCAGTCGGAAACCATCGGCGGTCCGACCGCATGCGGAAAAATCCACACCGATCAGAATAAGGGCCAATGTGACAAGTCTGGCTTCTGACGGATCCCCTGAAGCTCTGATAGATATGGGAACAGGATTTAATCCGTGAAATGAAATATCTTAAAAGCAAGGGTGTCCGCACAAGACTGGATTTCCTAAAATGATTATTACAGTCATTGCCGATCAAAGCAAAAAAATGACCCTGGATTTATTTTTTTTTATTTTTTTGGAACACCTGCAATAATTGTACATTTGCCCTTGCAAGCTGCTCTTTTCCTTATGGGTGTCGGTCTTGTCCAGCAATGTTACATGTATGTTTGCAATAGTTACCTACCATCCTGCATTCTGCAGGAGACTCCCTGACATAGCAGCAATCACCCTCTCTCCCTCATTAGTCTAGCAATCTCCCTCATGTCACCTAGCCCACATTACACTGTTACATCATAGTTACCTCCCCATCTGCATTCTGCAGGAGACTCCCTGACATAGCAGCAATCTCCCTCTCTCCCTCATTAGTCTAGCAATCTCCCTCATGTCACCTAGCCCACATTACACTGTTACATCACAGATACCTCTCCTCCTGCATTCTGAAGGAGACTCCCTGACATAGCAGCAATCACCCTCTCTCCCTCATTAGTCTAGCAATCTTCCTCATGTCACCTAACCTACATTACACTGTTACACCATAGTTACCTCCAATCCTGCATTCTGCAGGAGACTCCCTGACATAGCAGTGTGTGTGTGTTGGGATTGGGATGGCGGGCGGACGAGCGGGGGGGAGAGGAGTGACAGCTACTCACCTCCATCCAGCGGGGTCCTGGCTCCCAACTACCGCCCTCCAGTGGCCAGCACCCTAGGCAAATGCCTAGAGCTACACATTTTTGTCAAGAAAAGCTAAGTATGGTGAAAGTCAAAATATTCACTCATAAAATTTACCTTTTAATGGTATTCAATAAAATTGGGGAAATATTAAAATATGAAGGAAATAAAGAAAAGTATAAGATTTAAAATTCAAATGACCGCTGCTACACTCCGTCCTGGACTTTGCAGGGTTAAGTTGTCCCTGTATGTTTCCAATGTGTCTTTTTATCTATCTCTCCCTGTATTTATTATCAGGAAAAGTTCTTGGTGCTCTTTAGTGTTGCAAATTTCTGTGTTTATTGATACACTAAGGGGGGTATTCAATGTCTGGGGCACGGCTGTCGAGCAAGCGCGACAGCCGTGCCCCTGTCCCGTTCTCGGTGAGCTCGCCTGGAGCTCGGCAGTCGGGATTCAATGTCCCGGCCGCCGAGCGGCGAGAAGAGGGCGTGGCCGCGAGTTGCGGCCGGGAAGTGACGAGATGCAGCCGGCAGCTCGTCACTTTCCGGCTGTTCTCGGCAGAACGAGCCCGACAGCTAGAGATGTCGGGCTCGTTCTGACAGGAAACCCTGTTCAATGCTGTCGGGGAAGACAGCATTGAATAGGGCCCGTCGAGCATCTCCCCCACGGGAGATGCTCGACGGAGATTGAATATCCCCCTTAGTGTCAGATTTTATGTTACAGTGTTGGCATATGGCTATTTGTATTTCTTCCCAATTGCCAACAGAGCTAAGTATACTGTAATTATTTTCATTAACCAGTATATTCTTGCTTTACACTTCTGACTCTATTGTGTAATAGGTTCAATTTTATTCTCAGTGTGTTTCATATTGTTTAAGCAGTGATGATTATTATTTTATTTTGACAGACAGACACCTTAAATTCACTGAGACCGTGCTGAGTCTGATAAGCTGCAGACTCTCGTTTTCGAATGTTTAATTACTGAGCTATATATGATAATGGTTGTTCTCTATAGTACTAGACAACCTAATTTCACAGCTCATACACTCATAAACCTAAGATATTCATTGCCACTTTGGAGTTTATATTGCGGCTTTACGTGTGTAACAAGCGGCTATACAATTGATCCTGCCGCTGAAAGTTTTTAAGCCATTTGCGCCCGCTGCACTAGTACCCAGTATCGCAGTGCAGCAGATTCAAGCCTGAATATTTCGTCTGTGTGGACCCGGCTTAGATTGGCTATTCTGCGCTGCTATACTTATAGTGTCAGCGGCTGCTGAATGTCTCAGCGGTGTACATATGTTGCGGGCACCAAGCGGCTGTGAGTTGGCTGTTATCAGCCGGAGAAGATACTCACGCTGCTGCTATCTTTTCTACCCGGCTTTATATCTAACTGCTTGCTTTCTACAACACATAACATTTCATTACATTTGCTCAACACATTTATGGAAACATTTAAGACTGGGAGCTGCGGTCATTGCTAGCCAACAACCGTTTCACCAAGGCTTCCTCACGGCATCAAAACTCCCTGACATAACAGCAATCTCCCTCTCTCCCACATTAGTCTAGCAATCTCCCTCATGTCACCTAGCCTACATTATACTGTTACATTTTTTGGGGAAAAACGGAATAAGAGATAGATACATTTACATTGAATCATCATCACCATTTCCCAGCACTTACCAAGTATAGTAGCTCTTACTAACAACTTTGGGGATCATCTACATTTGGATATGTCATTTTAAAAGATTCCTCTCAGATGTAGCAGTACACACCCACGTTCACTATCTCTTTCCACAATCTCTCCATATATGGAACTAGACACGCCCTTTGGTTGGAGCATGACACGCCCCCTCAATGGGATGCGGTACAAAATTCTGCTACAAACTATAATCTCCCTAAAAACTAGTTTTCAAAAGTAGGCAAGTATAATGTTGCTAATAACTTTTTTTTGAGCCAATTATATAAGCGGAAATCTCAGCTTATTTCCATAACATCCATTTTTAAGAGGTGAATGGGCACCTTTGCTCCTGGTTGTCACAGTTACCCTTTATAACTCCTTAATATTCCCGGTGACAGAAATTAAGCTCCCGGTGATTTCCTCTCTAAGCGATAGAGCAAAACCTTTGTATTTCCACAGAACTGTTGCGGCATTTAGCCCTTTTTCTACATTGTGCATCTAGAATCAGCAAAGGTTAAGTAGCGCATTTCTGCAGGGAATGTTCTGGAAATGAGCAGGAATCCATAGTGAAATCGCTAATGCACACAGCGGATGATATTTCAGTCTCCGGCTTACAGAATAGATTGATACACTGACATTAAACAGACACGTTCTGGACTGAAGGCCCCAGTGCTCCTGCAGAGTAACCCAATGTATCCTTGTGTATACAGCGCCATATACTCTGCTGTCTGTCTCTATCTCATCCACCTTATCACTAGCTGCCAGGAACAGAGCGTGGCACTTGGGTCCTGATACCAGACTGTTTTTAGCAGGTGTAGAGTGTGTGACATGATGCGAATGACGGAATAAGCCCCTCCCTGGTGTATGTCCACCCGTCGGCATGTGCCAGGGCGAGGCGCCCACTGTGAGCATCTATAGACACTGTAATAATGCTAGAATGTAAGCTCTCATGAGCAGGGCCCTCCGTACTCATGTGCTTTTCTTATAATATAAAATATATATATATATATATATATATATATCTGTCACCCTGATCATTACTTCACTGTCCTGTCCACTGATGTCTTTATTTACCATGTACTTGTCCTACATTGCCTTGTACTGTAATTCATTATTCAATAGTTTTTTGCTCATTTATGTATTCTTAGGCGCTGCTGAACCCTTTTGGTGCCATATAAATAAACAGCGATACTAATAATAATACATCTTTACAGACTGACTTACCGCTTGGAGCATCACAATCATCAGCTGCACCATTGCACCATGGAAACTTGCCCCCCCCCCCCCCCAGCTATCTGCAGAATCATCAGAACATGGCCTCCAATGTCATTAAGGCCCTTATTCTGATCGGTGCGGCCGGAGCCGATTATGCGGCCAGGACCGTGCGTGCGAAACCCCGCCTTCCATACGGATCGCCAACTCCGTCCGTATGCGGTAAGAAGCTGTCCGAACGGACCGCACGTGTATTTTTCACGGAATACGCCTCCTCCATCTAAGGGAACCTCCCCCATCATTCGATGGTCGCAGACCATCGAATGCAGGACCGAGTGTTCCACCAGCTCCCGCAACCTCAGACCACACGGACATTTTTCCGTGCAAAAGCAGGGATCTGGGCGGGCAGCTGACATCCGGCGATGTCATATGTCCGCCCCCTACACGTGCGTCACGGCCGCATTACCATACGTACGCCCAGCGTTTTCATGGGAACTCCCATGAAACGCGGGGCGTATGCATATGGTAATGAGCCCAAATAGCCCTTCACGCCCCTCTCCACCCCCTGTTCGGAGTGTTTACATATCATGCGGGATTTGGCCGTACGCCCGCTCGCACATGCGCAGAGACGCCTCTGCACATGCGCAGACACAAAACATCGGCGGGCCGAACGCACGCGGATATATCCGCACCGATCAGAATAAGGGCCTAAGTGCCTGAGTTCCCAAAAACTTCTGACACACATGCAGTAGGTGGCGCCAAGAGCGAGCAAGTCATAATTATCGCTGCCACCTCCCGAGAATACTTTCCTTGAACTGGTAAATGGGTCCCTTTTCGCCTGGTTGTCACAGGTACCCTTTATAACACCTTAATGTTCCCCCTGGGATTAAGGCCCTTATTCAGATCTGATCGCAGTACAAATTTGTTCCCAATATGGGTAAAAACCATGTGCACTGCAGGTGGGGCAGATGTAACGTGCAGAGAGATTTCGATTTTGTGTGAGTTATTTTGTTTCTGTGCAGGGTAAATACTGACTGCATTATTCTTACACTGCAATTTAGATTTCAGTTTCAGCAAACCCCACCCAAATGTAACTCTCTCTGCACATGTTACATCTGCCCCACCTGCAGTGCACATGGTTTTGCCCATATGGAGAACAAATTTGTACTGTGATCAGATCTGAATAAGGGCCTAGGTCCCTGGTGGCAGAATTGAAGCTCCCGGTGATTTACTCTCTAAGCCAGTAATGGCTAACCTTGACACTCCAGTTGTTTTTGAACTACACATCCCAGCATGCCCTGCAACAGTTTAGCATGGCCAAATAGTAAAACTGTAGCAGGGCATGCTGGGATGAGTAGTTCAACAACAGCTGGAGTGTCAATGTTAGCCATCACTGCTCTAAGTGGTAGAGCAAAGCCATCTTCCCTGTGATATCTTTGGGAAGGTGGTGGGGCACTTTGAAAGCAAAGGCTCTGCCAGTGTGTCAGCTTCCGCTCTAGTGCACATGTACCCTCTTCCCAAATATCAATGGGGAATGACCCGCTGCATACCTCCCAACTTTTAGCTTTCCCATGGAGGGACACTTGCCTTCGGCGTGCGGCCAAAATAAGGGGTCGTGGCTTGTCGTGGGAGGGGGCGTGGCCTATATTTGCACTGTACCGCAAGGCCACGCCCTCGTTCTACGCTGTGGGGGCATGGCCCTGAGGCTCTGTGAGCCTCTAGCCAAGCCCCCAGCCCCTCTGGATGTCCGCTCGCCAGCAACTAACGGGGGACTTCCAACTGTCCCCCCCACCGCGGGACACTGCCGGTGGCAGGAGGGACGCTGGAACATCCCCGAAAACCGGGACGTTCCTGCGATTATCGGGACGGTTGGGAGGTATGCGCTATCCACTGAAAGCATCTGATCCATACAAGCTGAGAGAAGGCAGCCAGAGCAGCTCAGCCAGGTGGTGCGGGGGTGACATGTCACAGGTGGCGAGGGTGGGCATGATGGCATGTCATCATAGCCACACCCACGCCATTTAATGTAAAGATGACTGGCTTTATACATCAAGGGGCGTGGCAGAGCCGGCCCTAGCCTAAATGACGCCCTAGGCAAGATTTTGGCTGGTGCCCCCTTTCCCAGCACCATCAACCCTCATCATAGCAGTCATCATTTTGTTGCTCCTACCCGCAATATTTTAAATAGAAACAGTGCACACATTCGGTGCGCAGCCCAAACAGGGGTGTGTTCTTGCTGGGAAGGGGCATGGCCACCCAATAGTACCCCCAATTCAAATTATGCCACACAGTAGAGCCACTTTATTCACATTATATCATGCGATGGTGTCCCTTATTCACGTTACACCACACAGTAGTACCACTTTACCTTATGTACATAACTCCTCACATTATTCACATTATACCCTTAGAACAAAATCCTGAGAAAATATTGTATTTTAAGCACCTCCATGGCCACACTGCAACCCAGCACAAAGCAGTGTGTGCTGGGCAGAGGAGAAGAGCTGGAGCTGCTGCTGTCACTGAAGGGGAGGGGGCTCGGGACCCCCCCCCCCCCCACTGGGCCCTTCCATCAGACTTTGGCCTGGGTAATTTGTACCCCCTACCCCTTTCTCTCGGCACCCCTGATAATACCACACAGTAATGCCCCTTACACATGACACACATTATTAATGTCCTTATAACCATAATGCCCCTTACACATTATGCCAACCTTTTTTTATGCCCTTCATACACATAATGACACACGTAATGCCCCTTACACATATGTTGCACATTATTAATGCCCTTATACACATGACACACATAATGCCCATTACACATATGCTGCACATTATTAATGCCCTTAAACACATGACACACATATAATGCCTGTTACACATGTCGCACATTATTAATGCGTTTATACATGACACACATAATGCCCTTACACATATGCCGAACACTATACCACAACCAACCCACCCGCAGACAGCACTCGCACAGCCGCTAACAATGAGACCTCTGCCTCTGCTTGGATACAGATGTTTCCTCATACATCTTGACTCAATAATTCATGCAGCTCCTGGCCAGTTCTGCTAACGTTGGGTGCATTTTTTGCTGAAAATTTGTCTTATTTGCATTGTTATGACCAGCACACACAAGGAGCTTCCAATGATTAAAGTTATATGTGGCATAAATATATTCTGTGTGCGACTGTGGCTGTACCTGCATACAGAATGCTATGTTACAGTGATTTCCATGAATACACTATTTTATATGCAGATACAGCCTCACTGACACACGGAATATAGGCATGCTGCATATTTTAATCAGCAGAAGCTGCTGATGCCCCTAGGCATTCCAAATGCCCTAGGCAACTGCCTAGTTTGCCTATGCCTAAGGCTGGCTCTGGGACGTGGCTAGGATGATGTAATTCAGCAAGAACTGAATCACTGGCTGCCCAAGCTGCCATCTTTACATGCAGAGTGGGCGGGGTCTGGGTTGTGCAGAGATGTTGGGAGACTTACCTACACTTCCGAGGGGCCGGGAGGGTCACGCTATTTTTGGGAGCCTCCCGGCATATGCGAGACAGTAGACAAGCATGATCTGATTCTCACCATCGATGGCAAACTCATGATGGCTCCTTGCATGTTCTACAGAACAAGCCTCATAAGTCGTCATGGGACATATTCATCATAGCGTTCTCTAGAAGTATTGGAGGTGGGGTCCCTTCAAAATGTTGATATGGTTCCCACAAAAATCTGGTTACGCTCCTGCTGTGGGGGTTAGTGAAGAGCTGGTGTCTCTATGGAGGTGGGGGCTGAAATAAACAATGAGTTGGGTCTTGTAGGTGTCCCCATAGATGTTTACTATAGGACTATGCCCCATTCTCCAAGCCATTACATAAAGGGCCTGATGCTGGTTGGCTCAGTAAGCTGCAAAGATCGCAACTTACCAAGCGCTAGAAAAGACCCCCAGCCAAATACCCCCCCTCCCCCCCAGTCCACCATTTCCCCTAGCAACCATAATGAAGATACATCCCAGTACGGACGGTGTAATGTTAGTATTGCTGCCTCACAGTGCTGAGGTCATGGGTTCTATTCCCACCATGGTCCTAACTGTGGAGTTTGTATATTCTCCCCGTACTTGCGTGGGTTTCCTCCGGGTACTCCTGTTTCCACCCACAGTCCAAAAATATACTGGTAGGTAGGGAATATAGATTGTAAACTCCACTGGGGCAGGGACTGATGTGAATGTTCAAATATTCTCTGTACAGAGCTGCGGAATATGTGTGCACTATATAAGAAACTGGTAATAATATTCTCTGTACAGCGCTGCGGTATATGTATGCGCTATATAAGAAAGTAACTATTAATAAATAAACATGCAATCATTTGCCGGTGAGCCCGACCCCGGATGACAAACTGTGATAAGAAGTGCTAATTTGGGTCTGTATTGTCACGGTCACTCGTCATTGCCGTTACTTTCCCGCTCAGCGGCGGCTTGCCTTGCGCTGGATGGCGGTCTGATGCCATGTTGGATGTTGGTAGTCTCAGCAGGGGCCTACTCGCCTAACCACATAGGAGTATGTGCCGGTTTGGTTTCTGGCCTAGGTTTTTCGGCCTATGCTGGTTACTCTGCTCAGCCTGCCACAGCTTTCACCTGATGTTCTTCTTCACTGCACCTGCTGCAGATATCATCTCTCCATTTGGTGTTAACTCCTTCAGTACAAGTGGACGATCCAGTGCTGCCCCAGTCCTTCTCGGCTCCTCCCCCTGTGTCTCATCCAAGTCATCAGGATTCAGCTAAGTCACAGCATTACTGTTTCTCCAAAGCGAAAGTATTCAAAGACTGTTATGTTTTTCTTAAAGCCACAGTACCTTCATTATTCCCAAGTCAAAGCTAAAGTATTCAGACTCTCATTGATCTTCTTAAAGCCACAGTATCATCATTCTTTCAAAGTCAAAGCTAACGTGTCAGAGACTGTCATTATAAACGACAGTATCGTCAGTCTTTCAAACCAAAGTTAAAGCACTCAGGGAGAGATTTGCTAAGCTGTGTATATTACTTCACATGTGATGTTGCTATGGGCAACCAATCAGAATCTACTTTTAATTTATTTAGCACCCTCTAGAAGATAGTAGACATGATCTGATTGCATACCCTCCAACATTTGAAGGGCAGAAATAGGTACACATTCAGAAAGGGGGCGTGGCCATGTGGAAGGGGCGTGTCACAACACAAAAGGGGCGTGACATTACACAACACATCGTAATGCCCGTTACACATTTTAGTAAACGCCGTAATGCCAATTATACATAAGGCCACACACCGTAATGCCTATTACACATTGTACAACACATCGTGATGCCCATTACATACTAAATAACAAACCATAATGCCCATTACATATTTGATGCATAAATGCTGCTTACCTACATGCTCATTGCTAGAGGGTTCTTTCTTGATGCCAGGGCTTCATGTTTGATGTCAAGGAGGATTTGGCTTCATGCTTGTTGCCAAGAGGGAGTGCATGGCATGTTGCCAAGGGGGAATATAATGCTATAATGCCGATTGCAAAGGGTGGGGGACTTGCTCGTTGCCAAGGGGGGGGGGGGATGCTGTTGTCAAGGGGAGGAATTGCTCGTTGTCAAGGGGGGGAGAAAATGCTCTTGTCAAGGGGGGGGGGATTGCTCGTTGTCAAGGGGGAGCCGCCGGACACACACAATTGAATAAAATGATAGCCGGGCAGAGAGAGCAGGCTGTGCGCGCTGTCCGGCTGTATAGTGTAAGCAGCGACAGCATCCTCGTCCCTGACCCTCACTATTTTCAATTCTCCCGCTGGGCGCCGCGGCCGCGAGCCAATAGGAGGTCGCGGTCAGACAGCCAATCATGAGCGGCTGCTAGACCGCGACCTCCTATTGGCTCGCGGCTGTCCACTGACTCCAGCCTGAGCCTAGGGAGAAAGAGCCTGCCCTGGGCTGGGCCTTGAATTACGCGGCAGAGACTATGCTGCTGCTGCCGCCGCTTTAGGTAAGCAGAGGGCAGAAACTAAATCCAGCCGGGCAGCGCACAGACAGCTCACTGCTGTCTGTGCGCTGCCCGGCTCTGAATTCGGTACATTCGGTACATGTTTAATTTGCTGATACAGACCGTAAAAAAACGGTACTGTACCGGCAAATTCGGTACTGTTGGAGGGTATGTGATTGGTTGCCCATGGTAATATCACATGTGAAGTAATATACACAGCTTAGTAAATTTCCCCCTCAGAGACTGACATTGTTATCTTAAAGTCACGGTATCATAGGTCTTCTAGTCAAAGTATTACCGAGACTATTATGACTAAAGTCCTATTAAGTTATTCTTCAAGTCAAAGGAATCGTTGCTCTAGTTGTTATTACGTCTTGTTGTTATTATTCCCAGTCCTGAAGTTAAGGCTGATTATTATTTCTCTAAGCCCTTGCATTGTATATTTTTAGGTTGGCTTGTATCTTTATGAACAAGAATGAGAGAGAACCTGCAAGCTTTAACCAGTGGTGTAACTACAGGTTTTGCGCCCCCTCCGCCGAAACTTCGACAGTGCCCACCTGCTTCCCCCCCCACACTTCTGTAGGTTGAGACATACTCAAAAACTGTCTGCATACCTCCCAACAGTCCCGATTTTATCGGGACAGTCCCGATTGTCAGGGCCTGTCCCGCTGTCCCACCCGCGGGCGGTAGTGACCCGCGGTGTGGGGGGGCTGTTGGGAGTCCCCCCCTGTCAGCTGCTAAGGGGGCTGGGGGCATGGCTGGGGGCATGGCTAGAGGCGCGCAGCAGCAGTGTCCCGCCTGCTGACCTGCGGAAGTCGGGAGGTATGTGTCTGCAGTATGGGGGCGGACATTTTGTGATGGTCCGTTTAGATTAAAATGAAGCAAAAGCCAGGAGGGGACAGGGGAGCCGGGACCGCAGGCAAGGTGCGGGAACCTGCTACAGAAGCAGCAGGTGAAGTCCGGGCAGGCAGCAGCGACATTTCAATAGCTCAGCAGAACCCCGGCGCTAGGGTGACCAACTCATCCCTTTAATCCGGGACACGTATTAATTACACAGGTTCTGTGGCTGGCCTTCACCTGGTTTTAAACTGCCACACCTCAAGACTTCATTTCACCTGGTTTTAAACTGCCACAGAACCTCTGTAATTAATATGTGTCCCGGATTAAAGGGATGAGTCTGTGTCAATTACTCCTGCTACACCACAGACTCCATCAAACACTACAGTTGTGATATGCATGCACATTGATCCTCTGTGAGTGACGCTCTGGATAAGGAGCCTTCAGGGATTTTGGGTCCGCAGAGAAGCTTGGTTACTGGGCAGTGATTCATACTGTTGTATAACCTGGGATATTGGTTTATGGTAATAGGACATTGATTGCTCTGAAGCAAATTTACACATTTTCTGTATTGATTTATATCTGTTTAATGAGATTACTGCTGTGAAATGAATCTAATGAGCATTGTAGAAATGTGCAATGTGTGTGTGTGTGTTAGAGGTACATTAAGGTGCTAATATACCCATAGACGCAGCCATTGTATCCCCCAGAGTGGTATTATATTTATTGAAGCAGCCATTGTATCCCCCCCAGGTATTATATCTATAGACGCAGCCATTGTATCCCCCCAGATATTATATCTATAGACGCAGCCATTGTATCCCCCCAGATATTATATCTATAGACGCAGCCATTGTATCCCCCCAGGGACAGTGGGGAAGATGAATCCTGATAAAGAGATAAAGTGGAAGGAGATAATGCACCAGCCAATCAACTCCCAACTGTCATATTTCAAACACAGCTGATTGGCTGGTGCATTATCTCCTTCCACTTTATCTTCAGTCTATCTCTTCTCCAGGCTGAGTACATCTTCCTCCATATGGGAATACAGGGGTGCAGAGGCGGATTGGCCCACCGGGAAACCGGTCCATTTCCCGGTGGGCCAGACCAGATGTCCCTCCAGCTGGGCCGCCTACCTTGGTTCCAGGGCTGCCGGAACCAAGCGGCTGCAGCCTGGTCATAAACGGCACCATTGCCCAAAACAAATATGGCCGCAGTATATATGAATATATTACATTTACCCAGCTGCGGCTGCTGGTCGCTGTCCGATGACGATCCCTTTTTGAGTAGTGTCATCGTCCCTGGGCTGTATCGTCAGCAACCCCCCCCCCCACCGGGTGCAGCGTCAGCACCGCTTCCCCCCCCCATTCCCGGGCCGAATTTCTATCCCAATCTGCCCCTGCAGAGGTGCCACGCGCCTGCTTCTGGGAACCCTGACTAGAGCCGTTCCACCCACTCCCCCAAATCACCACAGTCTATCATTCTGCGATGGAGCACTCCATATGACGTTTAGGACAAGCTCTGCACGTCCATCCACAGTCCATCCACCATCTGACTTTTATGCAAACCATCGTAACCAGGCCCTATGGGTCTTACATAATAACATGGCACACAGTGCACACATGCTGTGTCCCATAGCAACAATTGTTATTGCTTTAGTACAGTTGACAAAATGTAAGGCTATGTTTGGTTGCTATTAGCAGCACCAGCTTAATGCACTAAAGGGCCTGATTGAGAGTTGATTGCTCATCTGCAAAGTTACAGATGACTGAGAGCAGATAGCTGACGCCCAGACAGAAAGCAAACCCGGCCCGTACAAATCTGCGAGTGTACTGTGAAAATATCACTTACCGCCATCCTGTCCCACATCCAGGCGCAGTTCCTGTACCATCAAATGATTTTCCCAGTCTGTGGTGTGTGCTCTCAGGTGGTTATTGCAGGGGGTTCTGGGAAAGGAAGACATTACAGGGGCTGGGGCAGTGGGTTGCTGTGCCATAGACTCTCTCACCCAATCACCCACCACAGACTGAGATGCAAGTGAAGCGGTGCATGCACAGCACATAATCGTGGTAAAGTAGGGTTGTCACACACCGCCGCGGCATCGCAAGGCGGGTACAGTACTCACCCGTCCGTGCTCGCCGGTGGCTGGCGTGTGTCCGCTGGAGTCCTGTTCGGGCAGGCGGTGGTGGCGTTGTGAGACGGCAGCATGGATTCACCGGGTGCCGCCATCTTGCTTGAGGGCAAAAGCAGTGATTGGCCAGGTCAGGTATTTTCCTCCCATTCTGTGCAGGCGGCCTATGGTAGTCCTACCCTTGCTATAAAGGGGATCTGCCTAGGGCAATCTGGGTCAGTGCAAATTGTCTCTTCAGCTTGCAAGCATCTGGGGAAGTCCTGGCTATCCTGGTGCCTATGCACACTGCGCCTTCCAGCTGGTTGTCACTGCTGGCCTCTGATCCCATCGCTGCTGTCTCTGGTGTGCTACACTCTCCACTAGCCTTCCTTCCTAGATCTTCACCAGTTCATCACAAAACTCTCCTGTTCTGATCCGGGTCCAATCATCCAATCTTCAATCATCCAATCATCCAATCTTCAATCTTCCTATCCTCAATCTTCAGGTATATCATCTTTATTCTTAAAATTCAAGTTGTCTGATCCTTGTCTTGTTGTCCTCTAAGAATTACCTGCCTGAATTATCTTGTTTATGCAAAGGACTGTCTTCCTTGTTTTGTCTTGCTATAAATCAGAGATTTGCCTTCTATTATTATTTAATCCACTCAAGAAGTATTGATGTCGGTTATGTTATTCCTTGTATGAGTTCATTCATTAAACCTGCTCGTTTTAACCCATCTCCTGCTGGTCCTGCCTCGCTTCCTGAAATCCACACGACACCATCAAATCCACCCCCTGTGACAAGGGTACAGTGAGAGAGGGTGCATTGAAGGCACACATAGGAAGGACCATGTCCCGACAGTGAAGCGCTCCTTCCTGCTAGCTGGGTCTCCTAGATTGAGAACTGACAGAAGGGGCAGCAGGCAGGGTCTCCTATCCAACCCCACAATCCCCACCCCACCCCTGAATACGCAACTGCCCCAAAACTGGACAGGGAGGGGAAGGGTTAATTGTGATAGAAATATCTAGATAATTAATTCTTGTCTGATAGCACTTACGTAATGGGCCAATCATTGTTACACATCCAGGAACATACTCTGCCTTCATGCTGTGAGAAACACCATACAGTAAAAATGTTAATTACCCTCCCAAGTATAAAAGTGAGAACACAGACGATAATAACACTGCATGGAAATGTCTGTACTGGGGCGGAACTGCATCTGTAAATTCTAATGCAGAACTGTGAGAACCACTAGCAGCCGATTCTAGCATGTATGCAAACCTCAAAGTAAGATCGCATCCCGGGGCAGCGCTGCAGCATTGGGGATGTGTGTGTGTGTGCAGTGCAGACAACACAGACAGGTTCCCACTATTTTCAGTGCAGCTGAGTGATGTCACATGCAGCTGCTGCAATGGAAATAATAGCTGCGATTGTAGGGGGCTGCAACAGCAATGGTCTCTGCGACGTGATCCATACCCACTGGTGGCAATACACAACTATAATGTGTACTCCCCACTCCCACTGGTGGCGATACAGAACTATAATGTGTACTCACCGCTCCCACTGGTGGCGATACAGAACTATAATGTGTACTCCCCGCTCACTTTGGTGGCGATACAGAACTATAATGTGTACTCTCCGCTCCCACTGGTGGCGATACGGAACTATAATGTGTACTCCCCGCTCCCACTGGTGGTGATACGGAACTATAATGTGTACTCCCTGCTCCCACTGGTGGCGATACAGAACTATAATGTGTAATCCCCGTTCCCACTGGTGGCGATACAGAACTATAATGTGTACTCCCCTCTCCCACTGCCGGCGATACAGAACTATAATGTGTAATCCTCGCTCCCTTTGGTGGCAGTACAGAACTATAATGTGTACTCCCCGCTCCCACTGGTGGCGATACAGAACTATAATGTGTAATCCTCGCTCCCACTAGTGGCGATACAGAACTATAATGTGTACTCTCCGCTCCCACTGGTGGTGATACGGAACTATAATGTGTACTCCCCGCTCCCACTGGTGGCGATACAGAACTATAATGTGTAATCCCCGTTCCCACTGGTGGTCGATACGGAACTATAATGTGTACTCTCCACTCCCACTGCCGGCGATACAGAACTATAATGTGTAATCCCTGTTCCCACTGGTGGCGATACGGAACTATAATGTGTAATCCCTGTTCCCACTGGTGGCGATACGGAACTATAATGTGTACTCCCCGCTCCCTTTGGTAGCAGTACGAAACTATAATGTGTACTCTCTGCTCCCACTGGTGGCGATACAGAACTATAATGTGTACTCCCCGCTCCCACTGGTGGCAGTACGGTACTATAATGTGTACTCTCCGCTCCCACTAGTGGCGATACAGAACTATAATGTGTACTCTCCGCTCCCACTGGTGGCGATACAGAACTATAATGTGTACTCCCCACTCCCTTTGGTGGCAGTACAGAACTATAATGTGTACTCTCTGCTCCCACTAGTGGCGATACAGAACTATAATGTATACTCCCCGCTCCCACTGGTGGTTATACGGAACTATAATGTGTACTCACCGCTCCCACTGGTGGTGATGCAGAACTATAATGTGTACTCTCCGCTCCCACTGGTGACGATACAGAACTATAATGTGTACTCCCCACTCCCTTTGGTGGCAGTACGGTACTATAATGTGTACTCTCCGCTCCCACTAGTGGCGATACAGAACTATAATGTGTACTCCCCACTCCCTTTGGTGGCAGTACGGTACTATAATGTGTACTCTCCGCTCCCACTGGTTGCGGTACAGAGCTATAATGTGTACTCCCCGCTCCCACTGGTGGCGATACAGAATTTGGATATGTTCCATTCCAATGTCCTCTGTGACAATGATTATGGAATTTACAGATATGCAGCACTGAATGCCTCAGATACGCAGCACTGAATGCTTCAGATACGCAGCACTGAATACCACAGATACGCAGCACTGAATGCCTCAGATACGCAGCACTGAATGCTTCAGATACGCAGCACTGAATGCCTCAGATACACAGCACTGGAAGCCACAAATACACAGCACTGGAAGCCACAGATATGCAGCACTGAATGCCTCAGATATGCAGCACTGGATGCCTCAGATATGCAGCACTGGATGCCTCAGATACGCAGCACTGAATGCCTCATATACGCAGCACTGGATGCCTCAGATACACAGCACTGGATTCAATCCCCAGTTCTAATTAATGTGAGCTGTATGTTTATCCGCAGTACATTTCGGAGCATCGCAGCATTATCAGATTAGACCATGGAGCCGCTACCAGCTGATTAAATTTCATGCTGCAATGTTCTGGGGGAGTTGGGACGCATCCTGAGTGACATGCGTCAATCATCCTGCAAATGGCATCGCGGCGCTGCCATCCGTGCATAATCGCACGTGTCATCTGCACATGAGAATACGGCTGTGCCTGGAGATTGTATTACTGTGGGAGACAGGGGTAATCTTCTATGTAGTGTACAGAGAACACTGTATGCCGCATCTTCTGTAGTGCAACAGGTAATGTATTGTACATCCTGCAAATCCCTGTACGCTGCGGCACCACCATGTCACAGGTGTGTGCTAGGGATGGGTACCGAAACCCGACATGTCTAGGACCATACCTCCCAACAGTCCCCATTCCCACAGAGACGTCACAGTTTATCGGGGGCGTTCCCACGTCCCGCCCGGGGCCGGCAGTGTCCCGCAGTGGGGGGCTGTTGGGAGTACCCCCATCAGCTGCTGAGCCGCGGTAAAAAAAATGCGGTGCGCATGCACGGAGCCAGAGGGGCTGGGGGCATGGCTAGAGGCTCACAGAGCCTCTGGGCCATGCCCCCACAGCGTCAAAACGAGGGCATGGCCTCTTGGGAAAGTTGGGAGGTATGTAGGATGGGTAGGGTGCTGGTCTGGGGAGTAGAGCCAGTGACCCCACCAGCCACCATCCAAAATTCAAAAATGGGAGCCACACGAGTGCCACCGTGCACACTGCTAAACATGGCCGCCAGGACTCACCCACAGAGCCGCCACTGACTCAGCCCTATCCAAAGCACACAGCATGTCTGCCTGCAGTGTGCCTTGTATGCTCTGGGTACCTCCACAGTAGCGCTACTGGCAGCAGGGTGCCACATTCAGGTGCCCAGGGCCAGTGACAGTGCCACCCTCATTCTCTGTGTGACAGCACCACTCGCACACCTTTTGTTACCGTCCCCAGTCTGTACCCCCATGTGTCTACACCCCAGTCCAGTCATCTATTTCTGGAGACGTGAGGGTTGGGGCTCAGAGTGTAGTCCCTTTCATCAAGCAGCCCCCTCACCACCCTCCAAACCAGCATTATAAACTCCAAACTGAAGGGAGATGTTATTCTAGGATGTGACGCCACATGTAAAGGATTCCTCGTTCATTATATAAGGGTGGGGGGATAAGGGTAAGGGGAAATAGGGTTGGGCTCCAGTAGGGGATCTGCAGGGATAATGTGAGGATCCGGAGGACTAATGTGAGGATCTTTAGGACTTACGCTGGGATCTATAGGACTAATGCAAGGATCTATAGGACTAACACCAAGATCTATATGGCTAATGTTGGAATCCGTAGGTCTAATGCTAGAATCCATAGAGATAATGCGAGGATCTATAGGGATATTGCCGGGATCTGTAGGACTTACGCTGGGATCCGTAGAGGAAATGCTGTGATCCATAGAGGAAATGCCGGGAACTATAGGGATATTGCCGGAATCTGTAGGACTAATGCAGCTTAGAGCAGGACGGTGATCCTCCCACAGACACAAATGCCACCATTAGTATGAGCCCCTTGCTAGGTGCAAGGCTTCCTTCGCAGTTGCAGTTTACATATCAGGGGCAGCCTGGGCAAGCATTGCGGCACTGGCAGGGGGGTTACCTAATTTACAGTGTTAGCTGGCATAGAACCTTTCCGCTTGTGCCACATGTGGGAGGTGGACATTGGGTAACGCGCAATACATTAGCTGTAGTTGATGACAAAGATTTCAGCACAGAACCAGGTAAGGTCTGACCCTCAGGGGGTAAATATCTCAGGAGCTGATCCCCCCCATACACGATTTATTGTCAGTACGTAACAACGGGCGCACAGTGTGGCAGGATTACTGATCACTTGTATCTCTCAATGCAATTAATACTGATGTCACCCAATGGTCTCATAGACAGAAACTGATGCCCCACAATGGTTTCACAGCCAGATACTGATGTCACCCAATGGTCTCATGGCCAGATACTGATGTCACCCAATCTTCTCATGGCCAGATACTGATGTCACCCAATCTTCTCATGGCGAGATACTGATGTCACCCAATCTTCTCATGGCCAGATACTGATGTCACCCAATCTTCTCATGGCCAGATTCTACCATATCCTGCTACCTGCTGCTTGACAGTTTCTAATCTCTCTGTTTCCTGCCTTATACACGTCACGTCAGCAGGATGGCATCCAGGGAATGACGCTTTTACGATTTCTGTAAAAAGCTGTTTTGCATAGTTATTAATCAGCCGTCTCGTCCCCGCGGTGACAGGTGAAGGAGACAGAGCGCTTCATGGGTGACATGTTGTGTGACTGGCGCTCTTGTCTCGGTCAGTATTGGCCCCGGGCTGCTCAGAAATAGCAATTCTGCAATAAAAAATATATATATATATATTTTTGTATAACCATTGAAATAGATTATGCATCAGAATATATATATTTAATAAAGATATATTTTTATATCTGACTTTTCCAACACTTTATTAATGGTTTATATTCAACCCAATTATGATTATATGTGTGCAACCAACAAAGGACCTGATTATTCGAACACCAGCCGTGCACATTGTTACAGTAGGAATGGCCATCAGTGGGTAATAAATCAATGATCACTGTTACCATTAATGTATTACATCAACGGTATGAACCGATTCGCTAGGGAAATATCGATGGTTCCACCCACCAATAGTCATCCCTACTTTTATATGGAATAGACTGTGTGCCAATCAGCGGTTGGGGGAGGGGCTTTACAGATGTTGGGTGGAGCTATGCTTGATGGCCCAACACATTGTGAAAAAATGGTAGTGGAGAACCATGTGGTTCTCCCCCATCAATGGCAAAAGTAACATTAGCCATAGACCAATGGCTGGATTTTGTATAAATTGACCGGGAATGGTTCTTCCGACACCCAATAAGACGCTTGGAGAATGTCTCAAGTTGCAGTACAATGGAACAGCTGCAATTAAGCATTAGGTAGTTGAAGCTACCAGGCTGCGGCAGAGCAGGACAGATGTCATTTGTATCCAGTTTCAGGACATGGATGCAATCACTGTCCCCTACACCCCCTATGGCTGTCAGTCGCTGTAATGTTGCTCACATTGCCCTAAACACAACAGAAGGATTGTCAGAAAATGAGCCAACATCCACTCCCCTGCCAGATTCCTGGAATATTGTCCATTGACACCACCAAATGCCAGACAAAGCCGGTGGATGCATTGGACACAGGTGTCCGATGTCCCCACAGATGATCCAATGTCGTGGCTTTGGATGCAGCAGCGGGTCAGACACACCGACATTGGCCATCTTATTTCTTAATGCGTGAGCTAAGAAAAAACAGAACCGAACCAAACCATGAATGGAGGACCAGACAGGCTCCATTCATCAAACTGTGTCATTACAGAACTTGTAGTGTCCGGTTCGGGACAGACAGGAACCCCCCGGACTGGACACTACAAGCTCCAGAATGGGACAGTCGTCTGATGACTAGAGCCTGTTCGGTCCAACATTCCGGGAACCGATTCGGTTCTGGTCTTTACCCATTCCCCTTAATTCGCCTTCTGCGGATGTTGCACAATATTGCACAGTGGCAGTGTACAAGGACACGGCGGCGGTGCACTAGCCTCCACCTCTGAAATATCCACACTGTGCATTCTGCATTCACCAGAATAAGACCTTCGCTTTCCCCGCTAGACTCCATTATCTCTCTGTACCGAGCATCCTGACATTGTCCCCCTGCAGAGTGATGAGATGGTAGCCCTGTGCCCCGGCCTCGCTCTAGTACCGAGCATCCTGACATTGTCCCCCTGCAGAGTGATGAGATGGTAGCCCTGTGCCCCAGCCTCACTCTAGTACCGAGCATCCTGACATTGTCCCCCTGCAGAGCGATGAGATGGGAGCCCTGTGACCCGGCCTCGCTCTAGTACCGAGCATCCTGACATTGTCCCCCTGCAGAGCGATGAGATGGTAGCCCTGTGCCCCGGCTGTCTCTCTTGTACCGAGCATCCTGATATTGTCCCCCTGCAGAGCGATGAGATGGTAGCCCTGTTCCCCGGCCTCGCTCTAGTACCGAGCATCCTGACATTGTCCCCCTGCAGAGCGATGAGATGGGAGCCCTGTGCCCCGGCCTCGCTCTAGTACCGAGCATCCTGACATTGTCCCCCTGCAGAGCGATGAGATGGTAGCCCTGTGCCCCGGCTGTCTCTCTTGTACCGAGCATCCTGACATTGTCCCCCTGCAGCGCGATGAGATGGTAGCCCTGTGCCCCGGCCTCGCTCTAGTACCGAGCATCCTGACATTGTCCCCCTGCAGAGCGATGAGATGGGAGCCCTGTGTCCCGGCCTCGCTCTAATACCGAGCATCCTGTCATTGTCCCCCTGCAGAGCGATGAGATGGGAGCCCTGTGCCCCGGCTTGCTCTAGTACCGAGCATCCTGTCATTGTCCCCCTGCAGAGTGATGGTAGCCCTGTGCCTCGGCCTTGCTCTAGTACTGAGCATCCTGACATTATCCCCCTGCAGAGCGATGAGATGGGAGCCCTGTGCCCCGGCTTGCTCTAGTACCGAGCATCCTGTCATTGTCCCCCTGCAGAGTGATGGGAGCCCTGTGCCCCGGCCTTGCTCTAGTACTGAGCATCCTGACATTCTCCCCCTGCAGAGCGATGGGATGTGAGCCCTGTGCCCCGGCCTCGCTCTTGTACCGAGCATCCTGATGTTGTCCCCCTGCAGAGCGATGAGATTGTAGCCCTGTGCCCCGGCCTCGCTCTAATACCAAGCATCTTGTCATTGTCCCCCTGCAGAGTGATGGGAGCCCTGTGCCCCGGCCTTGCTCTAGTACTGAGCATCCTGAATTCTACCCCTGCAGAGCGATGGGAGCCCTGTGCCCCGGCCTCGCTCTTGTACCGAGCATCCTGACATTGTCCCCCTGCAGAGCGATGAGATGGGAGCCCTGTGTCCCAGCCTCGCTCTAATACCAAGCATCCTGTCATTGTCCCCCTGCAGAGTGATGGGAGCCCTGTGCCCCGGCCTCGCTCTAATACTGAGCATCCTGACATTGTCCCCCTGCAGAGCGATGGGATGTGAGCCCTGTGCCCCGGCCTCGCTCTTGTACCGAGCATCCTGATATTGTCCCCCTGCAGAGCGATGAGATTGTAGCCCTGTGCCCTGGTCTCACTCTTGTACCGATCATCCTGATATTGTCCCCCTGCAGAGCGATGAGATGGTAGCCCTGTGCCCCGGCCTCGCTCTTGTACCGAGCATCCTTAAATTGTCCCCCTGCAGAGCGATGAGATGGTAGCCCTGTGTCCCGGCCTCGCTCTAGTACCGAGCATCCTGTCATTGTCCCCCTGTAGACTGATGAGATGGTAGCCCTGTGCCCCGGCCTCGCTCTAGTACTGAGCATCCTGACATTCTCCCCCTGCAGAGCGATGAGATGGGAGCCCTGTGCCCCGGCCTCGCTCTTGTACCGAGCATCCTGACATTGTACCCCTGCAGAGCGATGAGATGGTAGCCCTGTGCCCCAGCCTCGCTCTTGTACCGAGCATCCTGACATTGTCCCCCTGCAGAGCGATGAGATGGGAGCCCTGTGTCCCGGCCTCGCTCTAGTACCGAGCATCCTGTCATTGTCCCCCTGTAGACTGATGAGATGGGAGCCCTGTGCCCCAGCCTCGCTCTAGTACCAAGCATCCTGACATTGTACCCCTGCAGAGTGATGAGATGGTAGCCCTGTGCCCCGGCCTCGCTCTAGTACTGAGCATCCTGACATTCTCCCCCTGCAGAGCGATGAGATGGGAGCCCTGTGGCCCGGCCTCGCTCTTGTACCGAGCATCCTGACATTGTACCCCTGCAGAGCGATGAGATGGTAGCCCTGTGCCCCGGCCTCGCTCTTGTACCGAGCATCCTGACATTGTCCCCCTGCAGAGCGATGAGATGGTAGCCCTGGTCTCGCTCTTGTACCGAGCATCCTGACATTGTTCCCCTGCAGAGCAATGAGATGGTAGCCCTGTGCCCCGGCCCCGCTCTAATACCGATCATCCTGACATTGTCCCCCTGCAGAGCAATGAGATGGTAGCCCTGTGCCCTGGTCTCACTCTTGTACCGAGCATCCTGACATTGTCCCCCTGCAGAGCGATGAGATGGTAGCCCTGTGTCCCGGCCTCCCTCTAGTCCTGAGCATCCTTACACTGTCCCCCTGCAGAGTGATGAGATGGGAGCCCTGTTTCCCAGCCTCACTCTAACTGGCCCATTACTATTCCAGGAGCGTCACACTTGTTCCTTACTGTTTGATATAATCAAAAGGACACATTAGATATCGAAGGAACATTTCTTCCTAACGGTAGAGTGCTGTCCGCACCTGATCTTGTGGTAATAGGACAAATGCAACAGTAACAATGTCAGTATTTGAAACCATATATTTTGGATAATGCTGAATTAGGCAGGGAGGGTGTATCTGTGCTCCATCCTGTAACAATGGGGCAGATGTATTATGCCTTACAAAGAGATAAACGCAAGGGTGATAAATGCGTATCCTATCGGCTCTTAACTGGCATGCTGTAGGCTGTGTTTGACTGTTAGGAGCTCTGCAACCCCAGCTACATTTTGTGAAGCAGACCAGGCGCTATTGCCTGTGGCAACAGCAAGGTTTAGGGATTCAGTTTCGGTCCAGGACCAGACCCTCCTCCTGATCTGGAATATTTCTGGGAGAAATGTCCAGAATGACCATCTCTTCCTCCTCATCCTCATGCAGCATCCCTGCAGCTTTAGCTGTACCTTATTCCCCCCATTCCTGCTATACTCTTCCTCCTCTCCCCGTCACACACCTTGTTCCTGGGTCACGCCACTACTCCATCTATACTTATAGTCCCGGCCAGCCATCTCGCTCCTTGCTGATATAGTCATGGAATTTTCTAGGCTACTGGCCTGTCTTACTGCCCCCTGTCAGGGTTGTAGGCTCAGGGCAAAACACTGCACCAAGGCCGCTTGGATCAGGTAGGCATTGCCCGCTCCTCACTAATGAAATCACACCCCAGATCAGACACCCACTATCCTCTCTGCTCAGTTAAAAATATTGTGCACCGGGTCTGATGCCCAAATGCCGCCACCCCCCATTATTTAAAGCAGAACCCAGATCTGTCAATCCCCCCCTCCACATAAATTTTTCTAAAAAAATTATAACCCAAATGAAAAAAACAAAAATAACTTCCCATCCTGTGTTCCTGCGCTGTCCCTCCTCCATCCTGTGTTCCTGCGCTGTCCCTCCTCCATCCTGTGTTCCTGCGTTGTCCCTCCTCCATTCTGTGTTCCTACGCTGTCCCTCCCCCATCCTGTGTTCCTGCGCTGTCCCTCCTCCATCCTGTGTTCCTGCGCTGTCCCTCCACCTGCTTCCATACAGTGACTGTCTGCTGGATGTAAGGCAGCTAGAGAATGGTGCACTCTGATTGGTGGATAGCTCCAGCCACCCACCGATCAGATTGCTTACCGCCTACCACTGTCTGGCTGCAGGTAGGGAAGCAGCTCGAGAATGCTGCAGCCTTGCTAGTCCACCAGAATAACCCCCTCTGTGTTTAATTCACAATCATGGCGGTCTGGGAGCAGCTGCCCTATACACGGACACTACATATAGCTCAGACGCTCCTGGACGCTGTGATTGTGGATTGCGAGGTTGTGCATTGAAGCAAGTATTCATGTTTTGTAAACCAGTTTCGAGAGAGTGGGCCAATACGGATTTGGGGCTAATGCAGAGCTGAAGGTAAGTTGACCGTAATTATACCCACATTGGGCATTATTCTGCTCGGAGCGGCCAAACGTGCGTACGTTCGCCATTACCGCACGCTAGCCGTACGCGGCCGTTAGGGTTAAGTCCACCCACAAATCAGCCGCTTACGTACGGCCAGAAATACCGTAGAAGGGGAGTGGCGTACAAATGAGCGTACGGCAACGTACGCGGACGGGCCAGCCCTTGCACTCCGACAACAGGCGTACAACTGAGCGTACGGCGCCGTCTACGGCCGTCTTTCCTCCGTCTCCCCACCGACTTCTTGCGGAGATCTGAGCGTACGCCAGTTTGCACGGACGGGTCCCTATTGTTTTCAATGGAAAACTCAGCTTATGTCACCGCTCGTGAGAGTGAGCGTACGTCCGTGCACGCTGGCATACCCTTCACATATATGGACCTGCAAATCTTGCCTCTCAACTACTAATCTGACAATTGATTAATTAATCTATTTGTTATTCACTTATTGTTTTTTATTAACTCAATTGTCTACCTTAATAAAGACCTAATAAAACTACATTTGAACCCTCATTACATGTATATTTGTTATGTTCTAATGTGGCATTTTAATCACTATCTATGTTAGTATTAGAGTGAACACGTTGACACATGTCGACTTGTGTAGATTGAGTGTGCTACTGCGTAAAGTCTATGAAAGCACGTAGTGAATGTGTCTGTTTAGCAAATACCTACCTTAGCGTATAAAAAGATTCTTACCTTAAATTAAACAAACCTTTAAATGTGGAGAAGTATAGAAACATAAGCTTCCAATGTGTTTGCGTGCTGTATGTGTGGCTTGCAGGCAGTGAAATCATGGTTTGGACTTAATAGACTGCAGCATTGCTTATTACATTCAGGTGTATGTGTTTGAGTAGTAATCAGCGTTAATTAGCCAACTCAGGCGCACGCTGGCATGCGGTATCTGTAGGGGTGGTTTGAGCTGGCGGTTGGCGGCCGCCTGTTTGGTGTCCGAAATGAACGGTGCCTTAGTCGATCGTGCGGTAGTAGCACCGCTCATTTTTGGTGCACACCCCCGTGTACGCCCATATTTACGCCCATTTTCCCTCATTATTTCGGCCGCTCCCATCAACACGCCCCTATGCCGCCCCATTACCCGTACACTCGCGTACAGGTTTTTTCGCACGTTGAGACACCGGCCGTAAGCGTTGTGGAGTGTTCGCGCCGGCGCATTAGCGTATCTGCACATGCGCAGATCGTTAAAAACCCTGGGACGTACGCGTACGGCCCGGACGCTCCAACCAGAATAAGGCCCATTGTGTCTGCAATTATTTCCCCGCACACAGTGCCCTGTCCCCCTGCTTGCTGCATATCCCTGGGTATAACGCCATGTGTAATGCCACATACAATACCACATGTAACAGCACATGTCTCATGCCACATATAAAGCCACATGTAACACCACATATAATGCCACGTGTAATGCCACATATAACACCATATATAACGCCATGTGTAATGCCACATACAACACCACATGAAACACCACATGTCTCATGCCACATATAACGCCACTGTAACACCACATATAACGCCACGTGTAATGCCACATGTAACACCACATGTAACACCACATGTAACACCACATGTAAGAGGTGACGTGTTATACACGAGGTCCCTGCAGAGTTCCCACACAACCGTTTCTTTTGCAGCCAACATACAATGGAGAATAAAAGCATGGACTGTGGGTTCTCTTTCCTCCCTAGACCCTTCTTATGCTGTAACACGCCATCTATCCATAGACAGAATAACGGTGTGGGCAACCCTGGCACCTGCCACCAGCTCACACTATCATCTCCTGCCAGCCTTTTATACAGCACAGAATACGCCAACAGGTGTCATGGTTTCCATACCTGTGCCCCTCGGGGAATCATTCTCATCCCACACTATATGCCCATCATACTGCCAGACATGTAAATAGACCCCTCGCTATGTGCCGAGTACTGAGGAGATAATGCTTTTCTCCTGCCAGCCTCTCTATTCGGGCAGTGCCAGAGCATCACGTCTGCATTCCAAGTCACATCACACACCACAATTTGTTCTTTTGTCTTGTTGCTGACAGCATCGAAGGCGATCCTGCCCTGACAGGCCGTCAGACTGCAGCAATGACACCCGTCCCGCTATGTGCCTATTATGGGCAACGCAACCACTTGCAGACAGCAGCCAACAACACAATCATTTCTCTCACTCCCGGGGACAAAAAGATTTAACCCTGAAGTCGGATAAGCAAGTCGTGGGCAATCAGCCGCTGGTGTCAGGGCCATGCCTGGGCAGGTAGAACATGTGGGTAGGAGAGGCAGCGGCCCACGTGTGTAGGATCAATGGCCCAGGGCTCGTCATCAATAAGCGTGTAGCGAGCCTATGAAAGGGACAGGGGCGGGTACTTGTTTCCTAGCATGGCGCCCAGATTTTCTACATACGCTAACGTAGTGAAATCGCATTGCATGCGCTTTTTGCATGACATGCAATGCAATGCGATTTTCCATGTTTTCACATGTATATATAGCTGGTGTGAATGTGTTCCTAAAACACCCCCACTATCCACGCCACCCCGAAGCGCCCTACGATCTTTTCATACCCCCACTATCCAAGTCGGTGTTGAGATGACTTTATATAGTGTGGCGAGCGTAGCGAGCCACCGAGCCCGAAGCGTGGCGAGCGCATGTATTCCCCGTCCCCTCGCGGGGCATGCTGTGCTCGCCACACTATATAAAATCAACTCCACGCTGACGTGGATAGTGGGGGTATGAAAAGGTCGGTGGACGCGTTCCAACTCTGCTCGCCACGCTTCGGGGTGGTGTGGATACTGGGAGTGACGCAATGGCATAGTAAGCACCCATCACATCACATGGCATGGGTGCTTATACAATGAAATATCGCATTGCATTGCATCCCATTTGGTGCCATGTGATCCTATGCGATATTTCATTGTATAAGCACTCCTGTGTACTTAATATGGATGATTTACCTATGCAGAATAGTTTACTAAGCTAGGAAACAAGTACCCAGGGGTGAAATAGGAGAGGGGGGGGGGGGGGGGGGCGTGTGCCACCTTCATGAGCCCACCCCTTTACTTTACTAGGTAAATTACCAGCGAAAAATCATCAGGTGTATTTTCCCAAATGTTTTGCCATTTATTTTTTTTGATGGCTGAACAAACCCACTTCTGTAGCAGGGGACTCTGCCTGTTACAACACATAATGGTATAACAGTGGCTCTGTCTGGTGTAAGGTGTTTCACATCCTGTCATAATATGTGTAATGGGGGTGAAATATGTATAAGGGGCTCTACCTGGCACAATATGTAAAAGTGGCTTTACTGTCTGGTGTTATGTGAATAACGTGCACCACTGTGTGGTGTAATGTGAATCGGTACTATTATGTGGCCACACCCCTTCCCCATGAGGCCACATCCCACCTTCGGCATGCACTGTCCCTGTCCTCTGTCCTCTACACAGCTGCTGGTAACACAGAGGATGTCAGGCCTTTGTGCACCAGCCACAACAGATCTGAGATAACACAGGGATTGCTCAATTCAGTGTATTGGTCCTTCAAATTATCATGACAGGAAGGGGTTAAGCTGGCCAAGAAAAAAGGAAACCCCCCCCCAATGACATCCCACGTGGCAAAGGCCCGGCAATGAGATGTGAATACTACATGATAAGAGATGACAGAGAGCTGAATAGAAAGTCGCTGTCACAGCAGGAACTTCAGATGTTACCGGAGAAAATGCATAAACATTTATTAAAGCAGCCAAGATGGCGGCATTCTTCAGATGAAAGTGTCTTCCCTGCTGTGCCAGGCACCAGTCTCCAGGAGCTGAAATATTGACAGACAACGCTGCTAATTGCACAAATAGGTTCTGTGGCGTCTCATCGGAGCGCAATACGTATCTCACAAATCGTCTCACGCCAGCGTTCTCCATGCGCTCACGTCTGTGATACAGCTGTTAATAGCGGAGGGCAAGGAATGTTATCATAGTGAATCAAACTTGCCAACTTTTAATTTCACCTCTCCGGGAGAAGCCCGGAGAGGCAACACATCAGGGGGGCGGGAGCAAGTCTGACACCATCATTTTAGCCCCACCCCCTCTCCGCGGACCCGCGATTTCAGGTAATTAAACCAGCGGGCATGGGGGGAGCAGGGGCAATTAGCAGAATGCGGGAGACTTGCACACCTTCCCGGGGTGCCGGGAGAAGGATCCGATTTCCGGGAGGCTCCCGGCCATTCCGGGAGGGTAGGCAAGCCTGTAGTGAATATACTGAAATTATTCAGTCTATATACAATAAGATATAGAGACTGACTCTGAAGAGGATGCAGAAGTTACCGCAGCCTTGCCCTGTGCTCCAATCATGTCCGTGGAATGACAGCTCCACTTTTTTAAGCAGAATTTGTAGATTTAAAGCTTCAGCCATTTACGAGCAACATCGCCAATGCAGCCTGCGGTCGGATTCAGAGGTATCTGTTGCTGATTCCTGCTATTGTTTGCAGATCAGCCAAGCTAGCAAAGGTCAGACGTGACATAGTTTAACCCCTTCATGACAGAGCCAGTTTGTGCCTTCATGACAGAGCCCTTTTTTTCAAATCTGACATGTCTCACTTAAGTGGGGATAACTTTTTTTTGCTTTTACTTATCCCAGTGATTTTGAGATTGTTTTCTCGTGACACATTGTACTTCAAGTTAGTGGTAAATTTTCGTCGATACAGTCTGTGTTTTTTTGTGAAAAATACCAAAATATCGTGAAAAAATGGAAAATTTAGCAATTTGCAAAATGTTAAATTTTCTGCTTGTGAGACAAATAATCATACCACTCAAAATAGTTAATAACTAACATAGACCATATGTCTACTTTATGTTTCCATCATTATTTCAACTTCCTTTTAATTTTTTTGGACACTAGGAGGCTTACAATATGAATAGCAAATTCTCAAATTTTCATGAAAATTTCAAACACTGATTTTTTTAGGGACCAGTTCAGTTCTGATGTGACTTTGAGGGACTTGTATGTGAGACACCCCCATAAATGATGCCATTTCAAAAACTGCACCCCTCACAGTATTCAAAACAGCATTTTGGAAGTTTGTTAACCCTTTAGGTGTTTCACAGGAATTAAAACAAAGTGTAGGTGAAATTTCAAAATTTCTTTTTTTTTGCAGAGTTTCAATTTTAATACATTTTTCTAACGAATACAGTAGATTTTACTAGAGAAATGTGACTAAAAATTGATTCCCCCAATTCTTTTGTTTTCAAAAATATCCTATATGTGGCCCTAGTGTGCACGTTGACCAAACCACAGGCTTCATAATAGAAGGAGCACCTACTTGATTTTGGAGCCTCCTTTTTATGAGATTTTTTTTTAGGCACCATGTAGGTTTCTAGGCACCATAAGTGCTAAAAGTTAGGAACCTCCCCCACAAGTCACCCCATTTTGCAATCTACACCCCTTAGGGAATTCATCTAGGGGTATAGTGTACATTTCAAACCCCCAGGGGTTTCACCAATTTTGGTACAACTGGGATGTGAAAATGGAAAATTACATTTTTTTACACAAACATGCAGTTCTGGCTCAAAATTTTTCATTTTCACAAGGAATGAAGGAGACAAAGCACCCCAAAATCTGTGCCCCAATTTCTCCCGAGTACGGCAATGCCTCACATGTGACCAAAAAATACCAGTTGGGTGCATGGCAGGACTTAGAAGGGAAGGAGTGATTTTTGGATTTTGCAGCTCAGATTCTGGTGGAATTTTGGTGGGTGCTATGTCGCATTAGCAAGACCCCCCAAGCACCAATACAGTGGAACCCCCCCACAAGTGACCCCATTTTGCAAACTACACCCCTCAGGGAATTCATCTAGGGGTATAGTGTACATTTCAAACCCCCACGGGTTTCACCAATTTTGGTATAACTGGGATGTGAAAATGGAAAATTACATTTTTTTACACAAACATGCAGTTCTGGCTCAAAATTTTTCATTTTCACAAGGAATGAAGGAGACAAAGCACCCCAAAATCTGTGCCCCAATTTCTCCCGAGTACGGCAATGCCTCACATGTGACCAAAAAATACCAGTTGGGTGCATGGCAGGACTCAGAAGGGAAGGAGTGATTTTTGGATTTTGCAGCAAAGATTTTGGTGGAATGAATGGTGGGTGCTATGTTGCATTAGCAAGACTCCCAAAGCACCAATACAGTGGAACCCCCCCACAAGTCACCCCATTTTGCAAAGTACACCCCTCAGGGAATTCATCTAGGGGTATAGTGTACATTTCAAACCCCCAGGGGTTTCACCAATTTTGGTACAACTGGGATGTGAAAATGGAAAATTACATTTTTTTACACAAACATGCAGTTCTGGCTCAAAATTTTTCATTTTCACAAGGAATGAAGGAGACAAAGCACCCCAAAATCTGTGCCCCAATTTCTCCCGAGTACGGCAATGCCTCACATGTGACCAAAAAATACCAGTTGGGTGCATGGCAGGACTCAGAAGGGAAGGAGTGATTTTTGGATTTTGCAGCAAAGATTTTGGTGGAATGAATGGTGGGTGCTATGTTGCATTAGCAAGACTCCCAAAGCACCAATACAGTGGAACCCCCCCACAAGTCACCCCATTTTGCAAAGTACACCCCTCAGGGAATTCATCTAGGGGTATAGTGTACATTTCAAACCCCAGGGGTTTCACCAATTTTGGTACAACTGGGATGTGAAAATGGAAAATTACATTTTTTTACACAAACATGCAGTTCTGGCTCAAAATTTTTCATTTTCACAAGGAATGAAGGAGACAAAGCACCCCAAAATCTGTGCCCCAATTTCTCCCGAGTACGGCAATGCCTCACATGTGACCAAAAAATACCAGTTGGGTGCATGGCAGGACTCAGAAGGGAAGGAGTGATTTTTGGATTTTGCAGCAAAGATTTTGGTGGAATGAATGGTGGGTGCTATGTTGCATTAGCAAGACTCCCAAAGCACCAATACAGTGGAACCCCCCCACAAGTCACCCCATTTTGCAAAGTACACCCCTCAGGGAATTCATCTAGGGGTATAGTGTACATTTCAAACCCCCAGGGGTTTCACCAATTTTGGTACAACTGGGATGTGAAAATGGAAAATTACATTTCTTTACACAAACATGCAGTTCTGGCTCAAAATTTTTCATTTTCACAAGGAATGAAGGAGACAAAGCACCCCAAAATCTGTGCCCCAATTTCTCCCGAGTACGGCAATGCCTCACATGTGACCAAAAAATACCAGTTGGGTGCATGGCAGGACTCAGAAGGGAAGGAGTGATTTTTGGATTTTGCAGCAAAGATTTTGGTGGAATGAATGGTGGGTGCTATGTTGCATTAGCAAGACTCCCAAAGCACCAATACAGTGGAACCCCCCCACAAGTCACCCCATTTTGCAAAGTACACCCCTCAGGGAATTCATCTAGGGGTATAGTGTACATTTCAAACCCCCAGGGGTTTCACCAATTTTGGTACAACTGGGATGTGAAAATGGAAAATTACATTTTTTTACACAAACATGCAGTTCTGGCTCAAAATTTTTCATTTTCACAAGGAATGAAGGAGACAAAGCACCCCAAAATCTGTGCCCCAATTTCTCCCGAGTACGGCAATGCCTCACATGTGACCAAAAAATACCAGTTGGGTGCATGGCAGGACTTAGAAGGGAAGGAGTGATTTTTGGATTTTGCAGCTCAGATTCTGGTGGAATTTTGGTGGGTGCTATGTCGCATTAGCAAGACCCCCCAAGCACCAATACAGTGGAACCCCCCCACAAGTGACCCCATTTTGCAAACTACACCCCTCAGGGAATTCATCTAGGGGTATAGTGTACATTTCAAACCCCCAGGGGTTTCATCAATTTTGGTACAACTGGGCAGTGAAAATGAAAAAAATACATTTTTTTACACAAAAATGTAATTCTGGCTCAAAATTTTTCATTTTCACAAGGAATGAAGGAGACAAAGCACCCCAAAATCTGTGCCCCCATTTCTCCAGAGTACGGCAATGCCTCACATGTGACCAAAAAATACCAGTTGGGTGCATGGCAGGACTCAGAAGAGAAGGAGTGATTTTTGGATTTTGCAGCACAGATTTTGGTGGAATGAATGGTGGGTGCTATGTTGCATTACCAATACAGTGGAACCCCCCCACAAGTGACCCCATTTTGCAAACTACACCCCTCAGGGAATTCATCTAGGGGTATAGTGTACATTTCAAACCCCCAGGGGTTTCATCAATTTTGGTACAACTGGGCAGTGAAAATGAAAAAAATACATTTTTTTACACAAAAATGTACTTCTGGCTCAAAATTTTTCATTTTCACAAGGAATGAAGGAGACAAAGCACCCCAAAATCTGTGCCCCCATTTCTCCAGAGTACGGGAATGCCTCACATGTGACCAAAAAATACCAGTTGGGTGCATGGCAGGACTCAGAAGGGAAGGAGTGATTTTTGGATTTTGCAGCACAGATTTTGGTGGAATGAATGGTGGGTGCTATGTTGCATTACCAATACAGTGGAACCCCCCCACAAGTGACCCCATTTTGCAAACTACACCCCTCAGGGAATTCATCTAGGGGTATAGTGTACATTTCAAACCCCCAGGGGTTTCATCAATTTTGGTACAACTGGGCAGTGAAAATGAAAAAAATACATTTTTTTACACAAAAATGTACTTCTGGCTCAAAATTTTTCATTTTCACAAGGAATGAAGGAGACAAAGCACCCCAAAATCTGTGCCCCCATTTCTCCAGAGTACGGCAATGCCTCACATGTGACCAAAAAATACCAGTTAGGTGCATGGCAGGACTCAGAAGAGAAGGAGTGATTTTTGGATTTTGCAGCACAGATTTTGGTGGAATGAATGGTGGGTGCTATGTTGCATTACCAATACAGTGGAACCCCCCCACAAGTGACCCCATTTTGCAAACTACACCCCTCAGGGAATTCATCTAGGGGTATAGTGTACATTTCAAACCCCCAGGGGTTTCATCAATTTTGGTACAACTGGGCAGTGAAAATGAAAAAAATACATTTTTTTACACAAAAATGTACTTCTGGCTCAAAATTTTTCATTTTCACAAGGAATGAAGGAGACAAAGCACCCCAAAATCTGTGCCCCCATTTCTCCAGAGTACGGCAATGCCTCACATGTGACCAAAAAATACCAGTTGGGTGCATGGCAGGACTCAGAAGGGAAGGAGTGATTTTTGGATTTTGCAGCACAGATTTTGGTGGAATGAATGGTGGGTGCTATGTTGCATTACCAATACAGTGGAACCCCCCCACAAGTGACCCCATTTTGCAAACTACACCCCTCAGGGAATTCATCTAGGGGTATAGTGTACATTTCAAACCCCCAGGGGTTTCATCAATTTTGGTACAACTGGGCAGTGAAAATGAAAAAAATACATTTTTTTACACAAAAATGTACTTCTGGCTCAAAATTTTTCATTTTCACAAGGAATGAAGGAGACAAAGCACCCCAAAATCTGTGCCCCAATTTCTCCAGAGTACGGCAATGCCTCACATGTGACCAAAAAATACCAGTTGGGTGCATGGCAGGACTCAGAAGGGAAGGAGTGATTTTTGGTTTTTGCAGCTCAGATTCTGGTGGAATGAATGGTGGGTGCTATGTGGCATTAGCAAGACCCCCGAAGCACGGTGAAATGATGAACCTAATAATCCATAGATGTGTGGTATATTTTGAAACACTCCTTTATACATAGGCCGGGTTTGTCGGGGCAAGTTTCACAGTGGAAAATAGTTTCCTTTCTTATTCCCTTTTTATAGCAAACTTTGCACCTTTTTTGTGTCCTGCCCTTTCTTGCAGTGGAGGGGATTTCGTTGGGAAAATGCTGCCCTGGTACAATACGGGGGCCAGTACTAGAAGTACTGGGGCCCTCTGCCTGCTGATTCCCAAATGTTAGGCTCTTTATGACTTCCTCTTGAAAGTGCATAAATGTCCCCCTCTGGCCGGTAGAACAGAATAGCACGTAAGCGTTATACAGTGCCATCTGGATGATATACACGGCCAGCTTCTTGTACCAGATATTTGTTTTCCGCAGGGCACTGTACGGCTTCAGTACCTGATCTGAAAGATCCACTCCGCCCATGTACTTATTGTAATCTAGGATACAATTTGGTTTTGAGGTGTGGGTACTGGTACCTCGTACAGGGATGGAGGTGGTACTGTCTCCATGAATTGTTGTCAGTATAAGGACATCCCTCTTGTCCTTATATTTGACCAACAACATATTTTCGGTGCATATTCCCCTGCTTTCACCCCTTCTCATTACTTGGGCAATGTGCGTTTTGGGGAGGCCTCTTTGGTTCTTGCGCACAGTACCGCAAGCTGCTGTACCTCTTGAACCAAGGGCCTTAAACAGGGGGATGCTGGTGTAAAAGTTATCCACATAGAGGTGATAACCCTTATCCAGGAAGGGGTGCATTAAATCCCAGACAATTTTTCCACTAACACCTACGAGGGAGGGGGGGCATTCTGGTGGTTCAATTCTTGAATCCTTCCCTTCATATACCCTAAACTTGTGGGTGTACCCTGTGGTGCTTTCACACAGCTTATACATTTTTATGCCATACCTTGCCCTCTTACTGGGAAGGTACAGGCGGAATTTAACCCTTCCTTTAAAATGTATAAGGGACTCGTCGATACTAATACATTTATCAGGGATGTATAGCTCTGCAAATTTGGCACTGAAATGATCAATGACCGGCCTGACTTTGAATAGCCTGTCAAAGGTGGGATCATCTCTGGGTGGGCACTGTGCATTATCGGTGTAATGTATAAATTTATGGATTGCCTCAAAACGAGCCCGGGGCATGGCCATACGGTGAAATGGGGTGCTGTACAGAACATCTGTACTCCAATATTGCCTAATTTGTGGCTTTTTTACTATGCCCATATGTAACACCAGACCCCAAAACGTCATCATCTCTACTGCATCTACAGGGGTCCACCTAGCAAATGATGACGTGGGGTTTTGAGCAATAAACTGCTGGGCATATAAATTAGTTTGGTCCACCATTAAATTTATAAAATCATCAGAGAAAAATAATTTGAAAAAGTCAATTTCTCTGAGACCTGTTGAATCAAATTGGATTCCTGGGATGGCCAAAAACTCAGGAACCTGGGGCTCAAAATTGTCTGGTGGTGGGGTCCATACGAGATCAATTATTGGGGGGGGGTCTCAGCTGCTCTACGGGGGCGTCTTTGAGGGGGTCCCTCATCATCAGAGGAGGAAGAGGAGCTTAAGACAAATCCTTCAAATTCCCCGCTTGCCTCACTGGCTGTGTCAGAGTCAGAGGCAAGCATGGCATATGCCTCCTCCACCGAATACATTCTCCTGGATGACTGAGACGACATTTGGGATGACATTTGGGATGCCATTTATATTTTTGTGTTACTGGTAGTGAAATGTTTCAACACGTGTATAGTGTAGGGGGGGGTACAAACTTTATTTCAACCCGGGGGGTATGTAGTGTGTAGTGTGTATGTAGTGCAGAAAAAAAAAATACAAAAAAAAAAAAATTGAAGGGTTCAAAAAAAAATAAATGGAAGGGGTTAAAAAAAAAAAATGGAAGGGGTTAAAAAAAAAAAATGGAAGGGGTTAAAAAAAAAAAAAATGGAAGGGGTTAAAAAAAAAAAGGTCCTGCGCCAAAAATTGAGCACAGATGTTGGTCAGTAACGTCCGTCACTGAACAGCGCTCAAAGGCAACAGGAATTTGATCCAAAAAAAAAAAAAAAATAGATCAACCCTGTGCCGAAAAAGCTGATCAGTGATGTACGTCACTGATCAGCGCACAGTGGCCACAGGACACACACAAAATCACAGTGTGTGTAAAAAAAAAAATGTAAAAAAGACCCCACAGCACTCACAAAAAATAAAAAAAGGTGATCAGTGATGCGACACTGATTACCAGTGAGGGGCAGCAGGTGCACAACCTTTGGTGGTACTGACAGGTATATATAAAAAAAAAAACCTCTGTACCCCCAAAAAGTTGCTGATCACCTCAGATATAGTGATCAGCACAAAAGGCGGGGGCAGCAGACACAAAATTTAGCACTCTCTATCACTCTCTGTCACTATCTCTCTCTATCTCTCTATCTCTCACTATCTATCACTCTATGACACTGCAGCAGCAGCACTGACAGGTATATCTATATATAAAAAAAAACCTGCGCCCCCAAAAAGTTGCTGATCAGTTAATTTATACTGATCAGCACAAAAGGGGGGGCAGCAGTCAGTTTTATAAAAAATATATAGCACAATCTGTCACTATCTCTCTATCTCTCTCTCTCTATCTCTCTCTATCTCTCTCTATCTATCTATCTATAGCTCTATCACACTGCAGCAGCACAAAATATAGCACTAGGCCTCTCTATCTCTCTCTATCTCTCTCTATCTCTTTCAGTTATATAAAAAATATATAGCACAATCTGTCACTATCTCTCTCTCTATCTCTCTCTCTCTATCTCTCTCTATCTCTCTCTATCTCTCTATCTATAGCTCTATCACACTGCAGCAGCACAAAATATAGCACTAGGCCTCTCTATCTCTCTCTATCTCTCTCTATCTCTCTCTCTCTAACTCTCTCTCTATCTAATAAATCGCAGCAGCACAAGATGTCACAGGATGTCACAAGATGTCACAAGCATAAGCAATATCAATGATCAGGTAAGTATTTTGGATGGGTTCTGGTCAGTATAGGCGGCAGCTGAGCACGGTGACCGCACTGCACGCTATTCCAGACCGGAATGGCGTCTGCAGTGCAGTCACCGTTAGTTTAAACCCCCCTCCATGGCTGTGATTGGTCCGTCGGTCCGACGAACCAATCACGGCCTTTGGGGGCGGGAGGGGTGAGGTGGGGTGACACCAGTGTCACCCTTACACCCCGCGGTGATTGGTGCTGTACTTTACAGCACCAATCACCTCCGATCCCGTGTCACCGGCGAACGTTATTCGCCGGTGACACAGAAAACGCTGTGAATGGCTGTTCACAATGAACAGCCAATCACAGCGATCGCCGACGGGGGGGCGGCATCGCCGCCCCCCCTGGGCATGCACGGACATGTCTGCTGTCAGGGACAGCAGACATCGTCCCTCTGTCACTGCGTCTCTAGACGCAGTGACAGTTTTAAGCCATGACGTATATATACGTCAACGGTCGGGAAGTACTTCCCGGCCATGACGTATATATACGTCAAATGTCGTGAAGGGGTTAAAAAAGATCTATGTAATTCGACCACCATATGTGACATGGAAACAGGCCATAGTTGTCTTTCCTCCCACATCATGCTGCTCTGCATTGACCGCCTATTCTCCGAGTCCCAGCTTCTGTAAAATTTCACTAAAGCGGCTCAGGAGTACCTGCTGATGACTCTCATTATCCCCCCTTGTGGTAACCCCTGGCAGGACAGAAAGACAGCACATGATCACACAGGATCTCCCAATCTGGGCAGGTGTGCACTCATCCATACCGTGCCGCTGCTGTTAGCTGTAGGTGTAAGAATGTTTGCCAGTAATCTTTCTTTAGTTAAACACATTTGTAGCATATCTGGTGTCCATACTTATTTGGCTAATGCTATATTGTCATAGAAAACAGCACATCCAATAAATATATGTAGTGCCTACAATATACAGACAGGCAGTCAGTGTTCTAAATAAAATAATAATACACCAAAAATATACTTTTATGCTTAAATATGAATGTTCATAAGGTCAAATTGCATTTGGAATTTATTGCATTGTCAACACATTAATCCTGTACAGATGGAGCACATCTGATTGTTACGGGTCCTGGCGATTCTATCGCCAACCGCCAGGACCCGCCATCAGATGGAAGGGGGCGCATGTGCACAAGATGCTCGCGTGTCCCATTCTGTCTGAGCCCACCACCGCCATCCGCCGCCTCCCCACCGATCCACCGTCGCTGCCCGCAGCCTCCCCAACCCTGTCCGTCTTCTTGAAGCGGAGATGGGCGGGGATTCCGCTCCCTGCCGCCGAGTGATGGGGACGCACGAGCGTGCGAGATGCTTGCACCTCCACGTCAGATGGAGCGCTTCTCTGCCAGCTCTCGCCAGCGCAGGGAATCTACCGAGGTGCTCCATCTGTATATTGTGCTGAGTGAGAAGAACAGAAATATCACAGTGAATATATAGTTGCAAACAAGAAACCCCATATCGCAGGCAGCAATGTTATCATCAGTACTTGCAAAACTTCCCAAAATATATTGGGGGTTATTCTGGTTCACTCTTTCTGGCAAATTCCTTCTTAGATGGACAAAACCATGTGCACTCTAGGTGGGGTAGATGTAAAATGTGCAGAGAGAATTAGATTTGGGTGAGTTATTTTGTTTCTGTGCAGGGAAAATACTGACTGCTTTATTTTTACACTGCAATATAGATCTCACTTTGAAGTAAAACCCCACCCAAATCTAATTATCTCTGCACAAGTAACATCTGCCCCACCTGCAGTGCACATGGTTTTGTCTATCTAAGAAGGAATTTGCCAGGAGTGAACAAGAATAACCCCCATTGTTACTAATGTTCGATCGAAATATCTCACAATGGGCCAGATGCACTAAGCTTCAAAAGTGATAAAATGGAGAGTGATAAACAGCCAGCCAATCATCTCCTACCAGACTTTTTTCAAACACAGTCTTTGACTTGGCAGGTAGGAGCTGATTGGCTGGCTGTTTATCACTCTCCATTTTATCACTTTTGAAGCTTAGTTCACCTGGCCCATTATTTGCACATAGACTAGCCCTTATGTGGTGCTAGACATGCCCTTTGTGCAGAGTGTGACACACCCCTTTGCCGGAGCCTGCTGTAATTTCCCTGATTCTATATTTCAAAAGTACCCAAACATAGTGTTAACTCTTTCCTCCCAGCGCATGTTCAGATGCACGTCATCGGGAGACAGAGTACTACTACTTGGCACAGCTTTGTGGGCCGAGACGTAGGCCAGCATTTACTGTGGGTGCATCTGAGGGTGTACAGGGACCCACATTGTATGGCTGTATATGAGCCGCCCGTCTATCCCTTTAGAACAAAGCAGCGCAGTAGAAATCCCCGCTCTGTGCTGTGCATCCATTGTCTCCGCTACGTGTGACTGGAGGAGTCACAACACTTAATAAAAAGTGATTATATCATTGTGCTGACATCACACTGACAGATAAACAGTAGTGACTGGGAGATGTATTGTCATCTGCGTGATCTCATGTCATGCAGATATGTGCCAGGCGTGTATATGTAGTGTGAACACATCCAATGCACAAGGACCAATAGGATTATCCAGCCATGGAAGGACATCAGTGTATATGTATCCTTGGATATTCCTTCGCAAGACCTGCGCTGTAATCTCAAATTGGCACCAACAGATTAATGTTATTTCAAGCATTCAGAGAATAAAGTATATGTTAATGAATTAAGGTGGGGTAGAGGCAGGGGCGAGAAGATGGGGGGAGCAGGGGCTAATTGCCCAGCACACAGCTGCTCTGGGCCCAGAGAGGCTGGGGGAGTGATTGCACCAATTCCCCCGCCCCTGGATCTGCCTGTGCAGTGTGTGGCAAGAGACAAACTATTTTGTTTTTATACAGGCAAGTCACAATTAGACCACACCCCCTGCAGTACCCAGGCCGAACTCACTCTCTACGTCCCAGAGTATAAGTGCAGGTGGGGGATCAGACATGCAGGTAAGAATGTTACGCGTCATGTACCGTAGTGCTAAGCTCTATAGTAATACAGCAAAACACAAAGAAACAAGATTCAGACGATTGACCACCTTCTGTCATTCTTTCAAATAATAATTAAGAAATCCGTTATCCGGTTCTTGCTAGATGAGCGGAATCCTCCGCTGAGTATACTGGAGGTGATTTGAGCATTTACAAGGTGAAGGAGGGACAGTTTCTGAGCAATGGGAACCCCCCCCCTAAGTGCATGCCTGAATCCTATATAAATCAGGATGGTTCAAAGCCAGAGCGATCATACAGGAGAGCAAATCAGTCCAGTAATTACCTATGGATTGATGGGCTTCTAACACACCTCAGCTAAAACGTCCCCCCATTAAATGACAGCATTTGGTGCTTTTATTAACTGAATAATTGTCCTAATTGAAACTCCGCATTAGATTAGGGACAATGCAACAGCTTGTGTGCCCTTTGTCATTATATTGGGCTGGCTGGTAAGAGCGGAGAGAGCGTGGCTGGATTTAGTGCTTGCAAAGCGCTGCCTATAATAAGACTGATTGTCCGATTGGAGTGTCCTCAGCAGATAAGAGCCACGTGAATGCGATATTTCAATCAGTGAGGGAGCGGTGGAAAGGGGGGAGCTGCTGATAATTGCAGAGAGGAACGGCTGACAACTGCAAGCCTGATAGCTCAGGTACACACTTCTGTCGCAGCCTGAGAGCACTTGTGGTTCTCCACAGCGGAGCGCATTACACTGTTGTGCCCTCGCTGCAGCGTTCTGATGGCACTTTGGTAGATGATGACAGGTATATGTTACACATCCCACCTATGTGTCAGCCTATCAACACCTATGCTGTGCCAATAATCCGTGTCTGCAACATTCCCTATAACCACAGTTCTGAATCTGAGCCATACTTGGGCCCTTTCTGATAGAGATGCAGAGGGACACTGTGACGGGGGGCAGCTGGTGAGAAGTGATCGGGGTAGCTGGTGAGAAGTGCTGGGGACAGCTGGTGAGAAGTGCTTGGGACAGCTGGTGAGAAGTGCTAGGGACAGCTGGTGAGAAGTGATGGGGGAAGCTGGAGAGAAGTACTGGGAGCAGCTGGTGAGAAGTGCTAGGGACAGCTGGTGAGAAGTGCTAGGGACAGCTGGTGAGAAGTGATGGGGGAAGCTGGAGAGAAGTACTGGAAGCAACTGGTGAGTAGTGCTGGAGGCAGCTGGTGAGAGGTGCCGTGGGAAGCTGGTGCACAGTGCTGAGGATAGCTGGAGAGGAGTGCTGGGGACAGCTGGTGAGAAGTGCTTGGGGTAGCTGGTGAGAAGTGATGAAGGAAGCTGGATAGAAGGGCTGGGAACTACTGGAGAGAAGTGCTGGGGAAGCTAGTGAGAAGTGCTAGGAACTACTGGGGGCAGATAATGAGGAGTGCAGTGCCGGGTCAGTTGGTGAGAAGTGCTGGGGGCAGCTGATGAGATGTGCTGGGGGCAGCTGATGAGATGTGCTGGGGGGGCAGCTGGAGAGACGTGCTGGGGGCAACTGGAGAGAAGTGCTGGGGGCAACTGGAGAGAAGACCTGAGGGCAGCTGGAGAGAAGTACTGAGGGCAGCTGGTGAGAAGTGCTGGCACAGCTAGAGTCAGTGCTGGGGGCAGCTGGTGAGAATTGCTGGGGGCGGCTGGTGAGAAGTGCTGGGGCAGCTGGACAGAAGCGCTGGGGGCAGCTGGTGAGAAGTGCTGGGGGCAGCTGATAAGATGTGCTGGGGCAGCTGATAAGATGTGCTGGGGGCAGCTGGACAGAAGCGCTGGGGGCAGCTGGTGAGAAGTGCTGGGGGCAGCTGATAAGATGTGCTGGGGCAGCTGATAAGATGTGCTGGGGGCAACTGGAGAGAAGAACTGAGGGCAGATGGAGAGAAAAACTGAGGACAGCTGGAGCGAAGAGCTGTGGCAGCTGGAGAGAAGTACTTGGGGCAGGTGGAGAGAAGTACTGAGGGCAGCTGGTGAGAAGTACTAAGGGAAGCTGAAGAGAAGTTATGGGGCAGCTGTAGAGAAGTACTAAAGGCAGCTGGAGAGAAGTACTGAGGGCAGGCCACTTATGTCTTCAGTGCTTCTCTCTGTAATATATAATAGTAACGGCACACCCAGTTCTTTTTCTACTGTCTGCACAACTGCTAATAAAAATTACGTTTCAACCCTGCAGCTGCCTGCCCTGTGTGCTCCACCCCCTCATAACCAGGGTCTGTAGAGACTGGGAATGGGATGTTCTTAAGAAAACAGCATTACAAACCCTGTTTTTTTTTATACTGTTATAGTTGCTGGGAACAACAAAGATATGCAACAGCATAGCTGCTCAGGGGAAAAGAGCATGATAATTAGAAACATGGAGGAAGAAATATGGGGAAGAGGGGCTCTAACTGGCATAATGTGTATAAGGGGCTTTACCTGGCATTATGTGTATAAGGGGTTTTCCCTGGCAAACAGGTTATATATGAAATGTACAAAATTATTGAAGTCCTGGGACATTGCCTGTGTCAGAATTATTGAAACCAGTTGCATGGGTACTAAAGTACCCCCAATATTTTGTGCTCTCACTGTCACTACCCCTGTCTATGGTGGCATTGGGGTAATAACATCCTCCAAAATCATTTCTAAACATTGCCTCCTACAGTATGTCCCGAAGTACCTCGGCCTTGGTTTCGATATATATTCTGTAGTATTTGCAGGTGTTTTACTGCATTATAAATGTTACAGTTTGGTTGGGTTGAATGATATGACCTTGAGAAGAGGCACAGCGTGCTCAGGTCTCAGGGATTCGACGACTATTCTGGCACGCAGGCCAGGAGTATGAGGTATGTGGTCTGAGTATTAATTCTGTTAGAATCCGAGAGCAGAACAGGCGTCAGTAGTCTCCCAGTGACTCACTAGGTCAGGTAAGTCTAATTCCAGACCCCCCCTTCCAGATGCGTCTCACCATGTGATTTATGACGCCCCCTCATCTCTGGACAACAGGCTGCCAACCGCACGCACTTAGACTGGGGCGAGGGCCCTTAAATAAACACATCAGAACCTGCCAACATTATAAAATCACTACAAAGGACTCTGACAGAGAGCAGGAGCCTCTCAGCGCGTCACACCTGCCCCAGTCTCAGCTGGTTTGCAGAAGTACAAAGCCCAGAGGTGTATTGTTTCTTGCATTTGATTATGGTATACTTGCCATATGTTGTACAATAAGCATCAGCGTAAGGCTCAGAGCATGAAAGGCGATGCTAAAAACTGCATAAAACACACAGAAAATTATTTGTATAGTTCAACTCGCCAATATGGAAAAATAGGGACAATTCTGTTAAATCTTGAGGGGTCTTTGGAAATTAGGAACAATCGGTAGCTACATCTCTGCGATCTCCGAGTCAGACACCGTAGCGACCGTGATAACATAATTGGTTCCTTGGTTACAATGAAAGTAGGGATAACCGACTGCATGAAGAAGAGTATTCATCACTTCGGTGACAGCGGGCGGAATTCAGACTCGGCAGCTAATTATATTTATCTGTTTGACTAATGATAGCGGCGTAATTACTATAGAAACAAAGAACATATGACGATGACAGCTTTAGCACTAAAAGGCGCACGGTACCGGCGGATGGCAGAACTTTTGTCTTACCATGGAAACAAAAGGCAGAAACAGGGTTTGTATCCTCCTATCTCCTCCGTCTTGTCACTTAACCATTTTATATACGCTCGGCAGTACCGTGCCAGCGCTGCGTCCGTGTGCTAAAGGGACGAGCATGGAACACGCAGTATACGGAGACAACGTCTGCTCTCATTTAACCACCCCAGAGGTGGCTGCTGCGTCTGATTGTGCAGCGTCTCCCACCTACTCAGGCTAATGTGTGTGGGAGGAAGACTCCTCAGTAACCCCCACGCTCCCAGGCAGGTCTTCTACTCATGTACAGTCTTATTATTACCATTAAGATCCCTCCTGGGAGCAGCCTCATACAGTACCCCTTCCCCGGTGCAGGAGACCAGCAGCCCCATACAATGCGTGACAGCTCCTTCCCCAGGTGCAGGAGACCCCATACAGTGCGTGACAGCTCTTTCCCTGGGTGCAGGGGACCAGCAGCCCCTTACAGTACATGACAGCCCCTTCCCTAGGTGCAGGAGACCAGCAGCCCCATACAGTGCATGAAAGCCCCTTCCCCGGGTGCAGGAGACCAGCAGCCCCATACAGTGTGTGACAGCCCATTCCCCAGGTGCAGGAAACCAGCAGCACCATACAGTGTGTGACAGCCCCTTCCCCAGCTGCAGGAGACCAGCAGCCCCATACAGTAACCCTTCTCCAGGTGCAGGAGACCAGCAGCCCCATACAGTGTGTGACAGCCCATTCCCCGGGTGCAGGAGACCGGCAGCAGCCACATACAGTAACCCTTTTCCGGTTGCAGGAGACTAGCAACCCCATACAGTATGTGACAGCCCCTTCCCCGGTGGCAGGAGAGCAGCAGCCCCATACAGTAACCCTTTTCCGGGTGCAGGAGACCAGCATCCCCATACAGAAAGCCTTCTCCGGGTGCAGGAGACCAGCAACCCCATACAGTATGTGACAACCCCTTCCCTGGGTGCAGGAGACCAGCAGTCCCATACAGTGTGTGACAGCCCATTCCCCGGGTGCAGGAGACCAGCAGCCCCATACAGTGTGTGACAGCCCCTTCCCCAGGTGCAGGAGACCAGCAGCCCCATACAGTGTGTGACAGCCCATTCCCCGGGTGCAGGAGACCATCAACCCCATACAGTATGTGACAGCCCCTTCCCCGGGTGCAGGGGACTAGCAGCCCCATACTGTAACCCTTCTCTGGGTGCATGAGACCAGCAACCCCATACAGTATGTGACATCCCCTTCCCCATGTTAAGGAGACCAGCAGCCCCATACAGTATCTGACAGCCCCTTCCCTGGGTGCAGGGGACCAGCAGCCCATACAGTACCGCTTCTCAGGTTGCAAGAGACCAGCAGCCCCATACAGTGTGTGACAGCCTCTTCCCTGGGTGCAGGAGACCAGCAACGCCATACAGTATGTGATAGCCACTTCTCCGGGTGCAGGGGACCAGCAGCCCCATACACAGCCCCTTCCCCGGGTTCAGGAGACCAGCAGCCCCTTACAATATGTGACAGCCCCTTCCCCAGGTGCAGGGGACCAGCAGCCCCATACAGTAACCCTTCTCCGGGTGCATGAGACCAGTAACCACATACAGTATGTGACAGCCCCTTCCCCGTGTGCAGGAGACCAGCAGCCCCTTACAATAACCCTTCTCCGGGTGCATGAGACCAGTAACCACATACAGTATGTGACAGCCCCTTCCCCGTGTGCAGGAGACCAGCAGCCCCTTACAATATGTGACAGCCCCTTCCCCGGGTGCAGGGGACCAGCAGCCCCATACAGTAACCCCTCTCCGGGTGCCAGCGACCAGCAGCTCCATACAGTGTGTGACAGCCCCTTCCCTGGGTGCAGGAGACCAGCAGCCCCATACAGTGTGTGACAGCCCCTTCCCCGGGTGCAGGAGACCAGCAGCCCCATACAGGGCGTGACAGCCCCTTCCCCAGGTGCAAGAGACCAGCGGCCTCATACAGTATGTGACAGCCCATTCCCCGGGTGCAGGAGACCAGCAGCCCCATACAGTGCGTGATGGGAGGGGTGTATGGTTAGGGTTAGATGGAGGAGGGGGGGTGTAATTATGCTGCAGGGAGGGGGGTGTATGGTTAGGATTAGATGGAGGGGCGGGGGGTATAATTATGCTGCAGGAAGGGGGGTGTATGGTTAGGGTTAGATGGAGGAGGGAAATATAATTATGCTGCAGGGAGGGGGTGTATAGTTAGAGTTATATGGAGGGGGGTATAACTATGCTGCAGGGAGGGGGGTGTATGGTTAGGGTTAGATGGAGGAGGGAAGTGTAATTATGCTGCAGGGAGGGGGTGTATGGTTAGGGTTAGATAGAGGGGGGTATAACTATGCTGCAGGGAGGGGGGTGTATGGTCAGTTGGAGGGGGTATAATTATGCTGCAGGGAGGGGGTGTATGGTTAGGGTTAGATGCTGCCCTCTGGCTCCTCTCCTCGTTGCTGCCGCCACTCCCGCAGTCACTTTGCTGCGAGGCTCAGCCGGGTGCTGGGACTCTCCTCTGCCCCTGGAGCCGTCGCGGCAATCAATCACCACCACTGCCGGGTCTCTCCTGCGCTGCTGTTTCTCCCGCGCTCCTCTACCCGGCCATCCTCTCCCCGAGCACGCCCGCGACCTCTCTTCCTCCTCTCTCCTCCTCGCGCCGCAGCTGTCTCCAATCCCCGCTGGTTCCACACACTCCGGACACGCCCCTTCAGTTCCGGCACTCGTGAGGAGGTAATCAACCCCCCTGCTGTCGTGAGTAACTGAAAGGGGTCTGGCTGCAGTGGGACCCGCTGCGGGGTGCCACATTCACCCCCACTTTTCAGGGCCGTGTCCTCACGCAAGAATGTGAAACTTGAGTGTTCCTGGTCCACTGTTCTGCCTCTTCTACCAAATTCCGTAGCATTATCTCCCTTAGGCCGGTAAAAATGCCTGCAGAACAGACGTCGGTTGGAATCAAACCGGTTTCCTTTAACCGGTACACCACCGGGGCCAGTCACTATTGCTGCCTCAGCTCCCTTCTCTTCTTCCACCACATCAAATTCCACCATCTCGCCATCTTCAATACTGCGCCGGAGTTTCCGGGTGTTGTTTCTCCTTATGCCCGTCTGATGGACAAAGATATCTTCTTTTGTGTCATTCCTGCATTCCTGTGGATGAAGCCATATCTACTTCGGACATTGAACCACTTGACAGTCCCTTGTATCTGTGTAGCCAGCACTTTCTTCCCTGCCTGGCTCCTCTGGATGCAGATGGTGTGTTGCAGGGTCCGCTTCTCAGTCTGATCTCAGGTGGACAGTTCTTGCCTCACTTCTTGTTTCAAACGTGGTAAATAATCTCTTTAGGATCTGTTCCACTGTCTGTTTATGTTCTGAGGGCCATGACATCACCTCCCGTAGGGCGGACCCAGTCAGCTGTCCTATCAATATTTCTACCGTCTGTTACTCTTGAAGGATGTAGAGCTGGGATATCAAGCCTACAGATGGGTCAGGTCCCATCTTTGCAGGGGATGGCGCTGGCGTCGCCAGCCGCCATCCCCCGCCAGCGCCATGGCGATGGTGAGAAGGGGACGCGCTCGCACGAGCGGCGCGCGCGTCCCCTTCCGACGGCGCTTCGATCCGTTCCCCCGGGTCCCCGCCGGCTTGCCGGCGGTAACCCGGGGTCCCCGCCGCCTGCCCGCACCCCCCCCTAACCCTGTCCGTCTCCCTGAGGCGGAGACGGACAGGGTTTCCGTCGCGCTAGCGACGGAGACTGAGACGCGCGTGCGCGTGAGACGCACGCGCGTCTCAGTCTCCTCGCTGGCGAGGCTGCTGGCGGGTCGCCAGCGCGTACGTTCTGGCGACCCGCCAGCAAGGATGTATACAGTAACATACTGTATTTTGTTTTTAAACTGTGCGAATGTCGCCCTTGACGATTTGTTTGCATCCCCGCTGTAGGTCGGCATCCACGTGGCTCCGAATTTGTACAGGAACGTGATGGGTGTGACCCCCGGTGGTGCGGGCTGTTCTTGTTGGAGTTCCCTTCCTGGCGTTGCATTTGCATTCGATGGCACTGGCACCACTGGTGCCGCTGGTTTTTCCATCCTTTATTGCTTCCCAATTGTACCCTGGATCCTGTTCGTGACGTCAAAATGTAGTATCCGGAAGTAATAAGGATCTTTACTCCAGGGGATAGGGAGGCGATAAATGGACTTGACTTTGGGGAAACAAATGCAGTTAAACAGGAGTGGCTTTATTTTCTTCAACTGATCATAAATTACTTGTCACAATACCTTGCAAACAAGGGTATTAGCCTGAGACCAGCGACTGTGCTGTTACCAAAATATAATTTGCATAATTTACTTTTAAATGGTGCTAACGGCACACTTTACTGTCAAACGATACTAACAGTACCCTTTACTTTCGAACAATACTAGCAATACAATTTACTTTCAAACAGTACTATTTCCTGGGGCGGTCTCCCTCTGAAGCGACCTGGCCTTCCTGCGGATAAGTAGCCTGGGTCTCAATTCAGGTAGGCCTTCCTATGGATAAGTAGCCGGGGTCTTAATTCAGTTAGGCCTTGCTACGCATAAGTAGCCTAGACTTAAACACCAGTCAGGCCTTCCTACGGAGCAATGGCCTTGGGGTCCCTTTTCCTAAAGGGGAAATATAGGGCCAATGTGTCCTGTTCTGTCCTGAATCCTAAAGGGCAGAGGGGTCCCCTATCTAAGGGGAAAATAAGTGCTCCTCGTTAGTGGTGTGGGCAAGGTTGGATATACTATCCTCCTATCCTGCCCTGTGCTGCCCGCCCTGCCCAAAACCTCACTGGCCGGAGGGGTACTTGACAAGGCCACAGTAGTGGCCACCAGGGCCAGACTCATGGTTTGGTAGGCTGTTATAGGACTTCTCCAAGAGGTGGGGATCCTTCCCCTGGTACACTCTGGCCGTGTAGCGCTGCCTCCCGCTGTGCAGCCGTCTGGTGCTGCTGCTTCTTAACCCGGGGGGAGATGGTGGCTGTTCAGGTGCTGGTGGGGTCTGTCGGCGTTGCGGCTCTCCTGCCTGCCGCACCCATGCCGGATATGTCTCCTGTGGCTGCCCTCTGACTCCTCTCCTCGCTGCTGCCGCCGCTCCCACAGTCACTTTGCTGCGCGGCTCAGCCGGGTGATGGGACTCTCCTCTGCCCCTGGTGCCGTCGTGGCAATCAACCACCGCCGCTGCAATCAACCACCGGTCTCTCCTGCGCTGCTGTTTCTCCTGCACTCCTCTACCCGGCCGTACTCTCCCCGAGCACGCCCGCGACCTCTGACCTCTCTTCCTCCTCGCGCCGCAGCTGTCTCCAATCCCCGCTGGTTCCACAGAGGCCGGACCCGCCCCTTCTGTTCCGGCACTCGTGAGGAGGTAATTAACCCCCCTGCTGCCGTGAGTAACTGAAGGGGGTCTGGCTGCAGTGGGACCGCTGCAGGGTGCCACATATGGTTAGGGTTAGATTGAGTGGGGGTATAATTATTCTGCAGGGAGGGGGTGTATGGTAAGGGTTAGATGGAGGGGGGGTATAATTATTCTGCAGGGAGGGGGTGTATGGTTAGGGTTAGATGGAGGGGAGAAGTATAATTATGCTACAGTAGGGGATGTAGCGGCGGGGGCTGAGGGCAGGGCCACAGACACTGTATACATTAAAGTAAGCTGGGCACCTCTGGGACGGGTTGCATGCCACCAAATCTTGGAAGCGCGGCGGCTTACTTGCAGTGTTCATTTGGGATGACCCGGCAGTAGGCAGCGTGGGAGTGGCCGAGCGGAGGGAGAAGTGTGGGGGCCCCTAATGTGTGGGGGCCCTGGGACAACCGCCTCTGTCTCCATCCAGTTCTGGTGGTAACCCTGATAATGTTTTTTTTCTCTTTAATACATCACTTCCCCTATAATATAGGGCCTGATTCATGTTGGCTCGGTATGTGACAAATTCAGCCCATACCGGGTCTGCGCTTGCATATCGGTAACAATCCGCATGCACAGACCCGCTGTGATAACGCAGTAGGCAAGGTGTTCGCACACCAAAGGGAGGGCCATGGGCGAGCATGGAGCATCCCCATGAAAAAGCTAGCCGTTCCCCTGAGATGCCGGCGGGCTGATGCCTGCGGGGGGGGGGGGGGGGGGGGGGGTGATGGCTGTAATAAAAGTTAGTTCAGACTGACTTCTATTACCAAAGACAGGATAAATCATTCGATGTGAGCGACTATCGAATGATTTCTCCTGTTATCGGCCGCATGCGAGGGGAGGTGTTAGCGAACACCTCCCCTTGCGTGCTAGCGAAGGGAATTGGGCACCGGGGGGCAGGCGGCTGTTCGGCAGAGTGAATATACGCTGCCTAGCAAGCTAACCTGAATCAGTCCCATAGTGCAGTTCCCCTGATGTAATTATACATATACATGCTGCTAACGCTCGCTCCGTTCCCAAGAATCCCAGAAATGTGGAGCTAGCCCAATCCAGTCTCTATAACTGTGCCCATGTGTTACTATGATAATAGTGGCGGGGCCCTTTAACGCAGCTGCCAAATCCCATCCCGGGAATACAGCAGCGCTGCCAGTCACTAATCACCCAGGGATCCCATCATTATCCGGATTACTATCAATGCTTTATCTGGGCGAAAGTGGGATGACCTTTAATAATGTACAGAAATAATTAATTATTCAGACAGAATGAGCTGCAGTGACGGGGACGAGACGAGAGCCGCTCATCCCTTTGTTTTGTTTCAAGATTTTATGCGGAATTTATAATGCAGTAAAACAAATCTCCAGGCAGCCTAGATTTCAGGGACTATAATGGCGGCCTGGCGGTCGGCACGTTTGTCCCTAATTCACCGGAGACTAGGAAGCAATTAAATGCTGCAACAGAGATCGCTTATTGGCAGCGTGGCACCAGAGATGTGGATACGCTGGATGGCGCCGTGTATGCTGGAGAAGGAGAAAACACAGCGTACCACATGGTGAGAGAATTGCGTATGGGTAGCTAATCGCCATCCACTCGCAGATCCATACGCAATTCCTGAAACTTCGAAGAGACTTTGCCGTCTGTGTAAATGTGAGCAGGTCTGAGGCTGTCACTAGTCCGCGACTGAGACAGGGTGGGAGTGGTCAGCGCTGGCGTCATAGACCCTCCCTCATAAACGCCTTGGCACCCCTGCGGTTTTTCTGACACTCCCAGAATAGGGCCGGTGACCACCCAAACGCTGTCTTCTTGGCATTCAGTCTGCGACTGGATTCCATTTATGATCTGTACACATTGTCAGTCGCTAATTCCCCTGCATGCGCAGTTGCTTGATAATCACTCGATATTTGTTTTCTCATATTAGCGATCCACGCTGAATACGACCCTGAATACGACCCTTTGTTCTTACTTTTTTACGCAGCACTAAAGCATGACAATAAATTATCTGGGATATGGTCACTAGGTCGACATGCATGAAGGTCGATATAACTGGTCGACAGGGTCATTAGGTCGACATGGGGATGGGTATTTTCACGTTTTTTTTAAACCGACTTGCGGTATTCCATGCTCTACCATCCACCAGGGTGTGGTGGGAGAATAAAATAGCGTGCCAAGTGTAAACATGGTGCAACGTTTCAGTGTCCATGTCGACCGTGTCGACATTCAGAAAAAAACCCATGTCGACCTCACCTATTGTCGACCTAGTGGTGTCGACCTAATGCTTGTCGACCTTGTTGCTGTCCATCCAATGATCCATACCCAATTATCCTTTGCTGCTCATTGTGTATGTTGTTATATACAGTATATTTATTGCTTGTCTATATTTGTTTTAATAAAACAACATATTAATATCGCTGCCTTGTTAGAACTTCTCTATGTGATTATATCTGAGAAAATGGAATTGTTGCGCCAGGCTCAGTGTCATTCCCACACCTCTGTGCAGCGACAGCCAGCGGCCCGGATCTTGGCGTGTAGCGTGTAAGGTGTTTCATCAGCACCAGAACGCTGAGGACCTGTCAGGGCGGCATTTGCAGGGTCATTAGAAGCATGAAATCAAAGAATAGAATGTGCTGCGGCTTCTTATTGCGACGACTTAACGGATGACGTTGGCCGCTGTGTTTATAGTGAACACAAACCTCAGCACACAGTTGTATTCTCCCACCACACTGTAGTGGATGGCAGGGCATGAAATACCGCCTGTCGGCGCATGTCGGCTCAAAAAACATAAATAACTCATGTTGACCTTTTGCGTGTCGACCTTCCCATTGTCAACTTAATGCTCGTGTCAACTTTTTAACCCTGCTGACCTTAGCCATATTGACCTATTTGAGTTGTTGACCTTCAGTGGTCGACATAATGTATGTCAACCTTCATTGAGTCGACTTTTTGACCCATACACAATACAGCAAAGTGATAAGTAAAACTAGCACTGTACCGTGAGCGACCCGGATTTTGCGATGTTTACCCCCCAAAAGTGACCTGCCAATAAGCCGGGACACTAACATATGAGTATTGGCAGAGTGTCTATAAGTACGTGCAGTGTGGTTGTTAGACGACACACTCCGAAGATATAACCAACTGAAGGATTTATTCAAGTGGCAGGCTTGTAGATTACAACAGTACTTTTGCAGTTAACTTCAGGCAGTAATACAACTGGTACATTGGGAATCACAGTGTCTGATTGTTACTTAGCTGTAGCGTTTGGCTTGTGCAGGGTTAATGGCTATCAACTGGTTTACGCTGGCGGTATCTCTCCCAGTCGTCGCTGCTGCCAATGATGATGGATCTCCCTGTGCAAAGGTCACGCTTGTAACGGGATTACAGCGGGGCTTGCTCTTACGCGCTCCGGTGCACGTGGAGCCACAAACAGCATGGATGGAGTCACACACGTTCTGAGGCACACTACGCGGGGACTTCCTAACAGGAAAAGGAACGCTGCCAGCAGGGTCAGGGGTCTCTGCCCTGCTATACGCTTAAGCGAGCTGTCACTCAGGGTGACGCCTAGCTACGTTGCTGCAAGGGGACAAGGCAGTCTGTAAGCTGCACACTAGACAGTGTATGGAGACAGACGCTGAGCGCTACAATCTAACACTCCCCCTCGCTTAAGGCTGTCTTCGGCTACATAAAAGAACTTAATACAATGCTTTGTCCTTTTGTGATACCTGTAACCGAAAATATGGTTAGAGAGAAAAGACATTCAGAACATCAAAACTTCAAATCAACATTTTGAACTTAGACAAGTCCACAGTCCTTCACGAACTTAATAAGCAAGTTTGACGACAGTCCTTTAGTGAGCATGTCAGCGACATTCTGTTCACTTGCAATGTATTCAACATCGATGGACTTGTTCTCCACTAGTTCTCTGATGAAGTGGTGTCTTATCGCGATGTGTTTCGACCTTCCATGATGCTTGGTAGTACAGGAAAGATCTATTGCTCCCCTGTTGTCACATGCGATACTGATAGTCTCTTCTTCATAAAGTAGACCTAACTCACACAAAGTCTCTTTGATCCAGAGTGCTTCCTTTGATGTCTCTGTAAGAGCCATGTATTCGGCCTCAGTTGTTGAGAGAGCAACGGTTGGTTGTTTTCTACTCGCCCAACTAACTGCAGCTCCGGCCAGTGTGAACAGGTAACCGGTGTGGGAACGACGATCATCTTCATCTGCTCCCCAGTCGGCATCGCAGAAGACTTTCAAATTTGAATTGCTTGTCTTGGCGAATTTTAATTTCAAGGAACTTGTACCTTTTAGGTATCTCAGGATCCTCTTCACTGCGATCCAGTGTTGTCTTCCAGGATTTATTGCAAATTGGCTCACCCGACTGACTGCATGAGTGATGTCTGGACGGGTTCCAATACTTGCATACATAAGACTTCCAACCACGCTCTTGTAAGGAACATCTTGCATTTCCTCTGCTTCTTCTAGTGTGGTTGGTGACATACCTTTTGTAATCTTGATGCTTTTGTCAATTGGTGTATTTACTGACTTGGAGTCTGCCATTCCATACTTCAAGATTGTTGCCTCGATGTACATTTGTTGGTCGACTGTGACTGTTCCCTTTTGCAAGTTTTGAACAATTCTCATTCCCAACAGATGATTGGCTGGACCTAAGTCTTTCAACTTGAATCTCTGTTTTAGTTGATCTCTCACACTTGTAATGTGACCTTCGTGACCTGCTATAAGTATATCATCCACATAGACTGCTATGATGAACAACTTTTCTCCTAGAGTTTTGTGATAAAGGCAGTGGTCAGTCTCTGATCTAATAAAATTCATTTCAAGTAGTACTGTGTCCAATTTTATGTACCAGCAACGACCACTCTGCTTCAGGCCGTATATGGATTTCTTCAGAAGACACACCTTTTCTGTCTGAAGTTCATCCTCATTATAATGATCTGGCAATTCCATATAGATCTCTTCAAGTAGTTCTCCATTTAGGAACGCTGAGTCGAAGTCTAGTTGGTATAGCAGTAAGTCTTGTAAGGTGGCGACTGCAATTACTAACCTGAGAGTGTTATACCTCGCAACAGGTGAGTATATCTCCCCATAGTCAATTCCGGATCTCTGTGTGTATCCCTCAGCAACAAGACGGGCTTTGTAACGGGCAACTTCTCCGTCTGAATTTAACTTCTTGCAGAAGACCCACTTGTTCTTGACTGTCTTGCGATTGCTTGGCCTATCTACTATGGTCCAAGTATCGTTCTCTTTCAGTGCTGATAGCTCTGTGTCTATTGCAGATTTCCATTTCGCCCAATCACTGCACGCTTTCGCTTCTTGAATACTCTGAGGTTCACTGAAAACAATATTCGCATATTCTTCCTCATATCTTCTAGCTGGTATGCCCTTGTTCCTTCTTATAGAAGCTCTGTTTGTTGGTTCGCTTCCTTCTTCAGTATTTTCTGTTTCAGGTATGCTTTCTATTTCACACACCTCTACTAGTGCTTGCTTTTCTTGTTCTTTTGCTTTTGTGGGTGATGCTGTTTCTTGGAATATCACATCTCTTGATTTCAGAAGACGTCTGTTCTCTGCATCCCAGAGTCTGTATCCTTTGCTCTCCTCACAATAGCCTAGCAATATGCACTGTCTTGATTTTGGGTCAAGTTTCTTCCTTTTCTCCTTTGGTATATGCGCATAAGCTCTGCTCCCAAAGACACGGAGATGACTGATGTCTGGCTTCTTCCCAGACCAGGCCTCTAAGGGGGTTTTCCCTTTCACGGCCACTGTAGGTGTTCTGTTTTTCAGGTATACTGCAGTAGATACAGCTTCTGCCCAAAAACTTTTCTCTAGGCCAGCATCACTCACCATCGCTCGTGCTCTTTCAACGATTGTTCTGTTCGCCCTTTCACTTACGCCATTCTGTTCAGGCGTATAGGCCATCGTCAGCTGATGCTTTATGCCATGCCTTTTTAGGAAGTCGGTTACTTCTCCATTTTCGTACTCTCCCCCATTGTCGGATCTCAGGACCTTTAGCTTTAGGCCCGTCTGAGTCTCCACTAGGTTCTTGTACTCCACAATTTTCTTGATCACCTCACTTTTCTTCCTTATGAAGTATACGTGTGTCATTCTTGTGGCGTCATCGATGAGAGTCATGAAGTATTTGTAACCACTGGTTGACTCCTCTTCCATTGGTCCGCACACATCTGTGTGCACCAGAGCTAATTGTGATTCTGCTCTGCCTGCTGACTTGGGAAATGAGTTGCGGGTCTGCTTGCCTTTTATGCAACTCTCGCACACAGGTCTTCCGGTGTCTTTCACTGTGATTCCTGTTGCCATCCCATCAGCTAGTTTCTGGACATTATCATATCCTAAGTGTCCCAAACGTCTGTGCCAGAGTTCCATCGACTCATTTTCAGCAGAGGCTGCCAAAGCTACACATTCATCTGTGTCTAGGACGTATAGTTGGTTGCATCGGGTTGCTGAAGCAATTACAGTCCCTCTTTCATTATGCACCATACACCTGCCCTTTGCAAACTGGACTCTGTAGCCTTTTGCCTCGAGTACGCTGATAGCGATGAGGTTACTTCCCAATTCTGGTACATACAGGACGTCTTGAATATCTGTGACTACTGTCTGTCCCTCAATTCTTAGTCTCACTGTGATTGTCCCAACATTTGATGCAGTAAGGACCTTTTCACCAATCCCGGTAACTGTTGTGGGTGTACACTGTGTTAAAGAATTGAACCACTCCTTGTTGCAGCTGAAGTGTCTAGAGGCTCCCGAGTCCATGTACCAGAGGTCCCTCCTTGGCTTGTCTGTTACATTCAGTGCTGACTCGTTCTTCTTGTCATGCCGCTTGTGCATGCCACTAGTGTTCTTCATCCTGCATTCTGAAGCCTTGTGCCCTACTTTGTGGCACACATAACATTTGAACGTGCATTTCTTGGGTTTCGCACCCTTTGCTACTAAGGCAGAACCCTCAGCTATGGCATCCTTGTGGATTCTCTCTTGGAACTGTAGTAGCTTGGCTCTCACAACTTCAGTTGTAAGCTTGGTTTCATTTGACTCTAGTGCGACAACCAGAAAGTCAAATTCTTCTGTCAAGTTCTGCAGCATTACCATCGCCACTTCTTCCTCATCCACTTTTGCTCCTACACATGCCAATTGCTGAGCTATCGATAGTATCTTATCAATATAATCGTTCATGTCCTTGCATGCATTCAGCTTTGTTCCATACAGTGTGCGTCTCAGACTTATCCTTCTCATTAAGCCTTTATTCTCATAAGCACCTTGTAGAGTTGTCCACATGTCCTTAGCGGACTCCTTCCCACAGATAGTAGAATAAACATGCTGCTCCACAGCCAGGCCTATTGTGCCAATGGCCTTGTCTACCTCTTCTGAGTTTGGACTATCTCCTGGGGCTATTGTGACTTTCCATAGCTTCTCCCTCTTAAGCTGCATTTCCATAGCGAACTTCCATGTAGTATAATTCTCTGAGCCTTTGAGCTTTGGAAAGTTCATGCTATGCCCTGTACTGTGCATTCTCGTTAACTCTTCCACAAATGGCAATTAAGAAATAATTCCTTTGTGTTCTTTTATGTACTGCGCTAGCACTTTGTCTTTAGGGGGTTAATCTTCGCGCACGTGACGTGCTGGGCCCATAACCTATTGGCAGAGTGTCTATAAGTACGTGCAGTGTGGTTGTTAGACGACACACTCCGAAGATATAACCAACTGAAGGATTTATTCAAGTGGCAGGCTTGTAGATTAAAACAGTACTTTTGCAGTTAACTTCAGGCAGTAATACAACTGGTACATTGGGAATCACAGTGTCTGATTGTTACTTAGCTGTAGCGTTTGGCTTGTGCAGGGTTAATGGCTATCAACTGGTTTACGCTGGCGGTATCTCTCCCAGTCGTCGCTGCTGCCAATGATGATGGATCTCCCTGTGCAAAGGTCACGCTTGTAACGGGATTACAGCGGGGCTTGCTCTTACGCGCTCCGGTGCACGTGGAGCCACAAACAGCATGGATGGAGTCACACACGTTCTGAGGCACACACACACTACGCGGGGACTTCCTAACAGGAAAAGGAACGCTGCCAGCAGGGTCAGGGGTCTCTGCCCTGCTATACGCTTAAGCGAGCTGTCACTCAGGGTGACGCCTAGCTACGTTGCTGCAAGGGGACAAGGCAGTCTGTAAGCTGCACACTAGACAGTGTATGGAGACAGACGCTGAGCGCTACAATCTAACAATGAGGACAGGGTGGGGTGGAGCGACGGCGCATTATCTGGCGCGGGGGATGAGGCAGCACTTGGAGCTGATGCTGTCTCCATGGACTGCCTCCTCCATAGTGTGAATGGGACCTGGGATTGACCCTTCTTTTAACCCGGTCAGAATGCAGAGTTGCTGGATCCGGGAAATTTTAAATGGTGTTTTCACACAGAGACCCGGGTTTATACAGTACGACATCAACCCGGCGATAACCCAGGTCGAGGATGCGGTGTGAAAGGGGTCGGTCTGCATTTTATGTGCAAATGCCATGTGACCTTGTGTAGGGATTTCCTGGGGGCAACTACAGGTCTGTGAGAGTGTAATTAATAAATGTTTTCCTCTTATAAAGATCTGAACACGTTTGGAGAGATGGAGCAAGATCATGTTTTAGACTCGAAGGGGCATCGGCTGTCAGACAGGTTATGAACCGCTTTGTGTAGGCTGTAAAATGTATGTGACTTTGCGGAGCCCCTATTCATAAAATCCTACAGTTGCCCAGGTAATTGCTGTGGCTAATGCAAAGATCTCACCTTTGTCTGGCCCGGTGTCAGCAGACACGTCAGGCTGCACTAACATTTATTTCTCATGAGATTCTGCAGCATGAAACCAACTCTACCCTTATATTTACGATGACCCAGCAATTACTGCAGACGTGTGGGGGATTTTTTTGTGCTGCACCGAAGCAAGATGATTAAATATTCTGTTACACTGAAGTCAAAGACCTGTTTTAGAGGTGTCAATGGTTTGCAGCTGTATTAATGATCGGTGTAATAGTTTGTAATGGGTTTCTCAGCCAAATGACTTAAGTCCAGACATGACTAATAAATTCCTTGCACCTTACAGAAGCTACTACTCTGGCTAGATTCTCAAGCAGTGTCCATGGATATCCTTTCCATGTGGTGATCCTAATTGGTAATCACAGACCTACTGCAATTAATATATCCTTGTATACAAGCCCTACTGTTCTGAGTTTAAAGACCCGGTGGCATCCTAAGTACCGGTTAGTGTTTCATACTTTAAGGGAACAGGCCACTGTTATAGGCAGAATACCTCTCTAGTGTAACTCTATGGGACTATATAATTATTTGAGTGTTAAAAACAGTGTATTTGTGTACAGGAGTGATTTTAAAACGATTTCTTTTAACTCATGCTACACCAACAGATTTGAATTGCCAAGGCACACCATCAGTCTCCCATGGGAAAAACACACATTGGTTACCACAGAAAAATAACAAATAAAAAAACACATACGTTAATACCAACAGAAAATAAAATATAAAATACAATGGCCAAAAAAAGAAAGAAAATCAGTTAATAAAGAATCGATGACTGCCCGGCAAAATGCTGTCTGGCCCCTGCAACTTCTATAACAAATAGTGCTACCACCACAGGCCTGGCTCCTCCCATTATATGTGATTATGGCCCTTATTCTGATCTGTGCGGCCAGATCAGAATATGCGGCCAGGACCGTGCAGGCGAATCCCCGCCTTCCATACGGATCGCCACCTCCGTCCGTACGCGGATATGTGGCGGTCCGCATGAAAGTGGACGGGGATACGCCTCCTCCATCTTGGGAGCAGCCCCTGCATTCGATGGTCGCCGAACATCGAATGCAGGGCCGCACGCTCCACCAGCGCCCGCCACCCTAGACCACACGGACACTTGTCCGTATGAAATCATGTATGGGGGCGGGCAGCTGACATCCGGCGATGTCAGATGCCCGCCCCCTACACATGCGTCACGGCTTCATTACCATGCATACGCCCTGCGTTTGCATGGGAACGCCCATGAAACGCGGGGCGTATGCATAGGGTAATGAGGCTAAGTAGCCCTTCACGCCCCTCTCCGCCCCCTGTGCGGCGTCTAAAGAATAGGTACGGCGAAACCGCCTGCACATGCGCAGAGTGACCTCTGCACATGCGCAGTCGGAAACCATCGGCGGTCCGACCGCATGCGGAAAAATCCGCACCGATCAGAATAAGGGCCTATGTGTCAGTGGGGCCCACCTGGTATTTCCCTGACTCCCCAGTGGCCCTTGTAAGCTTCTATATGGGTGTATTTTTTATCTCTGCACATTCTATGCTGCACAAACAGAGGTAACCCATACTCGTATAATAACTTCATAATAATTATGTGCTATGTTACCAATAGTAAATATTTGCCAAGTCCTTTAAACCTATGAGGTCAAATATAACCAAATATAAGCAGGTGTTTAGGAGGATGTGAGACAAATATTGTGATTAAATAAAGCAGTGTTTCCATAACAACCTATTGTTTGCTCTGTCACAGGTTACAATGTATTGTTCATGTGTGTAACAAATGTTTCTGTCATAAATTGGTGTTTATGATACTGATGGAAGCGTATTAAACACATATTGTTTGTGCTTGGTGGCAGCAAAATACAAAAATAATCTTTATACTCTGTTGTTTAAAATAAAAAATATCATTGTGATTTACAAATCGGACAACTAGTGCTCAGCTTGTTGTGCACACCAGGTGTAGATAAAACGGTGCTCATGTTCGCAATCCCTTTTCCAGGGGCAGGTTTATGAGACTTTCACGCTTACAGTATTCACATCATCTGTCCTGATGATATTTACCCCGGTGGCAGAATGTGCTATCCCAGTGGTCTCCAACCTTAATTGGGCGTGACCTACTCTAGACAGTCACATTAAGACACATGTTTTAATGCCCCTGACACAATATGCCAGACACCGCAATTTATTTACAGTTTCTTATATAGTGCAGCAGATTCCGTTGCGCTTTACAATAGTAGACAGTGATAAAACAAACTGGGTAACAACAGACAGACATGGAGGTAGGAGGGCCCTGCTCACAAGTTACAATCTATAGGGACATAGGAGGGAAACACAAGGACAGGCACCAGTAATAGCATATCAGTCCCACCAAGTTACAAGTCCAGAAGGGAAGCTATATAATACATAAGTGCCTCAGAGGGTTATGCGTGTAGAACTTAAATATGATAGGCTTGCCTTAAGAGGTGAGTTTTCAGGGAACGCTTGAAAGTTTGGAGGCTAGTGGAGAGTCTTATTGTGCTTGGAAGGGCATTCCATAGGATGGGAGCAGCCCGATGAAAGTCCTGTAATAGTGAATGGGAGCTAGTGATCCGTGCAGAAGAGAGACAGATCTTGTGCAGAGCATAGGGGTCGAGATGGGAGATATTTTGTGATAAGAAAAGAGATATATGCTGGTGCAGTATGGTTAATAGCTTTATATGTGAGTAGAAGTGTTTTATGTTGAATAAAATACAGGAAAAAAATGGATGGACTGGCAGAGCGAATCCGCAGACGATGAATCAGAAGGAAGATCAGCCTAGCAGCAGCATTTAGAAAGGATTGCAGTGGCGAGAGTCTGTTCTTGGGAAGACCAGTTAGGAGACTATTGCAATAATCAATTTGGGATATAATGAGTGCATGGATAAGAGATTTAGTAGTGTGAGATACGGTCGTATTTTGGATATGTTTTTAGATGCATGTAACATGATTTGGAGACAGAGTGAATGAGGGGAACAAAGGACAGTTCAGAGTTGAGGATGACTACTAGGCAACAAGCTTGAGGGGTAGGGTAGATTGTCGAGTTGTCAACAATTATGGAGATATCAGGATGGTAACTGTTCTTGGCTGGTGGTAATATAAGTAATTACGTTTTGGTAATATTGAGTTTGAGGTGGTGAGAATACATCCAAGATGAGATGGCATGGCAGAGAGGCATTCAGAGACTCGGCCCAAGACCACTGGTGACAACTCTGGGGTTGATAGACAGATTTGAGTATCGTCTGCATCCAAGTGATACTGAAATCAAAAAGAGTGTATTAGTTTGCCAAGAGATGAGGTATAGATTGAGAAAAGCAGAGGACCTAAGACTGAGCCTTGCGGAACTCCGACTGACAGAGGTAGTGAAGAGGAAGTAGAGTCAGAGAAGCGAACACTGAAAGAGCGATTAGATAGGTAAGATGAGAACCAGGAAAGGGCTGTATCATTAATACCTAGGGAGTGCAGTGTTTGTATAAGAAGAGTGTGATCAACAGTGTCAAATGCAGTAGAAAGTTCTAGAAGAATGAGTAGTGAGTAATGGCCTTTAGACTTAGCAGTGACCAGATCATTCACCACTTTAGTCAGTGCTGTCACAGTGGAGTGTTGGGAACAAAAGCCAGACTGAAGTTGGTCTAATAGGGTGTGAGAGTTAAGAAAGTGTGTGAGGCGAGTGTAGGCAAGTCTCTCGAGTAGCTTGGAGAAGCATGGGAGCTGATAGGTTGGTAGTTAGAAAGAGAGTTAGGGTCAGAATTGTGTTTTTTTCAGAATGGGAGTAATCACTGCATGTTTGAGCAGAGAAGGAAAAGAACCAGTAGCAAGAGAGAGATTGCATATTCTAGTTAAGGTTGGGATAAGCATAGGGAGAGGTATCAGCAGTAGAAAGAAAGAAGTAATAATGCCACTGTATAGGTCATTGGTAAGACCTCATCTAGAGTACTGTGTTCAGTTCTGGAGGCCATATCTCCAGAAGGATATAAATACATTAGAGACTGTACAAAGAAGGGCAACTAAAATGGTGCATGGCCTACATCACAAAACGTACCAGGAAAGACTAAAAGATCTTAACATGTATAGTTTAGAGCAGAGAAGGGAAAGGGGGGACATGATAGAAACTTTCAAATATATCAATGGCTTTAACAAGGTACAGGTGGGAGACATTCTTCACAGGAAGAGAAGCAGCAGAACACGAGGACATGCACTGACACTAGAGGGAGGAAGATTCAGGGGAAATTTGAGGAAGAATTACTTCACAGAAAGAGTAGTAGATAAGTGGAATAGCCTCCCATCAGAGGTGGTAGAGGCAAATACAGTAGTACAATGTAAACATGCTTGGGATAGGCATATTGATATCTTTACAAAAAAATAAGGCTCAAATATGGTTTGTGGTAACATGTTTAAAAAAGGGGCAGACTAGATGGGCCAAGTGGTTCTTATCTGCCGGCAAATTCTATGTTTCTATGTTTCTAGATAGATTTTTAATGACTTGTGCAGGTATAGGATCAAGGGGAGAGGTAGTGGAGTAGGAAGATAGGAAGAGTGTGCATACTTTTCATTTTAATTTGTGGGCTCAAATAAAGAGAAAGTGCCAGAGGGTTCTGCGGGTTAGAGTAGGCTTGCATGATTTCAGTGTCAGTGAGCTTGGGGTAATGGAGGAGAGCGAGAGGGCAATGAGATTGTGATCAGAGAGAGGGAAGGGAGTGTTAGTAAAATCAGAGGCTGAGCACAGCCTGGTGAAAACAAGGTCAAGGCAATGGCCTTCCTCATCAGTAGAGGAGTCGGACCACTGGGAAAGGCCGAGAGAAGAGGTTAGAGAGAGGAGTTTGGAAACCTGCAGAGATTGTGGACTATCAATTGAGATGTTGAAGTCTCCTAGGATGATAGTGGAGATGTCAGAGGATAAGAAGTGGGGGAGCCAGGCAGAGAAATCTTCCAGAAATTGACAATTGGGAAACCCAGGTGGGTGATAGATAGCAGCAACACGCAGAGAGAAAGGGGAAAAAATCCTAATAGCCTGAAATACAAATTATGTGAAGGAACTGGTGGTAGAACTGAGTATGTGAAGGATTGGGACAGTAAAATACCTACCCCACCTCCTTTACAGTTACCAGGCCTGGAGTTGTGAGTGAAGTGGAGACCACCATGTGACAGTGCTGCAGGCGAGGTGGTGTCTGATTGTGTAAGCCAGGTTTCTGTAATGGCCAGCAGGTTGAAGTTGTGAGAGATGAAGAGGTCGTGGATGGATGTTAATTTATTGCAGACAGAGCGTGCATTCAATAGGGCAAATTTAAGTTGTTTGGTGGGTGGTGGGAGGCATGTGATATTTATGAGGTTAGCTGAGTTTCTATAAGGCTTGGAACCAGTTATATCTGAGTGGAACAGGTGGTTGGGGCCTGGGTTTGGTGATATGTCACCAGCTAATAAGATTAGAAAGGAGAGACAGATATAGGTGGATGTGTGTGTTTTTTGTATTGGTGGTGAGATGTGGATGTGAAAGTGCAAGTAGAGAAGTAAGTAAAGAGCTCATGAGTGTTTAGAAGAGGGAAGTTAGTAATAGAAGAGGCAATCTAGGCGGCTATATTTTTGTAGCATATTACAGGCTCACTCGATTGACATTATAAAGGTCATAATACTGACAGATAGAATGACAGCATTTGCTAGGAACATCGGAAGCTGAGCATCGGCATTTGAACATAAAAGTCTAAAAATGGGATTTAAAATAAATAGATACTTTTCTATTTCTCTTTCGGACAAACAATATATAACTCAACTAGAAATCTGAGCAGTTTTATATCGTTAGCTTGATGTAGGCCATTGTTATGTAACTATCAGTTCCGACCGTAGCGCGGGCACAATGCACCTTTGGTGTCCTTGCAGCGCTGCTGGTTGCAGGTCATTAGACGCTTTCTCCCAGCGGGTGCGCAGATGCCGTTCCCTACACCTCAGGTCTCATGAGAGCTAAAAATCCAGCTAAAATCCACATTGATTTCTTTTGACCCAGCGTGTTTCCAAATCCCAATGAGCTGCAGTTTCCTGGTCAGGTTCTAAGACTCAAGAACACATTGAAAAGAAACTTTTGATTGAAATAAACAGGGATAAGCAGAGTGTTGCCTGTTGTTGTATATGGCGTCACCCAGAGCCGGCCCTAGCCTAAATGACGCCCTAGGCAAGATTTTGGCTGGTGCCCGCTAGCACCACCACTAGTTCCGCCTCTGACCCTGCTCCCCTTTCCCAGCACCATCAACCCTCATCATAGCAGTCATCATTTTGGTGCTCCTACCCGCAATATTTTAAATAGAAATAGTGCACACATTCTGTGCGCAGCCCAAACAGGGGTGTGTTCTTGCTGGGAAGGGGCATGGCCACACAATAGTACCCCCAATTCAAAGTATGCCACACAGTAGTGCCACTTTATTCACATTATATCATGCGATGGTGTTCCTTATTCACGTTACATAACACAGTAGTACCACTTTACCTTATATACATTACTCCTCACATTATTCACATTATACCCTTAGAAAAACATCCTGAGCAAATATTGTATTTTAAGCACCTCCATGGCCACACTGCAACCCAGCACAAAGCAGTGTGTGCTGGGCAGAGGAGAAGAGCTGCAGCTGCTGCTGTCACTTAAGGGGAGGGGGCCCAGGGCCCCCACTGGGCCCTTCCATCAGACTTTGGCCTGGGTAATTTGTACCCCCTACCCCTTTCTCTCGGCACCCCTGATAATACCACACAGTAATGCCCCTTACACATGACACACATTATTAATGTCTTTATAACCATAATGCCCCTTACACATTATGCCAACCTTTATTAATGCCCTTCATACACATAATGACACACAATGCCCCTTACACATATGTTGAACATTATTAATGCCCTTATACACATGACACACATAATGCCTGTTACACATATGTTGTACATTATTAATGCATTTATACATGACACACATAATGCCCCTTACACATATGCCGAGCACTATTGCACAACCAACCCACCCGCAGACAGCACTCACACAGCCGCTAACACTGTGACCTCTGCCTCTGCTTGGATACAGATGTTTCCACATACATCTTGCCTCAATAGGCCATGCAGCTCCTGGCCAGTTCTGCTAACGTTTGGTGCCTTTTTTGCTGAAAATCCGTCTTATTTGCATTGTTATGTGACCAGGACACACAAGGAGCTTCCTATGATTAAAATGACATGCAGCATGCCTATATTCTGTGTGCGACTGTGGCTGTACCTGCATACGAAATGCTATGTTACAGTGATTTCCATGAGTACACTATTTCATATGCAGATACAGCCTCACTCACACACAGAATATAGGCAAGCTGCATATCATTTTAATCAGCAGAAACTGCTGGTGCCCCTAGGCATTCCAAATGCCCTAGGCAATTGCCTAGTCTGCCTATGCCTAAGGCCGGCTCTGGCGTCACCCTGACTGATATAATCACCTCCATTGGGTCTCACCGAGAGATATGAATGTTCTCTCCAATAGTGCATCATCTGCCTTATGCTGACATGTCTGCAGAGGCATAACTAGAACCCTTTGGCATAAATAGCATGTCTGTCTTTGGATATACACTATGGCACTTATTCTTATTGATTTGCATCCCCCTTGCATTCGCACAGGGGACCGATTGTGTGCGTCTGTGCATGCGCAGATAAGTTTGTGCACATGGGCGGACGCATGGTGCATGCACTCACGGTGGACAGTCTGTTCACCGGGTGCATGCGCCCAACATAGCGGGTGGAGAGCGGAGAGGGGCGTGGGGTGCCAGGCTGGCTAATTACCATATAGGAATGCCCAGGGTTTCATGGGCGTGACGAGGGTGCGGGGGGGCAAGCGGCTGATATAACTGGGTGTCAGCTGCCCGCCCATTTCCATCCAAGCGTGTACGCATGTGTATGTGGCTTGAAAGTCCCTTTTATATGCATGCACCTTCCACATCTTTCGATGGTCTGAGACCATCGAAAGATGTGGGTGTTCCCCACAGCCTGCGAATGTATGTTTATGTTAAACATCCATTCGCAGCCTGTGCGTGGGGACACATGTTGCGTGGGGGGGGGGGGGCAGGCGGCTGGGCATTCGAGGTTTGGTGGACTCGCAAGGCTGCGAATTAACCAGAACAACCCCCCATATAAGCTGTATATATTTATTGCTGCTTGGTGAGGCTGTGGTGCTGAAAGACAGCTCCCTGTGGAGACCTGCACTAGCTCAGCTGGAGTCTGGATGTTCTCAAACCTTGGCCACTATAAAGGCAATGCTGTGTATGTTAGTGTGCACATATACTGTAAGTGGTGAAACATAGAACAGGGATCATGATTATTGTCCACAGTTCCTGCACACTGTAATTATTGTTTATTAATATACACAGCACTGTACAGAGAATAATTGTCTTCACATTAACTTACCACCTGAGTTCCGTACCACATGGGCACAGTACCGGCATGTCTTTCCAGCATGGAATGAAACTGCAGCTACTGGAGGAAACACGCACAAACATGAAGAGAACATAACAACTCCACACAGATACAGCTCTGCCCTGGAATCAAACTCATAACCAAACGCTATGAAGCAGCGATGCTAGCCACTGTGCTATCATACCTACTTACAGATACAGTGATCTGATTAGCGCAATGCCTTCCTTTCAGGGTGGGGTGCTATATGTAATTGTAGGTTCTCAAGGTGCGTTACCTTACGCTACAGCCAAAAACTTATATGAGTAGGTGATTGGGTGAATTAGCTTTTAAGTTCAACTGGGGCTGGGACTAAAATGTATAAAGATTCCAGCGCATATAGATAATCAGTAATAACAATATGTCCATCCTGCCAGTACATAAGGCAGTACACAGCACAGCGCTGGGCTGGTAACAATTCAGGCGATGAAGGCGGATTGAAGAAACAGGTGTTGGGCCAGTGAAACCCCATCCCAGACACAGCCCAGCAGATGGAGGGGACCTTTCTGTCCCATGAGTGCCCAATGCAATTATGCCCCCACCAGTCACAGGTTTCCCTCTCCCAATTAATTTTCGAGATACAGTAAAAGAGTAAAACTGAGCTGTTTATATTATGCAGATGTTACCATGCAAGATGGGATTGGACTCTGAGAATGGGGCTTCCCAGCATCGGTCACGCAAACTCAACCCAGGGACCTGAGTCAGGCACAAAGACTTGGAATCCACTAATGGGCACTGATACAATCTCACCACAGAGACTCCGCATAGTACTGAACCTGGAGCCACTCAGAGGTAATGAACTCAACAGACCACCAACAGGACTGAAAAGCCTGGAACTTTCCTCCAAGTGGACCAGTGGCGGAACTTGTAGGTGGTGAGCCCAGGTGCAAAAATATAATTTAGGCCCCCCTCCTCCATGCCAACCCAAATTCACAATATGCATCATGGCAGTGGGTGATAGGGAGAGTCAGAGGGTGATGGAAAAAGAGTGGGTGACAGGAAGAGGGTGACAGGAGCAGCAGTGGGCCCCTTAGTCCTCAGGGGCCCCAGAGCAAGGCATCTGCTGCACCAATGGTACGTCTGCCTCTGAACTGGACCCAGGAACTGGAACTTGGGAACAGATCTCAGAAAGTGAATCAGAAGATATAGAGCTCAGGACTTGTCTCCAACCCCAGTTGGGAAGACACGGAACTCTCACCCTGGCCACATCCTTGGCTCTGGAACCAGATGAGACACCAGGCCAGCTCTGCTGACCTGCCAATGACCTACAGTATAGTGTGACCAGTGATCCTGGGGGCAGCTGGACAACATCACCATCAAAATCTCTGGCACAAAGGACAAACGCAAGTATCTACAAGATCAATGCCAGAGGACAATAATGGACTGACACTGGAAGGACACTGGATACAACAAATGGAGGCACCGAAGCTGCCGAGAGAGCAGGAGCAACAGTAGTGACTGCAGCCTGGAACACCTATGGTGCTGGGGAAGTGAAAAGTGTAGATTGGTGATGGTTATGTCATGGGAAGAAGCAGGGACCACAATGATGGACCTGAAGAACTACCAGAGATGGTGAGTGGGGCCCAAACTGTCTCCTGATCAGAGATAGATTAAGGTCTAAATGGGCCTGGAGCTGAAAATTATCAAGGGCCTATTATGTGCAATGATAGGGGTTGTGGCCAGCACCTAATAATGTGGGGGGCATGACCAGTGTTCTGGTTGGATGGTCAGCTCATGGGTGTGTCTCTATTTGTGTAAATACTTTCAACTAATTATATATGCCTGGAAAAGGCAGGCTGCTGGCATAGGAAAAATGCAGGGAGATATATTGGCGGGTGCCCTCCAAAGGTGCACCCGCAGGATGCCGGTGTCCTTAGATATGTGCGGAGTGAAGCGGCATTCCAGTCATAAAAAAAATGCTCAAAGCCGAAACTTCATAGACAACATTTCAGCACCTTTTATGTGGTCACCTAAGATTACCACACCATATACCCCTTATACAAATCATGCAACACAATAGTAACCCCCTTATACTGTACTTGCCTCTTACACAATATGCCACACGGAATGAGCCAAAATTCACATTATATCACACAGATTAAGGCAAAATTCATATTTTGCCACATGGATTGACCCAAAATAAACACTATACCAAACAGATTGAGCAATAATGCACAATACGTTCCACAAAGGGGGGCATTGCGCGCCGAATTCGCACATTGAAAATTTACACCATAATGCCCATTACATGTTTAAGCCACACACCAAAATGTCCATTACATATTATGCCAAACACTATAATGCCTATTAAAAATGATGCTACATAAGTGCTGCTTACCTACATGCTCATTGCCAGGGGTTCCATGCTCATTGCCATGTGGGATTACATGCTCATTACCAAGAGAATATATGCTTGCGGTAACTGGGGGACAGCCACGCCGGGCAGAAAGGACAGCCGGGCAGAGTACAGGGGGCTGCCCGGCTGTATTCGGAGCACTGCAGGTCCCAGATATTTGAAATAATACCCCTTTCACACCATAAAATGCAGGGACTTACCCAGTAATATGGTCCCACGATCATGCAGGGACATTCCCGGGCTGGCCCCTTTTATACCAGCCTAGTCCCTGCATTTTCTGGTGTGAGGGGGAGATAACCCCTCCTTTAAACAACCAGCTGCTATATCTTCGGAACCAACTGACCCATTTTCATATGGGCTTCAAATGATTTTGGTCCCGTGACTCTGGGCCATTTGGTTCCAGAGACATCTGCCCTCAAACAACATGAACAGCCATGAAATTACATTTCAGAAATGAAAAAAGGGGGAACTGGCAGCCGTTGGAAAAGGGTGGGGTTGGAATTAGCGGGTCCCATGTTATCCTATGGGGAAAACGTTCCAGCTTTGCCTGGCGGTATCTCCGGTTCCCGGGAGGCTAGCAATGCGGGGCCAGGCTCGTTGGAAAGCCCTGGCCCTCAGCTACAAAATGGAGAGTGAGCCTAGAGCTGTAGCTCCATCAGGCCCATTGTTAATCCGGCCCTGCTCCTGATCACTTATCATTTCCCGCACAGACTATTGCAACCTTCTCATTTCTGACCAGTTTAGTCCATACCTGTTGCTTCCCATTTGTTTTAGCACCCACGCCTGCAGATGCCCTCACTGGTTCCTCACCCAGGCCTTGCTCTCACCTGCTACTACCACAGGTAAGTCCTGACACCCAGGTTCCTCGCTTCCAGAAATGGGCAGAGTGAAGCTACAGGAGATGGAACACAATATACTGTACTCGCACTATACAGAGAAAACCCTGGTAAAACTTATTGACTCAAGTGGGACCCTCACTCGAGTATAAGCCAAAGGGGGCTTTTTCAGCATAAAAAAATGTTCTGAAAAAGTAGGCTTATACTCGAGTATATATGGTAAAAAGTCCTCTTTTTTTAGAGATCGGGATATTTTGACGGTTTCTTGAGGAACAGACATTATTAGTAGTGATTAGTATAAAAAAAATTCTAATAATTAAAAATAAAAAATAGAAATTAAAAGATAAAAATACATAGAACACGGTCTCGGTCTGGCCAGATCAGTGGATTTCCACTATGGAGCCCAATTAACCCCTTCCCGACATTTGACGTACATTTACGTCATGGCCGGGATGTACTTCCCGACACATGGCATAAATGTACATCATGGCTTTAAACTGTCCCCGCGTCTATAGACGCGGTGACAGTTTAAACATGTCTGCTGTCCCTGACAGCAGACATGTCCCTGCATGCCCAGGGGGGGCGGCGATGCCGCCCCCCCGTCGGCGATCGCTGTGATTGGCTGTTCAGTGTGAACAGCCATTCACAGCGTTTTCCTGTGTACCGGCGAATAACGTTCGCCGGTGACACAGGGATCGGTGGTGATTGGTGCTGTAAAGTACAGCACCAATCACCACGGGGTGTAAGGGTGACACTGGTGTCACCCCACCTCACCCCACCCGCCCCCAAAGGCCGTGATTGGTTCGCCGGACCGACGGACCAATCACAGCCATGGAGGGTGATTTAAACTAACGGTGACTGCACTGCAGACGCCATTCCGGTCTGGAATTGCGTGCAGTGCGGTCACCGTGCCTATCTGCCGCGATATACTGACCTGATCCTTGCAAATACTTACCTGATCACTGCTTGTAGCGTTCCTGGATCTTGTTACTTCTTGTGACTTCCTGTGTTGTGCTGTGCTGTGTTGTGCTGCTGCAGTGTGATAGATTTATAGATAGAGAGATAGAGAGAGAGAGATAGAGAGAGATAGAGAGAGCTAGTGACAGAGAGTCCTATATTTTGTGCTGCTGCAGTGTGATAGAGTTATAGATAGAGAGATAGAGAGAGATAGAGAGAGATAGAGAGATAGTGACAGATTGTGCTATATATTTTTTATATATATACAGCTGTACTGCGTGTGCAACTGACTGCTGCCCCCCCCTTTTGTGCTGATCAGTATAAATTAACTGATCAGCAACTTTTTGGGGGCGCAGGGTTTTTTTTATATATATATATATATATATATATACCTGTCAGTGCTGCTGCTGCAGTGTCATAGAGTGATAGATAGTGAGAGATAGAGAGATAGTGATAGAAAGTGCTATATTTTGTGTCTGCTGCCCCCCTTTTGTGCACCCCCAGCAACTTTTTGGGGGTGCAGGGGTTATTTTTTATATATATAACTGTCAGTGCTGCTGCTGCAGTGTCATAGAGTGATAGATAGAGAGAGATAGAGAGAGATAGTGACAGAGAGTGATAGAGAGTGCTATATTTTGTGTCGGCTGCCCCCCTTTTGTGCACCCCCAGCAACTTTTTGGGGGTGCAGGGGTTATTTTTTATATATATAACTGTCAGTGCTGCTGCTGCAGTGTCATAGAGTGATAGATAGTGAGAGATAGAGAGAGATAGAGAGAGATAGTGACAGAGAGTGATAGAGAGTGCTATATTTTGTGTCTGCTGCCCCCCCCCTTTTGTGCTGATCACTATATCTGAGGTGATCAGCAACTTTTTGGGGGTGCAGAGGTTTTTTTTTTTATATATATACCTGTCAGTTGCTGCCAATTGCACTGTCAGTTGCACCAAAGGTTGTGCACCTGCTGCCCCTCACTGGTAATCAGTGTGGCATCACTGATCACCTTTTTTTTTTTTTTTTGAGGGTGCTGTGGGGTCTTTTTTTAATTTTTTTTATCAAATTCCTGTTGCCTTTGAGCGCTGTTCAGTGACGGACGTTACTGACCAACATCTGTGCTCAATTTTTGGCGCAGGACCTTTTTTTTTTTTTCTGCACTACATACACACTACACACTACATACTACATTGAAATAAAGTTTGTACCCCCCCTACACTATACACGTGTTGAAACATTTCACTACCAGAAACACAAAAATAAAAATGGCATCCCAAATGTCATCCCAAATGTCATCCCAGTCAGCCAGAAGAATGTACTCAGCGGAGGAGGCATATGCCATGCTTGCCTCTGACTCTGACACAGCCAGTGAGGCAAGCGGGGAATTTGAAGGATTCATCTTAAGCTCCTCTTCCTCCTCTAGTGATGAGGGACCCCCTCAAAGACGCCCCCGTAGAGCAGCTGAGACCCCCCCCCAATAATTGATCTCGTATGGACCCCACCACCAGACAATTTTGAGCCCCAGGTTCCTGAGTTTTGGGCCATCCCAGGAATCCAATTTGATTCCACAGGTCTCAGAGAAATTATTTTTCTCTGATGATTTTATAAATTTAATGGTGGACCAAACTAATTTATATGCCCAGCAGTTTATTGCTCAAAACCCCACGTCATCATTTGCTAGGTGGACCCCTGTAGATGCAGTAGAGATGATGACGTTTTGGGGTCTGGTGTTTCATATGGGCATAGTAAAAAAGCCAGAAATTAGGCAATATTGGAGTACAGATGTTCTGTACAGCACCCCATTTTACCGTATGGCCATGACCCGGACTCGTTTTGAGTTAATCCTTAAATTTTTGCATTACAACGATAATGCACAGTGCCCACCCAGAGATGATCCCACCTTTGACCGGCTATTCAAAGTCAGGCCGGTCATTGATCATTTCAGTGCCAAATTTGAATAGATGTACATCCCAGATAAATTCATTTGCATAGACGAGTCCCTTATACATTTTAAAGGAAGGGTTAAATTCCGCCAGTACCTTCCCAGTAAGAGGGCAAGGTATGGCATAAAAATGTATAAGCTGTGTGAAAGCACCTCAGGGTACACTCACAGGTTTAGGGTATATGAAGGGAAGGATTCAAGAATTGAACCGCCAGAATGCCCCCCCTCCCTCGTAGGTGTTAGTGGAAAAATTGTCTGGGATTTAGTGCACCCCTTCCTGGATAAAGGTTATCACCTCTATGTGGATAACTTTTACACTAGCATCCCCCTGTTTAAGGCCCTTGGTTCAAGAGGTACAGCAGCTTGCGGTACTGTGCGCAAGAACCAAAGAGGCCTCCTAAAAACGCACATTGCCCAAGTAATGAGAAGGGGTGAAAGCAGGGGAATATGCACCGAAAATATGTTGTTGGTCAAATATAAGGACAAGAGGGATGTCCTTATACTGACAACAATTCACGGAGACAGTACCACCTCCGTCCCTGTACGAGGTACTAGTACCCACACCTCAAAACCTAATTGTATCCTGGATTACAATAGGTACATGGGCGGAGTGGATCTTTCAGATCAGGTACTGAAGCCGTACAGTGCCCTGCGGAAAACAAAAATCTGGTACAAGAAGCTGGCCGTGTATATCATCCAGATGGCACTGTATAACGCTTACGTGCTATTCCGTTCTACCAGCCAGAGGGGGACATTTATGCACTTTCAAGAGGAAGTCATAAAGGGCCTAATATTTGGGAACCAGCAGGCAGAGGGCCCCAGTACTTCTAGTACTGGCCCCCGTATTGTACCAGGGCAGCATTTTCCTGATTAAATCCCCTCCACTGGAAAAAAGGGCAGGACACAAAAAAGGTGCAAAGTTTGCTATAAAAAGGGAATAAGAAAGCAAACTATTTTCCAGTGTGACACTTGCCCCGACAAACCCGGCCTATGTATAAAGGAGTGTTTTAAAATATACCACACATCTATGGATTATTAGGTTCATAATTTCACCGTGCTTCGGGGGTCTTGCTAATGCCACATAGCACCCACCATTCATTCCACCAGAATCTGAGCCGCAAAATCCAAAAATCACTCCTTCCCTTCTGAGTCCTGCCATGCACCCAACTGGTATTTTTTGGTCACATGTGAGGCATTGCCGTACTCGGGAGAAATTGGGGCACAGATTTTGGGGTGCTTTTTCTCCTTCATACCTTCTGAAAATGAAAAATTTTGAGCCAGAACTGCATTTTTGTGTAAAAAAATGTAATTTTTCATTTTCACTGCCCAGTTGTATCAAAATTGGTGAAACCCCTGGGGGTTTGAAATGTACACTATACCCCTAGATGAATTCCCTGAGGGGTGTAATTTGCACAATGGGGTCACTTGTGGGGTCGTTCCACTGTATTGGTGCTTTGGGGGTCTTGCTAATGCGACATAGCACCCACCAACATTCCACCAGAATCTGTGCTGCGAAATCCAAATATCACTCCTTCCCTTCTGAGTCCTGCCACTTTTTGGTCACACATGAGGCATTGCCGTACTCGGGAGAAATTGGGGCACAGATTTTGGGGTGCTTTTTCTCCTTCATACCTTCTGAAAATGAAAAATTTTGAGCCAGAACTGCATTTTTGTGTAAAAAAATGTAATTTTTCATTTTCACTGCCCAGTTGTATCAAAATTGGTGAAACCCCTGGGGGTTTGAAATGTACACTATACCCCTAGATGAATTCCCTGAGGGGTGTAGTTTGCAAAATGGGGTCACTTGTGGGGGGGTTCCACTGTATTGGTGCTTGGGGGGTCTTGCTAATGCGACATAGCACCCACCAACATTCCACCAGAATCTGAGCTGCAAAATCCAAAAATCACTCCTTCCTTTCTGAGTCCTGCCATGCACCCAAATGGTATTTTTTGGTCACATGTGAGGCATTGCCGTACTCGGGAGAAATTGGGGCACAGATTTTGGGGTGCTTTGTCTCCTTCATTCCTTGTGAAAATGAAAAATTTGGAGCCAGAACTGCATTTTTGTGTAAAAAATTTAATTTTTCATTTTCACTGCCCAGTTGTACCACAATTGGTGAAACCCCTGGGGGTTTGAAATGTACACTATACCCCTAGATGAATTCCCTGAGGGGTGTAGTTTGCAAAATGGGGTCACTTGTGGGGGGGTTCCACTGTATTGGTGCTTGGGGGGTCTTGCTAATGCGACATAGCACCCACCAACATTCCACCAGAATCTGAGCTGCAAAATCCAAAAATCACTCCTTCCCTTCTGAGTCCTGCCATGCACCCAAATGGTATTTTTTGGTCACATGTGAGGCATTGCCGTACTCGGGAGAAATTGGGGCACAGATTTTGGGGTGCTTTGTCTCCTTCATTCCTTGTGAAAATGAAAAATTTTGAGCCAGAACTGCATTTTTGTGTAAAAAATTTAATTTTTCATTTGCACAGCCCAGTTGTATCAAAATTGGTGAAACCCCTGGGGGTTTGAAATGTACACTATACCCCTAAATGAATTCCCTGAGGGGTGTAGTTTGCAAAATGGGGTCACTTGTGGGGGGGTTCCACTGTATTGGTGCTTGGGGGGTCTTGCTAATGCGACATAGCACCCACCAACATTCCACCAGAATCTGAGCTGCAAAATCCAAAAATCACTCCTTCCCTTCTGAGTCCTGCCATGCACCCAAATGGTATTTTTTGGTCACATGTGAGGCATTGCCGTACTCGGGAGAAATTGGGGCACAGATTTTGGGGTGCTTTGTCTCCTTCATTCCTTGTGAAAATGAAAAATTTTGAGCCAGAACTGCATTTTTGTGTAAAAAATTTAATTTTTCATTTTCACTGCCCAGTTGTACCACAATTGGTGAAACCCCTGGGGGTTTGAAATGTACACTATACCCCTAGATGAATTCCCTGAGGGGTGTAGTTTGCAAAATGGGGTCACTTGTGGGGGGGTTCCTAACTTTTAGCATCTTATGGTGCCTAGAAACCTACATGGTGCCTAAAAAATAATCTCATAAAAAGGAGGCTCCAAAATCAAGTAGGTGCTCCTTCTATTATGAAGCCTGTGGTTTGGTCAACGTGCACACTAGGGCCACATATAGGATATTTATGAAAACAAAAGAATTGGGGGAATCAATTTTTAGTCACATTTCTCTAGTAAAATCTACTGTGTTCCTTAGAAAAATGTATTAAAATTGCAAATCTGCAAAAAAAATGAAATTTTGAAATTTCACCTACACTTTGTTTTAATTCCTGTGAAACACCTAAAGGGTTAACAAACTTCCAAAATGCTGTTTTGAATACTGTGAGGGGTGCAGTTTTTGAAATGGCATCATTTATGGGGGTGCCTCACATACAAGTCCCTCAAAGTCACATCAGAACTGAACTGGTCCCTAAAAAAATCAGTGTTTGAAATTTTCTTGAAAATTTGCTATTCATATTGTAAGCCTCCTAGTGTCCAAAAAAATTAAAAGGAAGTTGAAATAATGATGGAAACATAAAGTAGACATATGGTCTATGTTAGTTATTAACTATTTTGAGTGGTATGATTATTTGTCTCACAAGCAGAAAATTTAACATTTTGCAAATTGCTAAATTTTCCATTTTTTTACGACATTTTGGTATTTTTCACAAAAAAACACAGACTGTATCGACCCAAATTTACCACTAATTTGAAGTACAATGTGTCACGAGAAAACAATCTCAAAATCACTGGGATAAGTAAAAGCAAAAAAAAGTTATCCCCACTTAAGTGATACATGTCAGATTTGAAAAAAAGGGCTCTGTCAGGAAGGCAAAAACATGCTGTGTCAGGAAGGGGTTAAAGGGAACTTCCCAAATGGATCCGATACCTATAGAACATATTCAGGCCTCTGGTACTGGATCCCATCTGGGAAGTTCCGCTTAATTGGGCTCCATAGTGGAAATCCACTGATCTGGCCAGATCTTTTCATTTCAATTTTTTATTTTTAATTATTAGAATTTTTGGTACTTGTGTATTATCACAGCGCCCCCGATTTCCATCGCAGGGCATTGTACAACCACAAAATCGTGTTGCATCGTATGCCATGTCATATGATCGCATGCGATGCGATGAGACGCGATTATACCCGATATTTAATTGTACAGGCACCCAGATGCCTGATTCCTATGTTAAATGCCCCCCCCCCCCCCAGACCCGATTTTACATTGTACACCCACCCTGATGGGTAATGACAATGTTAAATGCCCCCCCATTGTTAACGCCACCCCACTATCAGCGCCAACCCGAAGCGTGGCGAGCGCAGCGAGCCCGCGAGGGGCGGCGGTATGCGTCCTCCGACATTTTCATACCCCCACTATCCACGTCGGCGTGGAGTTGATCTTATATAGTGTGGCGAGCGCAGCGAGCCACCGAGCCCGAAGTGTGAAGTAATGCGCGTCCCCTCGCGGGGCTCGCTGCGATCGCCACGCTTCGGGAAAAGCCTCAAAACGGGTCCATCGCATGCCATCGCATACCTTAATTAGTGGTATGCGATGCGACAAACGGGCACCGTGATAATACACAAGTACTGTACCAAATTTTTTTTTTACTAATCACTACTAATAATGTCTGTTCCTCAAGAAACCAAGTCAAAATATCCTGATCTCTATAAAAGAGGACTTTACATCAACAAGCTGCTAATACAACTAATCAATTTAGTCTATATATTTAATTACATTTATGTTAAATTGATGTATATGTAAATTATGTTTTGTAATTTTTTAAACACTGGCCGTGATTTACAACTAATGTATAATAAATACTTTCTGTTCTATAGATTATCTCCAGGGCAATCTTTATATGTTTTTAGTTTTTGATGAAGCTACAGGAGATGGAACACAGTGGCCCCCTAACCCTACCCGTGGGTCCCCCAGCCTGATGATGTAGTGCACCATGTGTGGCAAATTGCGCGAGGAATGGGAAATTTCCACACTGAGATCTCATATTGGTGCGCTTACAGTTCCTCTGTATTGATGACTGTACGGATCCCTGCTCAGCGCAACCTAGGTCACAATAACTGTAATCTATAAAAACACCCGAGGGGGGGTGACTTCGTTTTAGCATTAAGTAAGATACATGAATCACGATGTTACTGTACAGGCACAATGCTACTTAGATCCCTCGCTGAGCCGATCCCTCTGAGTCAGCCCACGTTTTATAGAGCAATAAAGCAGATTGTCCTATTAGTAATCCACAGCCACGTTCTGTACATCGACTGTCATCTGCCAGCCCAGTTCCCTGGGCTCAGCATGCTAACCTGATCACCTGTCCTGCTCCCTGTACTAATGAGCTTAGTGACATCAGGCGACGCACTGAACCGCATGACGCACAATGCCGTACCCTCCCATCTGCCCTATTACATCACATAGTGAATATTAATGATCTGTTTTTATGTAATAATAAACAATAAATTCCATCTGCAATGTAATAAGTATCCGCTGCTCAAGGGGGCCCCAGAGATATCAGTGTACAGGGCCCCAAGATATCCGTGTACCGAGCCCCAAGTTTTCTGTTGCCAGGTCGTGTCTGGAGTATAGCAGGAAATCTTCCTATGGCGTTACAGCACAGTACTCGCGCACATTACTGAACATTGGATAATGAAACATTCTCTGAGCTCCAGGCAATTATTGATTTAGAATTCACAGCAGTACGTTCAGCGCCCCGTACTCCTCTACATGTGAAAGGATTAATTACATATACATGTTTACACTCATTATTGTAATGCTGAATTGAATGATGTCTCATTAAAATAATTACTGTAGTATTAAATATAGAAAATGTCTTTTGCGCCTCTCGCTGAGACATTTCCTGCAGGACGAGGCGTCACTCCGAGACAAGCGGCGAGTGAGGAAAACACAGCATAAATATTATGACTAAATGCACAATACAATGTTCTTTGTATTATTCCCATAGCAGAATATCCCGGCCTAGGACACAGCCCTGGATGCACTGAGCATGTGACGAACGGAGACAGATTATCCCAAGGCCTAGAAACTGCGGCATTGCGGCTTGGACTGCCCCTTGTTGGCGCAATGCATTTCATAGCAGCTGTCATCATCATCAATGGGGTGGTGTCACACACCAACTCCAATATACGGCATAACTGGTGCAAAAGAGGCACCTGTGTATTTATGCTTCCACCCAACTCGAGCTAGTCTATCTATCTATCTATCTATCTATCTATCTATCTATCTATCTATCTATCTATCTACTGTATCCAGGGCTTAAAGTGGTCATGCAGAGGTGGGGGAACTCATTTCTCTATTCCATCTAATTAACCCCCCTCCCCTACCTCCTTTAGGGCCAGTGGTAGGGTATTTGGCATCTCCCTGTAAATTAAAATGCTTTTCTGTGAGAATTACTGTTCAGAACCAATATGGAGGTTAAAATGTTCCACCTCACCATTAGAGGTGGTGGAACTCAGTTCCACCCAGTTCCCCCTCACTTTAACCCCTGACTGTATCTATCTAGGAGAAGATTCAGAGTGTTCCACTCAAGACCCCAGTACCCATCTCTATGGTGTTAGGAATGTGGGAGTTTGGGCATCCAGACAGGACCGCAGTGGACCAGTGGTGGACGTTGGATGCTAATGTGGAGGGAGTCAATGGCTTACAGACTGGTGAGACTTTAACTGGATGACAACCTGCGAGACTGTAGTCGGGATGGAACTGGCGGTATACTGTATTGGACTGAAACCGATGTTACTGTATCGGCTGTAACTGATGGTCGGACTGAAACCGATGTTACGGCTGTAACTGATGGTCGGACTGAAACCGATGATGTTACAGTATCGGCTGTAACTGATGGTCGGGCTGAAACTGATGGTGTTACTGTATCGGCTGGAACTGATGGTCTCACTGAAAACAATGATGTTACTATATCGGCTAGAACTGATGGTCAGACTGAAACCGATGATGTTACTGTATCGTCCCCTCTTGTATCCAGAAGATACATTGAAATACCGGCCATTCAGGCTATCGCTGGTATAAGCAACTGTGCTTTTGTGCTGCCAGTCATCTGCCCAGGAGGGTGAGGGGGGGGGGTGGGGGTGGTATATCATCTTTATCATCTTCCTGCCCTCTCTGCTGGCTTTACCCTGGGTTTCCTGATAAGTTTATTACCTACTCCAAGCCTTGTACGAGTGAGCGAGAGGTGCAGGTCCTTCCCAGCAGTCTGAGATAATGACTTTCCTGGGGTGTTTCTCCCCCTTAGCAGATGCCCCGGGGGCTGTTCTGGGCACCTCTTTTTGTAGGGTTCTGCAACAAATTACACCCACACACAAACACCCCCCCCCCCCCCCACACACACACACCCACCAACACACACACCCAAACACACACACTCTACCTCAAGTCTTTTCCAGGATGTGAGAGAAATGGAGGAGGCCGAGGTTTTGGATATAGGGAAAGGCAACATTACACATGGGGGGGGGGGGTGGTGTTATTCTGGTTAATTTGCAAGGCTGCGAGTCCACCAAATCCCGCCTAGCGAATGGTTGGCTGGCGCCACCGATTCGCAAGGACCTCTCGCCTGCAGGGGCTTGCGAACAGTAACATCCATTTGCAGAGCAGGGGGGACCTCCCACATCTTTTGATGGTCTCCAACCATCGAAATATGTGGATGATGCACGCATATAAAAGTGACTCACATATGCGTGCATGCTGGGAAGGAAATGGGCGGGCAGCTGACAACCGGTGATGTCAGCTGCCCGCCCCCACGTCATGGCCTTATTAGCATGAGAACGCCCAGCAGGGGTGTGGTACTGACACCCCAACTTGCCGAGTGGTAATTATAATCACTGCATGCATTTATTATTGTCGGCCTGCCATGACGCAGTCCCCTGGAAAGCGCAGTGCTGGCGAATACCAAGAAGCAAAATGCTGCTATTGCCTGTCTTCCATGTTCAGACCAGAAGCAGGTACGGGCAGCGGCATCCGTCATGGCGTCCGATGTGCAGATTCCTTTCCAAAAAAAAAAAAATGTTAAATATGTTTGTAAGGTCCCCCTTCCAAACATATGTTAGTCCCCCTCCACAGCAGGCCCGGTGTGCCCCACCAAGCCTGGGTGCATGCCCCCCTCCCAGCACACTTGCCGACATATATTTTTTATGCATGTAATGAAGCAGATCACTGTAACATTAGCAATCTGTCCTGTGTTGTGGGTAAACATTTCCATTATTTCCCTGTCACTAGCAGGGAGCACACAAAAGGAAGCTAGTGCCATTGCCCCCCCCCCCTCCCCCCCCCCTCCCCACCGTGCTGACAGAGACAGCTGCGTCAGAAAGTGCAGTCATGCGCTTTTGTCTCAGGAACCTCAAGCTCTCAAATTAAAA